>NC_028637.1:101299608-101422671 GCF_001406875.1 Solanum pennellii
CAGCTTAAAGCGTTGAAACACTAATTATCAGAGGCATTAACACGTTATAGTTGCTAAACTTGTATTTATACGTGTAACCTCGTATTTTTTTTAAATATATGGCACGTGAGTATGATATAGTAATACTTGATAATTATCCATACAAGCTTTTATTTAGGGTCTGTTTGATCATGTGATATGGTATTATGATACTGAATTTATTATATGGTATCATGATATGAAATAATGAGAAGAAATTAAAGTTTTGTTTGGACATGCGATATGAAATTTTGGTGTTGTATAATTTTTCATAAACATAAAAATCCTATAAGTTCTACAACTGTTAAAATAGCCCCAATTGTTTTTTGAATCTCATCAAATAAACAAAAATTATAAAATTACATAATAAATTTTTACGAAATTATTTGTTCTCCACTTAAGTAATTGTTTCATCAATATATTTGAGTAAAAATGAAACACATTTCACAGATTCTTCAAGATTTTCTTACTCAACAATCGTGAAGTATGAGTTAAAGTGACTAAATGGAATAATAAATTTTATGTCGGTGAGAATAATAAATTATAAAGCGTAATGATGTGATTATAAATTTTATTTACATGTGAAATAAATGGTTAGTAGATATAAATGTGGGGTTGTTTTAACAAAATATAAACTTGTGAATCAATTTTTGTATTAAAATTTCTCAAATCATGATATTGTATTTCCATATGATTCGATATCATGATTTTTGAAGAATATGGAATCACATCTCATGATATGAAATCATGAGATAGAATCAGCGTAATATCACATATTCAAACGCTGATTTCATTTCATGATATTATATAATATGGTATCGCGTGATCAAACGCCTATTTAATGAGTATGAATTTTAGGATTTGATTGACAAGATAATTGCAGCTCCAATTCACACTTTGTTCCTAATTACGGCTGCTTCAATTGATCTGTTTTTATCTCAAAACTTTGACTTTTCTTTCTCCTTTCCCCAAAGAACACCGTAGAATCCTACAACACTGAAATTCACGAAAATAAATCAACGAAGACCATGAAGGCAATTTAATAGAAAACTAAAGCAATAATAAAAACGAAAAGTGAAACTAAGACTTACGTGCCAATATATATACTTTTTCACCAAGCAAAGCCCAACTAAGAAAGGCGGTGAATGGTGATGATTAGCCGATTGAAATAGAAAAAATAATAATTGTTACATCGTAAAGGACGGCAATAGTTCTCTTCTCATACGGTCAAGAGACCAAGCAGCTTTGCCATGAACGACACAAACCCCAATTATAACACATTGAAAACTTGTCATTAATTAACACATCAACATTATATGGAGCTCCATACTAAACCCCAATTACTATGAGATTATATAAAGTGACAACTAACAAACATAAGAAACTAACCGACAAGAAAAACAAAAAAGAATCAACCTAATGTTTATTTACATAAGCTAAGAAAAAGAAAAGATTCGGCTGATGGGCCCAATACAAATATACAAATGGGCTGGTAACCCTATGTTGAGTATCTCAGGCCCAAGCCATGAAGAGAAAGTTAGCACAAAGGAAGTTGGAATGTGCAAATTCAATTAACTTTTATTCCATAATTTGTTTTCTCTAATTTATAATGCACTTTCTTTTAGCTTCTCTTTAAATTGTTGCTCATGATTCGTAAATTTGGATGGTACATTATGATGTAAACATAGACTAAACCTTCAGGTGACTGATCAAGTCAAGTATAAAAAATCTATCATCATATAAACGAAAACGATGGATGGAAAACGAATCCAACTTACCATGCCGAGCTGTGTGTCATGTCATGTGTGTGGGTCTAACCACATAAAGCCAAACATAAAAACTGCTAAAGCTGATGAGAAGGCAAAGATAACTTTCTTTTTAAAAAGTTGATACGAAGCTATCGAAAATAAAGAGATTTTAAATTTAAATTTTAATATGAATATTAATTTTTTATTTATAGGAGATATGTTTAAATCTTAATCGATAAATAAAATTACTATCTACGTACGTAGCCTGAATTTCATAACAATTTCTTTTCGGATAGTGTTTATCTAGGTATGAAGTCTATGATTTTCTTATTTAAAGATTTATATTTAAAATAAATTATACAATTATATTTCATTACAAGTTAGAATAAGTATTTTAAATTAAACATTGGGAAAAGAACAAAACGGGGACAACCTACTACGATGTCAGTGGAACCCACACACAGTTCTGAATGGCCCCTATTATTTTCAGCAACTGCCAACGTTCTAATTCTAAAAGAAGAAGTGAGTAGTGACTAACACTTCAATTGATGAGAGCAAAATAACATGGGTTGCCTCTCATTTTTGCCGCACATATTACAAGCTTCAGCTTACATTATACTTTTCATTTTTTTCATTCTCTCCTCTTTTTCAAACCCAGTTCAATCTCAGTGTAAAAATCGACCAGTCATTTTCAATTTTGGTGATTCTAATTCGGATACGGGTGGACTCGTTGCCGGACTCGGGTACCCCATTAACCTTCCAAATGGTCGAACTTTTTTCCGCCGTTCAACTGGCCGTCTCTCTGATGGCCGCCTTATTCTCGATTTTCTATGTAAGTCCTTTTTTTTTTCATTTTAATCAATCGTACATTGAGAAGTAAATAACATTAATGTGTAAGATTCACTGCATGTATTGATTGGTAGGTAGAGAGTCATATCTGTGAAATATTGTGAATTGTGATGAATAATTGATTGGGTCCTACATGGATTTTTTTTAAGCATTTTGAATTACATAAGTGAATGCAGCTTTAACTGTTAGTGCGATCAAATTGAGGTAATTCATAGCTTTACTTTCCAAAATTTTATGATCCTTGAGATTGAAAATTTTGACTGGGTAAACTTATGATCTCTGTTGTACGTATTATACACTATTTTCTTGTTAATCTTTAGAGAAGACCTGAAGTAGATAGACTAACTTCCACAGCTCGCACGTGTGACCAATAGTTCAATTGTTGTTCCAGGGCTCCCCTTCACTTTGTACAACAAGCAAATTTGAAAGTAAAATCTGCGGCGTTTCATTTACCTGAACTCTGTTTTACAATGTGATACTCTTGTAAATATCAAAATACTCAAAATTGATAACTCATTGATGGTTGAATATGTCAATGTCCAGAATGAACTAATGATCTTCAGAGAATGGTTTACTTAGACTTTAGTGTCATTGGAAATACTAGGCAATTCAGTCATATAAGGAAAGACTGTAACACTACAGTGGAGCTTAGGGATTTGGAGTTATGTTTTATGGAACGTTGAAGTGGAAGGTGATTAGGATCTCAATTGTCATGAATCTTATGTAATGTGCAAAACCGTTAACGATTATTATGTCTCCTACTGTATTGAGACAGAACACATAGTAGGTATGTTCATTGTGCAGNATAAATTCTTGGGTCTTCAAAGCTTGTTTTAACTTTAGAAGGTCATAATAATTCTAAGAGTAAATTGAGAAAAAAATTAATTATTTTTATTTTTATTTAATAAGTGATCAAGTAATATAAAATAAATATTTTAAGTAAAATGAGAAGGCATCACTGTATTCTGCACTACCTTTTGTAGTTACTAATCGAATAACTTTTCCATATTTTATTTTAAAGGTATCATATATAGTGGTCTTCGAAAGGGTAGTTATGTGGCTCATTGTAGATGTTCTTTTCTTTCTTGGAAAAATTAAGTGAAATGATAAATATTTAAAGTATATAATGTAATATAGTTATAGTTTTAATCATTTTTAATTTATAATTATAGTTTTGTGAAATTTTGCTATTCAATTTTCTGATCATATAGATCTAAAACTTTTATATGCTTATCATAATTATTTATTTATGAATTATGAATAATTCATAATAATTTATCGTCTTTATATAATGGCAGATGAGATGTATAAACGGAATTCTGAATTTTTTTTATATATATATCATGTTTATATATTTACAAACAAAATATTTAAAAAAACAATCAAAATATATAAATTGTAACCTCCATAGCAAATAAAATTATATCTAGAAAGTGTAATTACTGAAACTATAATTATAAAGCTTTACTATTTGTTATTTTTGCTATTTCTCAAATTCTTTTTTCCCTTCTTTATCAAATGGCGTAATAGGAGCCCATTCCTAAAAAAAAAAAAAAAAAGACAGAATGGAGAAAAGAGAAATACTATAAAATGAAGCATAAAATTATATGCTCATAAAAAAAAAAGCAATATTTTACAAGTTAGTACACAAATACTACTTACTTACTAGTGAGATTACATTTATCGTTGAAAATTTAACATTTTCTTTAAGATAATAAATATAGCCCTCTCCCCAGGGATTAAAAAAAAAAAGAAGCAAAAAATAAATAATTTACTGTTAAAATTATTGGTGGATCGCTTTTTAGAGATGAGATCATCTTTAACTTACCTTTATTTTACTCTTCATTATTTATATTTATAGATAAGATCATTTCCAATCTATCTCTATTTATATTAAAATAAAATAAATTATTTTAATCTCATTTTATCATTAATATTAAATATTAGAAATAACATTATCTTAATCTTATTCTTAAATATCGTGCAATATTTTGGTGAGAAATAAAACTAAAATAGTAAAAAACAAATATCTTTTACTATTTTAAGGAAGATACGAAAAAGCTACTGTGGCAATTATGGTATCGAAGGAGAGTACAATATGGTAAGTATGCTGCTCTATTTATTTTTACTCGTCTAATAATTTAAATAAATTTTTATTTTTATCTATTGTTTTCCATATATTAAAAAGAATTACATATTTATTTTTCGAGATCAAATAAACATTAACGGATAAAGTAACTAAATTTTTTTTTAACGAAGATGTCTACAATAATCTTTACTAGTTACTGATTTAGCTCACATCCTGATAACCGTAATTAGATATGTAATTTGCAATGTGATATTGAGAGAAAAAATAATTAATGATAATGTAGAGAGAGGAGTGCATCATTCTCTACGACAGCCATTATGTCAATGACCGACCAGAATATATGCTATGCCCATACTGTGACATGTGATATATGACACATTTTTTAGCCAATTCTAATTTTTTTTTTCTTGGCCCTCTTTTACTGATGTTGATGAATACGGTAAAAATATCAGTTCTGTTGGAAATCATATTCAAAGAAAATAAAAATATGTCAATACAACTTTTAACTTTCTGCATAGTCACATGACTAGTTCAACTTCCCTTTTTTTTTTTTTTTTTTTATAGTAAGCATTGTTCTCTTTCTCTTTTTCTTTTTCGATTTGCTATTTTACTCGAAATTTATAAGTTAAAATCTTTTTTTTTTCATTTATCAATAAGGACAGGTCGGTCAGTTTTTTGAACCGTAATCAAGATGTGTGTGCTACTGCGTGAAGCGGACATAACCCAAAATGTGTTACAAACACTTTCCTGAAGCAATTTGTTCGACACAAGTCAACAGTATGTCTTCAGTAATAAATCATGTTGTGTAATAACAAGGGTGTGTTAGGCAGAAGGGAAATATTTTTCATGAAAGATAGTTTTTTAAAAATATTTGTTGAAAATAAGTGTGTTATTTATTTATCAATGTTTGGTAAGTATCAAAAGATTATTATCCCAAAAATATTTTGTTGAAAATAAGTGAGTTATTTATTTATTAATATTTGGTAAGTAATCAAAAGATTATTATCCCAAGAGCATTTTTACGCGAACATGGTAGGGAGTGGGAGTTTTAGGGTGATGTGGTGGGGATCGGGAACGTTGAGTGAGTAGGAAAGAGATAATGAAACTTGAATTGTCACTTGTTTTAAATTGTTACACCTTATATTTCATTAAAAAAGTCATTTTTCTCGAAGCTTGATTTAATAAAGAAAAAAATTTTAAAAATATTTTAACCAATCAAATATAAGAAAATTAAAAAATATTTTTTTTTCTCCGTACCAAACACACTCTAAAAGTGATGATTCCAGTTTTACACGTATATGGCCACGTTTATGCGTTTCCGAGTCAAAAGTTTAATACTAATTACTAACAAATAGATAATCAAAGAACTCCAAAGCAAATCTAAAGCAGATTTAGGAAAAGATTGATTGCATGTGACTGGATTTTGCTTTTGCTTTAAGATATACTCCAAGCAGTAGAATTTTATTCTGTTAAGGTCAGTGTGTTAAACCTTTTTAGCAAGTTTAGTAAAAACCCAATTAGCTAGGTCCCAAATCCCAAATTATACATGCTCTTCCTGTTGCTGACTGAACTCGTCCTTTCTATTTAAAATGTGGAAAGAACTAGCAGCATGTAGGCCTTCAGTTAGGTTGAAAATGGACTCACAGGAAATATTGGTCGGACGTCTAAAACTTATACAGTAATTCAATTAGGGATGACCTAAGAATTGCTCTTCTATAACTTGGGATTCATCTGAACCTTGGTTGGATTTTCAAGTATTGGGTTTCCATCGGTATTCCATTTTGAGCTCAACTAACTCGAATTCACACCAAAAAATCTCATCTAAGAAACTTCAAATATAAGTAAAATAATTCAATATAAAACCACACAAACTTCTCACCATCTTTCAAATGTGTAGATCAAAGTTGGGAAATTGCCCAAAAAGAGTCTAGTTAAGCTTATCTTTCAACCTCTCCAAAATGCCTTGTCCTATTCTACCCCGAAACTACGAAATAGTGATCAATCCCTATAGTGACATGATTATTTGACTAGAACCACCAAATTTATGTCACTATGCCAGCTTTACACATTTGGTTTAAACAACAAACAAATATCCACCGTCAAAGGACTGACAATGGGACGCAATCACCAAAATAGGTTTTACTAATATGCCACTATGCCAGCTTGACATATTACCCTCATCAAGTAAACAGAATCCACAACAAACAAGCAAGTGGCGCCAACAATACCAACCCAACTTTCAAAAGCTAGTGCCATCAATCTCATTAATCTAAAATCTTTAACTTTTTCTGTAACAAGTGTGCAAATTTTCTCACAATGATTCCATCTCAATCAATGATCACGAAGACCAAGTATGGAGAGTGGATTTCTAATAATTCCTTCTGTAGGAATTTCAGTGTTTGTATGATGTATAACTGTGAGTAATGGCCTAATAGGAAATTCACTAATCATCCAACCACTTGACTCCATGTTTAGCCCAGAGATTACCGGCTTTATCTGGACCCTTGCTACCAAACTCGTAATGCTCAATTGTCGCATTATTATTGTCCAACTCACTTAAAACTGGAGATAAAATGTTCCATGCAGCTTCAACCTCATCGCTTCTCATAAATAGATGGTTGTCTCCATCTATTACATCATGAAGAAGTTGTTCATACGAATCAGTTTCATCAACATTGTACCTAGTACATCAACAAGAGAAAACAATAAGAAAATATGGAAATGGAGATCCTAACACAACACTAAATTCACAAAATTACTAACACAAGAAAATAGAAAACATTACTTGTCTTTATAAAGCAAGTTCAATTCCGAAGCCTCCAAGTTCATGCCTAATCCTGGAATTTTGTTATTGATTCTGATGAGTATGGCCTCATCAGGCACATCACGCAGAATCAGCTCATTAGTGACAAGATCTTGCATATGCCCTCCTCCGTCTTTATGATAAATGTTTCCAGGAACACGCCGAAATTGTATACAAATTTCAACTCTGAAACACATCAGTAAGGATAAATTAGAAAGAAAAGACCTATTTTGATGATTATCAAAATCATGCATCAAATTCATTGGATTATGGAACAGATATGAATAGTTTAAATGGAACATGTGGAAAACTATCATAGCAACAATCTATCTACGCATTAAAACTTCAAAAAAAAATGTAGAGGAATCACCTCCTTTGGGTTTAGGCAGTAGGATATGATATTTCAAATGGTTGAAGGTGAAATAGAGATACTTTAACTAGAGAGCAGTGATCAGACCTGTTCTTTTTTAGCCCCCAGCCAGCCTTAATAAGAAAAGGCACACCGTCCCACCGTGCATTATCAATGTGTAAAGCAGCACCAAAATATGTGGGCATAAGGTTTTCCATATCCTTGAAGTTACTTCCGGAATCAGCTTCGCTATGCCCAAGAATTACATCAGATGATTCCAACTTTCGAATTGATTTCAAAACCTTAACCTGAGTAGTAAATGATTTATATGACCAATTTCAACAAAAAATATTGAAAATATTTTGTAACATATAGGGAATCGAGGTTACATACTTTCTCATAACGAACATCTTCACCATCAAGGGTGACAGGCGGCTCCATAGCAAGCAAGGCCACTGTCTGGAAGATGTGGCTGTGTACAACATCTCCTAAAATCCCATAGCCTTTAGGATATCTATTACGTGAAGGGGAAAAATGAAGAGGGCGAGGATTAGGATCAAATACTTGTAACCTTCATAAGTGAACTGAAACCTTGGCTACCTTGCTGAGGTCTGCATGCCTAACTCTTCAGAAAAAGTGACCTAAAAATAAATGTTCAATGATAAACTAAGACTTCTTGCATCATTCCCAAGGTGATTCGAGCATCGGTTATCCTAAGCATATTACCTGTATGTTGTGTATGTAACTTCGATTCCATAATGGCATAAATACTAGATTCGAGAACCTTAGAACCGCAAGATTCTCAATTGTATTCCTTCCCAAAAGATGATCTATCCTGGAAGATAGGCAAGTAAAACAGTGATGAGTAAATAAGAATTCAAAGTCTTCTAATATCACACATGTTGTTTTTGAACCTGTATAATTGCTTTTCCTCAAAGTTTGAGAGAAGGGAGGTAGTCAACTGATGAGAAGAAAACGAACCCAGACCAAAGGGTTTTTCAATTATTACACGATTCCAACCCCTCTGGGTTTGGGCCTTTTCAGCAAGAGAGGATGCTACGTCGATAAGTGCTTCTTGAGGCACAGAAAGGTAAAATATTCTGTTTGCTCCAAACTTTCCCTAAGGTACACGAGCTGTTAACAACAGTAATAAAATAACAAAGATTTGGATACAATGAGCACTTACGAGCACAAAAAGTACAGAAACAACATACCCAGTGTAGTCCCAGTGTCCCACGCGGTGGGGTCTAGGGAGGGTAGAGTGTATGTACACCTTACCCCTACCTCAAAGGTAGAGAGATTTTTTCCGATAGACCCCCGGCTCAAGAAACAACATATAGTAATAGAATAATACTGCAACAAAATAATACGATAGTCGAAGTACAAGAAACAACAGAATGCACACTATAGGTCGACAATCCTCAGCAGTACTTACCTCAACTTCTTCCATGAGAGTATTGAGCTTCGACATGCCTTCTCGGTTGTCATACCCTCCATAAAGATAGAATATCCTTTTGAGAAATGCATCCGTTTTTTCTTCACAGTTTTCTCTGCATAAAGAAACTTTATAAAGTTAAACTACATCATGTTTCACCAATGATTTTATTTTAACATATGAAAATTGAGACGAGTTTTTGTTTTAAATGATTTTGGATAATGTCATAGACTTCTCAAATTTTTCTTTGTAGCACTAACTTCCCTTGTGATTTTACGATATTAGGCTTACCTCCTTTATTTTTATTTTTTGTAACATTTCTTTGAGTACATTTTTCATCAATGTAAAATTTTAATTTGACCTTATTAAGTATACTCTTTCATTTAATTATTTCTATGAACGTATTTTAAAGATCTGCAAATTCAAGCCACCATCTCTCCCTCTCTACGGCATCCTTCTGCTCTGCACTTCATAAGCTCCCTTTCCCAATAAAATGAATTTTGGTTATAGGAATTTGAAAGTTTGCACATTAATTGTCTGTTCTTCTTTAAGCCTTTTCCCAGAACTACTTATTTTTGTTTGAATTTGGGGTATTATGTGGTGTGTTTCTTTCCTTGTTCCACTGGAATCCTCTTCAATAATTTTTTTTCTATTTCTATTATTATTGTATACCTCCTTCTTTTCAGTATTATTTCTAAATTTTTAAACAAATATGTTCATCAAAATGTTCCAGCAAAACTCAAACCACATAATTTTACGGCATGGGGAAAATTACACCATCTTTAAGGAGCTCCTTTAAGAAGATATTATAAGATAAATTCAACAAAATAGCATATTAGAAAGGACAAATTAGTCAATTATGATTGTTTTCATCAAAGAAGTATGAGTTAAGAAAATTGTCACAAAGATTTCAAAATAAGGGTGATAAGTCTAATATCATAAACCACAAGGCAAATTAGTGTGATGAAACGAAACCCGGGGGAGGTCTCTGAGATTACCCCAAATAAATTTTATGTTAATAGATCAACAACAAGAAAACACCAATTTTCACGATACAATCCATTTGTTTCCCTGATCACTCATAACTCCCTCATTAGCCTTTGAGGTGCTCCAGCAAACGTATCTTAAATTTTGAAGGCAAAGTCTAAATTTTTTAGTCAAAAACTCAAACTCTAGAAAAGAATCAGCTATACAAAATCCGTCAGTGACAAAATCCCCTCCCCCNTCTTCTTCAGTTAATTTTTTCCGTGAGTACCCAAATATATCAATTATAACTTCTTCGTCAAGTGAAGTAGTGCTTCCAGTTCCTTCAACACTAAAAGAGGTTGACCTTATGGAAGATCGCGGTCTGTTGACATCATGAGGTTGAACATACGCCACATAGTTTATTTGTGTTCTGGATTTCTTTATCGTATGGCTCTGTGTAAAGAATATATATCAGTCTCCAGAAAAATATTCATCGTCACAATGGCATGGGCCAGAAAAAGTGCACATGTATTCCCCAACTAAACCACACGATTATAGAAAGCTGGAACAGTGAGATATCAGAAGGCAAACATGATTCACCAGCTTTTTCTGATCCGAAGATTGAAAGTTATGAAGAAGTATCAAACTGAAAATATAGACCAAGGTTTAGATTCATCTGGTCAACCAGTTCACATGACTAACCAAATTTAAGAATTCAGGGCATGCAGGAAGAAGTAATACTTCAATTTGGCGCTGTAGCATGTAGAACATGCATGCTAATACAGCTCAACATATGTGAGATGTGGATTTATACATCTTTCTAATTTTTGACAATTGCCTTTTAGGTGAACTGTGAACATGTCTTGAAAGGATCACAGAGATGTTTTAGAAGCACGACAGCACTATAACATGGTTAACAAAAGTAGTTATGCAATCATTTGGAAACACAATTAGATAGAAATCTTAGCACTTCCAGTTATTAACCTTATGCTTGTAATTTGATAATTGCTTCTTCATTAGTATAAAAGAACTTCCAGTCACTGTATTGTGCAGAACATGAAAAATCATATATTTCGTGAAAAGGATCACATTTTATTGGGGCATATAGACTTTAAGAGTTCAAATTTGTTTGATTAGTTTAGCTATAATTCTAAAATGATATTTTCCCAATCAAAGCAAACTTTTCGGTTATGAATTTAGCAGGTTTATCAAGACTTCACAGCTACCAGTACAAATGTATAATAGACAAGTCATTTTGACATTCTAAACTCCACCTGAAGTTAAACTGAGTTACATGATACTGGACGCTGTGACTATAGGATCAACCAAAGCCTCACCCAAGCAAGAGCTACATCTTATTCTCCCAGAACCAAAAGTTGACTATTTATGTTTTCCTAGGGTCAGTTTGACTGATTTCCAGTCCAAATCTGATATTGATATCCACTTTCTGAAAATAGCTAGTTAGTCATTATCAGATTTGGACTGGAAATTCTTCAAATCATCAGAACACTAGCTATTCCAGAAATTATTATTATCAGAACATTAGCTATTCCATGTTATTACTGAACATACACAAATCAAGGTTGATGATGAGATTTCCAATACGTCCAAGTTACTCTTCTACAGAGTATCGAGAAGTCTACTTTGAAGGATTCACAAATTATCAGTGTGAATCTGTGTATAAACATACTCTCTGCATTATTCCCCTCTCGCTAACACTAAAATTCGAAAGTAATAAATGGTTAGTCACTTATTCTCTGCATCGTCTAAATTTAATGGGACTTAATAACTTATTGTATTCATATCACTGAAATTGCAACATCATACAGGAGATAAACATCAATTTTCTTCATAAATTCTGAAATAATTTAATTTGTCAACTGAATTTCATACACGAATTGAAAATCATGGAAGAGAATACGATAGGTACAGCACCATATAGCTCAACTTGGATACCAGAAAAAAAAATAAGAAAATGGATACAGAACTGACCGGAAAAGAATGGACAATAACGGTAGGTAATACAGAAAATTTCCGATGGATTGACGGGACGATTGAGTTCTCCGATGAAGACGTTGATAGCGACACTGGTGAAAGCGACGCCATCACTTTGAATATCCCGATCAACGTTTTCTGTTGTATTTTCTACTAGTATACTGTATGTGTTTACTGTGTAAAAAAACGTTTATATCTGGGTTTTGGTAATACTTTGGGCTTGGGTTCTGGATTCTTGATGTTGGGCCCATTGCCCAATTTGTTGTAAGGTCCGAAAGGGAGAATTGGGAAATTTTCTCATACCACATATATTATTAAATGTATATTGTAAATTCTTTCTCAGATAAAAAGAAAAAGTTCACTGATATTATGACACTACTAGACAACATACGTATTATTATGGGGGAATTTAATTATTTGAATGATAATTTAGAGAAACTATCCTTTTATTCAAATTGAAATTCTTAAAAGAAATCTATGAGGTTATACGAATGATTTGTCCCAATTTTCATAGAATGTGCTGATAGAAATAGTTGAGTAAATATCATATTTTATATTTGTGAATATATATATATAACACCTCTTACATGTATTTATGCAAGCACCAAAGTTATTAAGGCATGGTATCATCTTGTTATATTTAAAAAATTAGATTCATACAAATTCAGTAGCTTTTGCTTAGATCTTGTATATTTAGTTTTAAAATTTTTGTTACATATATATATATATATTTTTATATTGAATTCAATAATTATAAAACGAACTATAAATTCTTCTCAAAATTTATAACTCATAAACTTAAATTTCTTACTCCCTTGTACATTATATAAATCCAATTTATCACTTACAATAGATCATATTGAAACGAAAAACTTGTTGGGTGCAATTGCACCTATTTACGATCGAAGAGGATTGAGTCCATCTGTCAATTTAGTGCATGTCCCACCAACTAAGACTAAAATACTAGAAATACTTGTCAATTAAGATAAGCCTCAATTGTCTAAAGAGATTGGCTAATATTAGTAACCAAGAACGTCATCTCGTATGTATTATTAGGTTACTATTCTCACCATAGTTGTTGGGTAACAAGACTTTTCTCATGGAGACTTCAGATTTATTTTAAATGGTATGGTTATGAGCACATAATGAAGAACCTCATTTTTTTACTGTGATAAACTTATTTAATCGTAATTTCTTAATGTGATAAACTTGTCTAAAACATATATCTCATCACTATGAAAATATGGAAAACGAATCAATCTAAGCAGGTCTTGTAGAAGAGACGTTTTGACATATATCATGTATGTATAAGGATTGAGAGAATCAAATTCTTTGACCGATTAAATTGATTAAAATTGAATTTTATTTGAATATGCTATTTGAATTTAAAAACTTGTACCTCTTCTCATAAATATATAACATTCACAATTTGTGAAAACTATATATATATATATATAAATCAATTATTTTAAAAAAATACAAGTCAATCAATAAATTTTACGTCAAAAGCTTACCTATACGTATATATGTTAATAAAAACTATTTAAAAATGCAAGTTAAATAAACTATTAAACTTTCTCATATTTAGAAATGTATTGATAATAGCGTTGTTGGAGATAGTAATAGCGTTGTTGGAGATAGTACTAAGTACTAAATACTTTAGTGCAACTGGTGTAATTTAGTTTAGTTTGATTATAAATAAGAGGTTGAAGGTTCGAATAATGACTATTAAATTTGTGCTCCAAATCAAGGAGCCAAGAAGCTCAGTTGTTCAGGCAGTTCTATTAATGTCATTTATAAGAATACTTTTATTTTTTTAAAATTTTTAACATATATAACATTAAAATTTTTCAATAAAACAGTGTCAATTAACATCATATGATATAGGATAGCGTTGTATATACTTATCTCCTCTATAACTATACATATATATAATAGAAAGAAAATAGAACTTGTTCTTTTTTTAAAAAAATAAAAAAGAGCATATGGTAATAGAGCATAGGGTTTGTTTCACGACAAAATAATTAAGCAAAAACACAGAAGTTTATCTCCTTTCCATTCTTTATTCTTTTTGGTTAGGGAGGAAAGCGAACTAAAGAAAATTATAGTAACTTGACTACATTTGATTATAGGTTTTTTTAATTAATAAAATTTAATTAATTATTCAGTGAAATTTTACTGTCACTATTAAAATTTGGAGTTTTTTTTAAAAAGTAAATACATATTTAAGAATAAATTTAAAATTTGATCTTTCAACAAATTTCAAAATTTTAACTAAATTTATGATTAAACATTAACTTTATCTTTTTCGCATTTCCTTGCCCTTCATCCAAAGCAAATCTCAAGAATCTATATACTATAAATTATAACTTATATAGCCAACTATTTAGATAATTTGAGATCAATCATTTCTTAACTATTAAGTACTAATTTGTTATAAAAGTTTAAAATCAAGAAAAGGGAAAAAAAGAGGTTAAAGTTAAGGCAATTATCTGAGAAGTGAGATTATTGCAATTTGCAAGTGAAGAAGGCAAAACAAACAAACAACAAAGTCATCACAATAATTACGTAAAACATATTTTATAATAATAATATGATTTCTTGTTTTATATTATAACGACCCACCACTACCACGTTCTTTATCCAATTTTTTTTTTTTAATTTTTTTATTTATTTTAATAATATTCCAAAATTTTACTCATCAATAATGAAGAATCCCAATCAATAGTCTTCTACCATTATAATCACCTTTTGATCAGATAAGACCACTTGCTTCAGTCCTTTATTCTTTTGGCTCTCTCTCTTTCAGCTTTCAGGTAACAAAATTTATGTTTTCAATTCTAAGTTTTCTGCTTTTTATTAGTCTTGATGATTTATGGGGTTTCGAATTCTGATCCATGTGATCTCTGATTATTTTCAACTGGGGTTTAGTTTTTTTGCATGTTAATAATCATGACTTTGACTTATTAGTGATGAATTTGGGGTTTCTTGGTATGTGAAATCGTTCATGTTTAGAGGAATTGGGAAGATTCTAACCTGGGTTTTTGTTTGATTTTGGATCAAAGTTTTGAGCTTTAATTGTTATCAACATCGTTTCACAAAGGCCTATTTTTTTTGTTCTTTTATCCTTTTTACATGTTATAGTTTGAAGTTTTGCTTTGTTTTTCTTCATTGATTACTGTTGGTGCAAAGTTTCTACTTTTAAATCACTTTGAGACAGAAAGATTGTCATAATTGGACACTGATCCGTGGCGGCTGTGATGGGAATTTATGGTTTACAATCTTGCAATGAAATCTTTTAGATTTTTGGTTTATAGTTTTGTTTGATGCAGGTGTTTAATTAGAAAGTGAATCTATTTTTGATGCTTTGAATTTTTTTCAGTTTCGTCTGACTAGGGGATAGATGGGGTCCGAAGGGCCTTCACCTGTGATCGTACATGTAACTGGTTTCAAGAAATTTCATGGAGTTGCTGAAAATCCAACAGAAACCATTGTAAGTAATCTTAAAGATTATATGAAGAAAAGGGGTATGCCCAAAGGGCTGATCCTTGGGAATTGCAGCATCCTTGATACTGCAGGCCAGGGAGCCCTAATTCCCTTGTATCAGACACTGCAAGCTGCTTTAAGCGGTGGTGACTCGGAGTCATCTAATTCCAAGAGAGTTATTTGGGTTAGTTGCTCACTTGGCTTCTTTTTACCTTTCATGCTTAACTTTGTTCTGCTGTCCCAATGAGGAAATGTTAGGTCCTTAATTTCATTTGGTTGGAAAATGATCACATAGCCATTTTAAAATTGTGTAGCTCTGTATTATTTTTGGTGTCAAGTGTAAGCAGTTAGTGATAGAACAAACAGAAGCTATTTATGCAGCTTATACATCGGTTGTAACTTAGAAAATAGGACCCTATGCAGTGTTGTGAAAGGCGATCGCCTCGTCGCCAGTGGTGAGAGGCGAGGTGAACCTTCATCGCTTTTTAGCTTTGTGGCGAGGCGATCTTCGACAGGCGAGGCCATGAAATAAAAGGCGAGAGATGAGAAAGGCATCACCTTTTGTATTTTTGTTAAAAAGGGCTACTAATTTAGGATTTTAAAAGCTAAAAGGTACTTTTAGGGTTTTCGACTACACGCCTCCAATGACCAGCCAGACTTCTCCGGCAACTCCAAACTCCAATCAATACATATTTCTTCTTCTTCCTTAGTTTCTTTTCCTTCTTCTTCCTCAGATTTCAAAGTCACTTCTACCTCTGTTTTGACTTGTGTTCTTTTTTTTCTCATTCAAGTTCTAGACTTTTAGCATGTACCATCTATTTTGAGTTTTTGAATAGAAATATTTGCTAATATGTTATTGCTATTGAGTTTTTTGATTACTTATAAATACAATTAAATATTTAAATTTTTGGTACTAATTGGCGTTGCACTTCAAAAAGGCAAGCGCCTCGCTGCTCGCCTCTTCTTGTGGCGAAGCAGACCCTTGTCGGCTTTTATCGCCTTCCGGCGTCCAAAATACTGTCCCTATGTAACTACAACACTTCTGAAGCGGGGTTACATTTTCTGATGTAGTATACCTGTGATATATAGACTAACTGTTACCTTTCTTTAAAAAAAAAAAAAAGGTCACGTGACTGGTAATTCCATTGGACCTTAATATGACATAAAGATGGAAATTTTTCTGTATGGAATCTAACAGGACCACATGACACAATTATTGTTCCTTTTCTCCTATTATGAAATGTATGACCTTTAATTTGGATGTGGTTGGTTTTATCTTGGAAATATCACACTTCTACTTTTGTCATGTACGATATGGAAGTTTTGGATCATAGTTCATACAAATTGATCATCTTTGAATGATGCAGGGTGCTACGGCTTTTGTATTTTGTGGAAGGATCCATTTGCTGACAAAATGGTCATTAAATTAATTTTTTAATCCTGAAAACCGCTATACTTCCGTTTTTCAGAAATTTGACGCATGCTATGATGTGTAGGCGGCACCTTATATATACTCTAGGCTCTTTGGAAAATCCTGTTCTGGACCCAATCCTGTGAAAGTGTACTTAAATATGCTGCTGGAAATGTTACCCTTATCAAAAATATGCTACTAGAGCCTAGAATGTTCCACAAATTTACCTTAATTGGTGTTTATGGTGTTCAAGTGGCTAGAGAATATTATGGTTATGTTCTAGAGTCTTTGTTGCGAATTCTCTGTCACAGTCAAATTATCTATGGAGTATTTTGATGCCCAATATTTGTACTTCATATACCAAGATTAATCTAATTTGTGGTAATTTTTATCCAGGTACACTTTGGAGTTAATAGTGGTGCCACAATGTTTGCCATAGAGAATCAGGCTGTCAATGAAGCTACTTTCCGTTGTCCAGATGAGATGGGATGGAAACCTCAGGTTAGTTAAAGGACCTTCCAGTTTTCATTTGTCCTGTTAAAAGACCTTCCAGTTTCAGTTTGTACAGTACATCAACTGAACTCAAGATTTTTATCCTATTACTTGCAGAAAGTACCTATTGTTCCTGCAGATGGGGCAATTTCGCGTAAACGAGAGGTATTATGATTTCTTGCATCCATCTCTCATGATTTCTGTAGAATGGTTATTAAAATTTAATGCTTATCTTGTTTCCCAACTTTGAAGTCAACCAAATGTTGTTGGTACTTATATGAAACAGTTGTATGCATTAGTTCATACTTCATTGAAGTTTATATACCATCTTTTAAAGGTTGAAGGGAGTTTGCTGTACACTTCACTGTTAGACTCCATTTTTTGAGTTAACACTTTGTCTTGGTTTCCAAAAGGGGAGCAGGACGGCAAGACCAGAGAAGTTGATCGTTTACTTCCTTTATATGAAGTATTGGTGATGATTATCCACTTGTTTGAGAAGTAAAAGTAATGTATGGCCCTACTAGGGAATGACCCTTGTAAATAATGATCTAAAAAATTAGTTAGTTCGGAAGATAGAAGTGCTTAGGTATAACGAATTGTAGAAATATAAAAGACAATTCTGGGCGTCCTATGCTGGAAATAGACACAGAGCACTGAGCCGAGGAAGTAACTTGTAAAGGCAAAGTCGTAAGCTTTTTGGAAGCTCAAGATTGTTGGTTCACTGTCCATGCTTATACATGCTAAACCTTGAGTTAAATGCTTAATATTCCAGCCTCAATGGTTCTCTTTCCTTTTCTGGTCATGTTCTTCATAAACCTTTAAATGCACCAGGACCGGATGGAAAGATAGGGACCTATGTTCCGAGGGTTATTGATTCTTCATTTATGATATACAGTTCGAATCCAATTTCTTCTCTCAAGTATTCCGAGCTCATGAACTTTTTAAAGATTTTTATTCATTTATTTTTACTGAAAAATATTCTAGTTTCCAGGGATTATGACATTGTGAACTGTTATCAAGACCAATAACCATGGCTTCTAAATTATTTCACTTTTGCTTTGCTTCATACTATCTCAGTCACTTTTGTGACTTCCTTGAGGAGGGAGGAGCTGATGAATAACGAAGTGGTGTAATGCTTGTTGGAAATATATTTCCTATCTTGAATTGTTGGAGTTGCCATCCAAGCTAAACACTAATTTCTCCATCTTATATGATGATCCTTGATATGTTTTCATTTCCATACCTTTATTTGATTCAGGGATCCCTGCATAATCAGTTCTTTCAATTTTCCCTATCTACCTAAGAACGGACGGTCTGTGATACATGGATCTTGGATCGGGAAACCGTATCCAAGCTCCGGGTCTAGTCTGTGTTCTTTGGACTTTTCAAACTTAGAAAATGAAAATCTTAGTAGCTAAAGGAAGGGAAATCAACTTAGGTTTCTCCACTTCTTTTTTGTTTTCTTTTTGATAAATAAGGTTAAAGCTTAATCTTGGACCACATGGTAGTATCCCTATTCAAAGATGTCAGACGAACAGGTAGTTTTATTAATGGGGAAAAAGAAGAGCCCACTGTGGAAATTTTTTCCAGTAGGAAGATCTCACCGATTTCTCTGAACATCTAGTTTCTGGAGCGGGGAGTTTTTACTAGCATCTAATCTTTCTACAGATCGCACTGACTGGAAATAGCTGCTTCCTGTAACTTCTAATCCAGGAACAATTTATTTTTGTTTGTCTTTGCACCTGTAGGTGTCGTACCACTTCTCTTTATACTGTGTTCTCTCTTTGTGTAGACTTCTCTTCCGGTGGAGGAAATGACCAAGGTATTGGCAAAGATGGGATATGAAGTAATGACCTCTGATGATGCAGGCCGGTTTGTATGCAATTATGTATACTACCATTCCTTGCGTTTTGCAGAGCAGAATGGTGTCCGATCACTATTTGTACACGTGCCCCTCTTCCTAACCATAGACGAGGAGACACAGATGCAATTTGCTGCTTCTTTGCTGGAGCTACTCGCCTCGTCATACTAGTCCTCGACTTCTGTGTCTGGAAGTGTATTTGCCTTGTTATTTATGCTGTGTATGCAGAAGAAGGTTGATCTGGATATAAATGTAATGCTTTAATAAACAGTGAACTTTTAGTGAATGGCAAATGCATATGGTGTGTACATGTATCTTCGTCAACATTCCTTGGGTGCTTAATCTCGTTGATTTGGAGATGTTTCATGCTTATTTGCGAGCAAACTTACAGCTTTCTGTATCTCCTAATGGATATGATAGGAACTTGTCCTTCAATTTATGTTCTTGCATTAGTGTCTTTCTGTTCTTTTGGCTGATCATAAATTGGGCAGAAAATTACACCCAATGACCTTGAAAAATATATGGTCTTAGAACTTTTGACCCCACTTGCTTCAAGGTGAAAACTTATAAACTTGAAGTTTCGCTGCGGATTTCAAAGTTCAGAATTACAACTTAAGCATACATAGAAGAAGAAATTAAAAATAAAAATCATTTGTAGTTACTAGGAAATAGAGTAGAAGAATTGATGACATAGGTTCACCGCCCCCCTACATCAAATCAAAGTTAAAAAAGAATTGCGTACTACTACATACATTTTACTTGTGGGCTATATATATGGTGTTTGAGAAANTGCACCGGCCCCCTACATCAAATCAAAGTTAAAAAGAATTGCGTACTACTACATACATTTTACTTGTGGGCTATATATATGGTGTTTGAGAAATTGAAAATGGGTAAATTGTAGGTTGTAGCCCCACACCACAGCCGCCTTACTCCATTTTCTATGTTGGGACCTCAACCTTTTCCATTTATAGACTATAGTGCTGTCAGCTCTGCCACTCCCACTACACATTAATTATGTCATGCTCTTAATTATTGGATCTTCTTTAATTTAATAATTTCATTCTAGCCCCTTCCATTCGTCCTCCTGTCTAATAATAACTTGAGTAGATGATGATGTTGGAGTATGTATCATCGGAGGAATTTCTTTTATCTTAACAGAAATCGTAATTTTAAAGTTCTGAAATATTATAAACTTGCACATCTAGATTAGTTGGGACCATAAAAAGATATCGTCACCCATAAGAATCACTAGTATTTGGCTGCATGTTACCTAAAGGAAAAAGCTGTTGTGCGTCTTTTACTCCACGGATTTTTCTATTTATAGGGACATCTCGAGTTAACCTATGTGTACGATTAACCTACCTGCTACTGTAATTAGTACTAAATTTAGAAAATTCAAAAGGTAAAAGGGATTGCCAAACCTATTTTTGTGCAACCATATCATGATATATAGTAGGTAATCTGTGTTATTTTCAATGTTACTTTTTACCTTTTTACGAGCACGTGAAAAAAATATAGATTAGTAGTACGTACATTGAGAATGAGACACTAGCTATGAGTTATTGATCACTTGCCTTTTTTGTTGAACTCGTCATCTTATTGGGCATGTGGTAATTGATATATGTGTGGTTAAATTAAGCTACTTCTTAAATGGTTAAAATTAGTGAATAACCTTGATTCCTTTCTACTTAATTTCATAGACATCCAAACATGCTATGAACTTTGGTCATTTATCTAAGTTCACAAGTTCGAGTTATGGAAGCAATCACCAATACTTGCAGTACACCCTTCGGGCCTAGGTTGCCGTAACCTTGCTAACTTGGGATGCTTAGTGTACTGGGCTTATAGTTATTTACACTATCAGTGTAGGTAAAGCAGAAGATATTCTAAAAGTGATTTAAAATATACTACTTTTATATCATTAACAAATGGATACATGCTTACAGTTAAGTTTTAGTCCCCTCTGGAACAAGACTAGTAGAGCTAAAACTTTAATACATACTATTAATTACTCCATCTTTTACAAGTTTCTATTTCTTAGCAAATCATGTATCAGCATTGATCAAGATCATTACTTGGTAATGACTGAGGTGTGCCTTCCAACAAGCAAAAAACTGGTGGAATTGTAAGAGTAATTAGAGCACCATAAGCATTCCAACAAAATGGTTCCAAGATTTTTTGTCCTTGAGCAGGATATAACTCCACATCCAAAAAAGTCAAATTTGTGCAAGGGACACTGTTACTACAAGCCAAATGCATTGGTGGACTTCTCACATCATAAGTACCCTTTATGTTTGAATAAGTCACATCAGATATGTACACTGCTGAAGTCTGATTTGCACAGCTCTTTGTGTTGCAGTAATATTGATCTAAAATTATCGGATTTCGGACACTTTCCATTCTAATGTTGTTGAAATTAATGTTGGATACTGTCCCAAATCCTCCTTGCCATGTCTTGATCCTAACACCATTGTCTGAATACTTAATAGTTGAATCTTCAACTGTAATGTTGGATACACATGCACGGGAATTGCGAATGCCTAGACTGCCAATGCTGAAAATTATGCAAAGACACAGTCTTTATATTCAAGATTTGGGAATAGGGAAAGAAGAAAAAGACAGAGTAGACATCTTGTTATGGGCTTAAAAGTGTTGTTCCTTTTTTTGTGTGTAGTGGTAGGCATACCTCTTTCACTCTAGCAGTTTTGTTAGTTAATGTGCCATTTTTTAAGAATATGTTTGTGGTGCAAAATTGATTGTTACTTTTTTGACATAAAAAGATGGTGTGATATTGCAGCATTTGAATATATACCTTATTCCATNCTTTTTTTGTGTGTGTTTAGTGGTAGGGCATACCTCTTTCACTCTAGCAGTTTTGTTAGTTAATGTGCCATTTTTTTTTAAGAATATGTTTGTGGTGCAAAATTGATTGTTTACTTTTTTGACATAAAAAGATGGTGTGATATTGCAGCATTTGAATATATACCTTATTCCATGACTTGGACCACAGGTCATGTTCCTTATATCAACATTGTAACAACCAGCTCCAATTGAAATACAGTCATCACCTACAACATAAATTGGTTGTGCTCAGAAAGAGAATACGCGAAGAATCCTCTATCACTTAACTTTACAAGAATTTAAGGTTTTACCATTGGAGATTATTGAGTTTCTTATTGTGACATCGTTGGTATTCTCTATGTGAATTCCATCAGTATTGGGGCTCTGACGTGGTGCTTTTATGTAAAGCGAGTCAACATGGACACCGCGGCAACTGTCAAATCTGAAATGGAACAGTGGGCTGTTCTTGATTTTAAGCCCTTGCACTGTCAAATTTGAGCTCATGAAGAACTTTATAGCCTGTGAAATTGAACATACTTTAGATTTTATGGAGTCTTTTGGTCCAAGGGAACAAAACAATGTGTTTTTGAACTTACCACAGGGCTGTCACAAGGGCCAGGTAGTGTTGTTCCATTTATCCCCTGCTGCATTGAAGTGTTTTACATTATATACAAAACTCAAGATCCTAAATCAAATTTGTAAAATAAAAAAAAGGGCAGTCCGGTGCACTAAAGCTCTCGCTATGTGCGGGGTTCAGGGAAGGGCCAGATCACAAGGGTCTATTGTACGCAACCTTACCCTGCATTTCTGCAAGAGGCTGTAGAACCCATGACCGACCTCGTGGCCACATGACAACAACTTTACGAGTGGATCATGAAAATTACTTTATGTGGTTTGCAAGGAAGATTCCACCATTTTTCTCCTTTACCATCTATGAGTCCACCACCTTGCATTGACATCCCATCAATTCTGTAAAAGACTAACCATTGTTTCTTACTGACACCTTTTGGCCATGAATCAGGTCCATCTGGTGGCATAATGGTTCCTTCAACCTACACGATCAATCCTAATTAGTCACTTCACGAAATTATCAAACAACGTTACAAGTACATGAAAAGATTGAATTAGTTTGTCACATTACCTTAAAAATTAGTCCACTTTTGCAAGGACCAGTGAAGATTGTGGATTGGATCATGAAAGAATAGTGTTTTGGAACTAGTAGAATAGCTGAATCAACTTGACAAGCAGTATCCCACGCCATCTTAAACGCTTGTGTATCGTCTATCACACCATCACCAACAGCCCCATAAGACAACACATTGAAAATGCCTGCTGCATAATCATTTGATGAATTCTTCACATTCTCAGTTTCTGGATCACCCTTAGGTGCAGGGGCAGGGGCAGGGAAAGGTGGCATTGATATTTGTGACAATGCACGAAAACGCGACACTTTGGGGTAATCATAAAACGTACCATGAACTGAAAAAACATAGGAAATCAAGAAAACAGAAAAAACCAAGAAGCAAAATCTAGTGAATTCCATAATTTGTGTCCAGCTAGTATAGCTTTTTTAACTAAAACAGAGTACTTATAGAACTTAAGGGAAGTGAAGTAACACAATTTGGCTACTTGTTTTACTAGACCCCTCACTAATCCTATATAGAAAAATAAAATGTCAATTTTCACTAGACTAAAAAGATCATGCTTATTTTTGTCATTATCAGTAGGTTTTTTCCAGAAGTTAGAAGGATATAAGGCAAGGCACCCACGTTCTTGGAAGTCAAAAAAACAACAAAAATGAAGTTGTTTATGTGACCACCAACTAAAATGCAAGCACTTGTAAACAAGTTGAAAGACTATGCAAGTAGTTTCAATTATGTTACTTACAAGTTCTCAAAGTGAAATATTCCATTTTATACTAAATGATTCTTAGTGGAAGAATGGTTCTTTTGCATGGTCGGCATTATTTTAATCATATCAAAACCGCCCTATTCCATTTACACAATGATTTTTTCTGGTTGAGGATAAATAGATAGGAGGGTGTCCCCTCAACGATAAGAATTTAACTTCTATATGTCTATGTATACTATCGAGAGGGATTACAAACTTTAAAAATTAGACAAGATACGTTATTATAGTATATTTTTTTACAAAGTTACTGTCAGTATATAAAAATTAAATCTGATTAAAAAACGAGAGCTATTGGGGTGGGAGGGTATGAGATAATGATAATAGTGAAATTCAAAAGAACCCCACGTTTTCATCCCATTACGTGCCACTTACTTTGGTCCCAAAACTAGTGAGACTGCCCAATAGGCAATTCTGATGGAACATGTTATTATGGTTACTATGTATGGTTATAAATCTCGTCTAATAGAATGCTTCTTTTACTGTTTTTATTAGGAATAATGCAGTACAAATTTAAATTTGTCTATTTGTAATGGCCATAATAAAAGGATTGCATTTGCATTGGTGGGTAGATTTCAATTTTGTCTGCTTGATTACACTAACAGAAAAAGTAATCTATCAAAATTTTCATAGATACCTAATTGATAAACTCGAACTTGCTCTACCATGAGTGGATCTTATTTTTATATGAACTAAGAGGCACATATTGGGGAGGTAGTTTTTGTATTTAGTTCACATAGAGTGAAAGTTTAAGGTGTTATAGTAACTATTTGCAAAAGTAACCACTAACTCAAGCTATGGGATCTTTTCTTTTTAAGTGGAATACTGAGTGCACCTAAAATATAGGTGTTTTAGATTGTAGTTGAATAAATAGGATCTTTTCATTCTTGATTTTCGGTGAGTTTTGAATATTAAAAAAATCTTGTCAAGGGCATCTCCCTTTTAACGGATCTTACCATAACCATGATAGTTTGTAGTTGTCGCGCTCACTTACTATCTAAGCAAGCATGCACGAGGATCTACTCGACTGAATTCCTCCTTTTGTTCAACTTGCATGTGTCAAGGACGAATAATGTATAACACACACAAATTATACATTGGATAGTTAACTACAATTTGTAAAAGAAAAATATTGGGTTAATTATTGTTGGGACTTTGTTAATCAGCTATGTAGTGTAGAAATCCCAAAGAAAATCTTAGTTTTTGTTCATCTTTTAGGACAAGGAATTTCTGGCGTCTAAGAAAATATAGTTCCACTAGGAGTAGATAGAAACCAAAACCCACATAGGACCACTCTTTTTTGCTTCATTTTTAATTCCCATTATGTAAAATTTTATCTTTTATAAAGTCAAAAGAAAGCATAGTTGAATGCTTATAATGAAACAAATATATTACAGAGAGCATGCTTTGATACATATTGTTTTGGAATTTTGTGCTCACATTACCTTATGCTTATGCATGCTTTGAATTTTCGGTACTACAAAATGGGTAGCTTTACTTTGTTGGAGCGGCGGAGATAAGTACTTATGATTTTTATTTTTTTATCATAATGGAAACAAAATGTTATTTTATTNAAAATTAATTTTTGGGGGAGGGGGTGGGGTTGGGGGGCAAGCCGGTGGTGGGTGGGTGGGTGGGGCTGTCAGGGATCGAATGAAAAATAAAATTTTGAAATTGAAAATATTTTTTTCAAATTAATGTTTTTCCCCAAAAAAAGATAATTTGAAATTGGAGTAGAGTTTTGGAAAATGTTTTCCTTAATTTTTGAAGGGAAGTCATTTTCCTTAATTTTGAGGAAAATGAGTTGATTTGGAAAACATTTTCCAAGATTTTGTCCCAACCAAACATGAGAAAATTGGAAAACATTTTCCTTCATACCAAACACACTCATAATCTTTCATATATACTTTCATGTTGCCCCAAAACATGTAACAGTACCATTTTATTAGAATATCAATTAAATTTACATTGTCAGTTCATATAACGTAAACATCAAATAAGATTTGGGAAATGACATGAGAATTGTGTGGGAGGCATAGGAATCAGTTCAGCAGAAGTGTTACTAAATTACTTGGGCATTCGCTGTTCATATTCCCATGGTATATGACATACTATAAAAA
This sequence comes from Solanum pennellii, assembly GCF_001406875.1. NCBI lineage: Eukaryota > Viridiplantae > Streptophyta > Magnoliopsida > Solanales > Solanaceae > Solanum > Solanum pennellii. The sequence goes on from NC_028637.1 coordinate 101,325,983, forward strand.
GAGGGTCTTTTGACTAACGCTAGCTGCATTTTCTGGTTTCTACGATAACTTCATTTTGGGTAGGGGTGGTAATTGGCAGATCGGGTCATATTTGGACGGGTCATAATGGGTTAAAGACAACAATTGAATCAACATCCAACCCCAATTATAGCTTGAGTCAAAATGGGTTGGGTACCTGTAGTTCGAAGCTGAATAAAATGATAGCTCGAACTTGATATAAAGTTTTGATGATTTAACAAACTTATCGATCTAACAAGGAACCAAATCCTTGTTATTGGAACTGCTGACAATAAGATGAATGATAAACTCAGTGTGAGGTATATTTGTGTGCTATCATCAAAAAGGGGGCTAATGTTATATTCTAGGTGTTTTGATGATCCTCACAAATGCAGGGACCTGGTTCCTGGCAGAGTGCTCTCGTTCAGATACAAATGGGGTACAGTCATAAAAGCTGTCATGTCAGGTGGTAGGTGAAAAGTGCAGTATCCTACACCAATAAGAAGAGCGGACGAGATTGTATGTTTCAGTATCTCACAAATGCAGGGACCTGGTACCAGACAGAGTTTCCTCCATCAGATACATAATTGGTTACAGCTGTAAAGCTGTCACGTCAAAGGTTGGTAACGCGTCAGTGTACTACACCAATCTGAATGGAGGAGGGTGTTTGTCCAACGGATAATAACTCTTTATGTTTGATACTTTTAGCATGACAAACACCATATTATATTCATTCATCCAAAGAAGGAAGTCAGCCAGCAAGCCTTTTCAAGAACTCATATAGAAGTTTGCAAGGGACCTGGTTCCCGCAAGCAAGGGACCTGGTACCCGCAAGACTGCGACGTGAAAAGGACGAAAAGACAGCTGTCAGAAAAGCTGTCATCTCTGATGCGGTAGGTGCACAGCTTTTCCAACAGCAGGCCTTCAGCCAATGGGATGACTTCAATGAATTTGTGGGAAATTATATTATCTCTTTCCAACAAACACAAATTGAAGACTTTGGCAAATTAAACTTGGATTTTCTTTGAAAATTCACAAGCTTGAACAGAAGGACATCTTCAAGGAAGAACATTGCTCAACTCAACAGAAGGACCTGATAGAGTAAAGAAAAATCTTTGTTGTATTTAGAGCTTTGTGTCTATGTACTTACATTGTAAATCTGTTCCTAATCTATAAAGGATTCAGATATTTGTTTTGGGTTTGTAAAAGTCTAAATCAGTTAAGGTTAACTGATTTAGTGGGCTACATTGGTTTGTTGCTTAGTCAAATTCTAAGTCATCTAGAGTTAGGTGGTTTAGTGGGCGGTGTTGTATCCGCTTAGGCTCTTCAAGTAATAGGTAGATTACTTGATCGTGAGATTAATAACTTTTTCTCACATTGGTTGTAACCGGGTTTCGCTTTTGCTTGAGAAGATTAGTGAAGACGGTTGTAAATCCTGTGCAACAGGTCGTGGTTTTACTCCCTTGAGCAAGAAAGTTTCCACGTAAACTGCCTGTGTTGTGTTCTTCATATTGTTTAATCTTCTGCACTGTTTTTGCTGTGTCAAGGGACCTGGTCCGTTGACTGATAGTGGACGCACATATTCCAACAGTACCAATGTCCATGCTTGCAAGATAGCTCCTATGTGTGGGACATACTGGCAAAAGTGGGAGCTTTGAGCCATGGAAGGATAAGTATCAACATACTTTTACCTTGTCTCCAATGTCTATATTTTTCTTAGCTCTCGCTTATCTCTTCTTTGTCACGCTGAAGCACAAGTTAACATATCATGTGTAGAATAGTGATTTACTCTGCTAAGACTGGGAAAATAGGAGATGAACACAGCACTGAATGTGAAAAAGCATTACAAAATATTGGTTGCATATCTCACACAGAAGATTTAGAATTGATCCAGAAGTATCTCAGACCAAGGTAGGTCACCTCTTCAAAATGATAGATACTTCTATGTAATTGTATCAACAGTATGCACGTATAACCAAGCTACCAACGACCCAATTTTATTAAATAGAAAAGATAAACATGAAAACATCTTAGGCTTAATCACAATTCACATTTTTCACAAAATTAAGGCAGTTTCTCTCCTGATATGTTCATAAAATTAACAATGTAATCCAAACCCACTTCTCAAACTCATCTAATTTGTAAGCTTCAAATGATAGCCACCAAGACCACAGTCAAGCAGTAAAACTGTGGAACTACTAATCCACATCCTGCACCAAAAGTAGTTACTTACAGGTCCAACCACTATAATTATCCGAAATCAACATTAATTGGAATTAATGGGATCATATGGGGGAAAAGAAGGGAAAATATGAAGGTATTCCTGCCACCACACTAAAATTTCCAATCTAAACAACAGGTAGGTGAAGTTCAAATGATAAAAGGATAACCAGGTTGTAATTTAATTGAAACCAACATTCTTAAATCTTTCATAACTTTTAATTTCCTGTTTCTAAGTGCAAATCACTCAACTGAACTTGTAGTCATCTATTTGTTTCATAGTCAATATAGTATTTATATTTAGGGCAATCTACATCTTCAGTCCACCCACTCTAAAGCATATCTGACAAGAGTAGTAAATGAGGTGGCAGACCTATCCCCACTCAACAAATGGGAGAGGTGGATAACCACCCTCAGGCGGAGGCCTTAGAGAGGGAGGCAGATTGCTCAGTGATGCTCCGGCCTTTTCTCTGAACACATCACCTGCTACAACCACACATCACAACTAGATTTAGAAGAAAAACTACCAAGAGCATCAGCAGATTAACTGGGGAATTGGAAAAACACAACAACCTGACATTCTAAGTGAAAATAGGAAAAAAATAGATGCAAAAGCAATGCTTGCCTGGAAAAGAGGCCGAACCAAAAGGTTGACTACTTGAATGGAAACCCTCTCTACTATTTTCCCCTGATAATTGGATAAACAAAAGGAAATCAAAAGTTTGCATGCACTGTGTTCTTCCACAGCTATTCAAATTCATAGGATATGATTGACAATCAAGTATACTCCCAATTCAAGTGTATATCCACTTCAAGAATTAATGCTGTACAACTTTAAAAAACTAATCAGGTCACTCAAATCTTTTAGAATTACTACTAGGAATGAAAACTTAAAACTACAGGACAAAGAACTTCAAAAGAGTTGGTACATAAATTTCGAAATCTTGAATGAAGAACTTGTAGCATAACAAGATAAGTTCGTTGGCAAAATGTACATAATACTATTAACAATGTTTTTTTATAAAAAAAAATAGCACAGGATACTGCTTGCACAAGTTAATTCTGCACATTGCCAAATCCAAGAAATTCAAAAGATTGATTCCCCAGTTCTTCTTAAAGCTCTGACTTCCCAAAAGTTAGATTACTTTCCTAAGATATCCCTTTGAGATTTTAATAACATCTAACAAAAACCAGGACATCTTTTGGATGAGTGACAAGGGCAACCATTTCATGAAGCAGCAAACAACAGAAATTATCATGGTTGTTAATATAAGAAACAAAAATACTTTTTGAGGCCAGTAAGTTTAAATAGTTATTGTGGTGGTTAATATAGTTCTAGATTTAAGACATTAGTTGTTGACAGTAAAATATTGAATATGAATATACTCAAAACATGCAAGAAAGATACCTGGAGGGAGTCCCGCTTGGTTCACAGTTTGAGGGTTTTGCTTGGGATGATAATATTTGCAGGAGTCCCCATACTGGCAATACCCCTTTGATACATGTAAAAGATATGATCAACAACATTATCCAATAAAAGGTGTAAAACACATATTATTTATTTAGAGTTTAGACTTCACCATCCCCAATCCATTGTTGTTGCTCCTTCAACATTTTGTTTGTCTTGGGCAATACTTCAGGTGGATGAAGTAAAGCAACATTCACTTATGTTCATAACTTAGTGAATAGAAGTACTATCAGTAATGTTTATCACTTATCAGCATATTACTAAACTTTTTCAACCATAATGATGTGGATCTGCTAAAATAACAAATTAAGCTAAGCTAGCAGATTATGAAATTCACCTACGACAATTCATACCACGCTCATCAAGTTGGAGACATACAACTTAGCAGTATTCTGAGAAGCTTATAGCCTATAGGCCTTACAAAACCTCATAAATTTAAGTAAAAGGCCTAGAAACCTCAATTCTACTTCAAAGTATCTTAGACTGCAACAATCTCTCTTTTTTTTTGAATGGTAATTATGAAATGCATCAATTGAACTCAAAAGATGATGAATCCTCTGAATAAAAGATACAGATGATTCATATAACCAACTCTAACCAGTCTAACATTGATTGATGAAATGCAAAAATCTGACTCATCTATCACTTTTGTTTCTTCTTCCATCAGTTGCAATAAAATGGACAACCCAAAAATGTAATACAACTTCTGACTCCGTGTCTCAAAATATTGCATACTAAAATACGAAGATAAGAGCAGTACCGTTCGAACAAAGTGATTGCAGACTCCTTTACCGAACGAGTCCGGATCGTTAAATAACAAGGGATCTGTTCTCCCAGAAAAATCGTTCATCAACACTTGGAAATTAATTTACCAAGAAGAAGAAAAAGGAGAAACTTACTGCGCAAGGAGTCGTACCAAAGAGCCTTGGCTCTTTGATGTTGAACACCTTGAAGATGACGCCTCCGAGCAGCTGCAGTATCCTGGAATTCCTTATCGCAGTAATCGCAGTAGTATTTACCCAACGGCATTTTTTACTAAAACTAAAATCCCAATGCCTAATGGCTTTTTATACGTTTGCCTGTACAAGTTTCCAGATCTCGTTTAGGCTCCGGTTTACACTGTTTCTTTCTTCTTCTTTTTTAATCTCAAAGTAAATTGGTGAACATGTGACTAAATTAGAAAGTTTTAAAAGTAATATGTAGCAGAATCTCATGCCGTCAATTGGCCAGCTAAATCTGAAGAATTATGGTATATGGTTTTTTCTTTTCAAAATTCTACTCTTTACCAAAAGTTTGAGAAAGAGGGAATTAAGAAGTCTCGTCAATTTACCAACTGTACAATTCTTGCCATGAGCAGCTGAAGTTGCACTTAAATTCACGTCCTTCTCCACATCTGCTATTTTCCCTTTTTACTGCTACAACTAACAGGCACCACGCAGTTCATANCTGTACAATTCTTGCCATGAGCAGCTGAAGTTGCACTTAAATTCACGTCCTTCTCCACATCTGCTATTTTCCCTTTTTACTGCTACAACTAACAGGCACCACGCAGTTCATACATCGTTTCACTCGCCATATACTAGTGTGGGACAATGATTTATGTTTTCGTGGGATTCGGAAGCCATTTGTAAGGTAACCATAAAACCATGTATTCTACAAGTAACGGAAACACTAGCGATAACAACATACCAGGTAAATGTATTAAGATTAAATAGCCAGCACTCTGTTCTGAAAATTCTCACAACCCAAAGGACAGCAGTAAATCGTTTAAATACCAAGCGTCTGAGGAGCCAAGTCAATATCACAAGCGATACAGAGCCATATCAACAGTCACCCTATCATTAATTTGCAATCCCATAATAATAACGTTCACTCAAATTGTTAATTCTCAACCACATAATGTTACAAGCATAGGATATATCGGAACAGGGTAAAAAGGAACACAGGTTGAACATCCGGTATTTGTTAAAGATCAATTCCCTACATCTGCTTTTACAAAACAAGATATAATAATAATACAAAGGGACAACAGAGACATGGTAAGATAAGGGAAAGAAGGAACAAATTGATACAGAGAAGAAACACAGCTTCAAAGGGTACACTTAAATTATTTCTATCACAAGGCAGGAACTCATAACCCAAGGGAAGGGCACTGTTTTCTGGCGTGCTCTGGAACCAACTTCAGTAATATCTCTGCATGCACATTCTTCAACTCTGGTGACAAGAAACCCAGATTCAATAAATTCAGTTGCAACTTACGGAAAGAAGCTAATCTAAAACAAGTCTAGTCAACAACATACCATGAGCCTTGAAGTTAAACAAGGGAGGAAGAAAGCGTCCATTAGGCAAGCGTGTATTGGGATCACGAAGCTCGTCAAAAAATGGGTGAACCAAGGCATCCAACTGCATTCAAAATTAGTACACCTCTAACTTAGAACTAGACTGAAATAATCACACCATTGACAAATCAAACTACAGCTGCACTGCTCTTCAATAAATTCGGCGAAGCCTAAGACAAGGAAAAGAAAGACTGGCATGCAATGTTGAGTCAAAACTTAGATACTTTTTTACAAAATAATGGGTTTGTGTTCAACTATAAAAAGAACATCAAAATATGTCGAACACTGAACAGAGATACAGAAATGTGATCCCTGTATATTCTGTTATATACATGGGCGAAAGAGATTAGCTCGAATAAATAAATTTGGCATACTTACAGCAGCACAGCGCAAGTTAGGAGAGTACTGAAGCAGTCTTGAGACCAGATCAACTGCTTCTGGAGGCATGCGCTTATGAAATATCTGAAAATCAACATTAGAAATGACTTGTTGCGTTGTGTATACTAGCCAGTTCTATGAAAGGGTTGGTTACAATAAGTTGTATTTCAAGTACCTTGTGCCATGGATGAGCTTTAATTTGAGGAAATTTGAACTCATTATAGTTGGGATTCATACATTTAATTTCTTCCCTTGTAGGAGTGCCTAAAACCTGCAAAATGTAGTAGGAGATATAGTTTGGGCAAAAAAAAAGTAGATGTGGGCCAAACTCAAAACAAATTAAGTAACATGGCCAATCAGCAAAAGGTTGAGAATCGCCATATTTATCTATGACAATAATTGAGATGTTAATAGTACAGAAAGCTGTCTTATTACTAAAACAATAATTTTACTTCCATTTCTTTATCAAAAAACAGTGAACTCGTCTTAGTTACAGAATCTCCGAATCTGAAACTGTTACACAAGCAGAAAAAGGAAACGTGTTACGCCAGTGCAAATTCCTTAACATTCAAACAAAGCTCCTTCAATTAATTATAATCTAGAATCTAAACAGTAGGATAAACTGAACTTAGCACAGAATCAAGTACACCTAAATTTACGGAACCGACCAGAGTAGAGGACAAAATCATTGGGCATTTACAGACTATCCAGGTCAGAATCACCTGTTACTAGAATCACAGTATTCTGGTCAGAAGACCAGACTCCAAAGTTTTGGTGGGATGCCTCATGTAAAACTATAATTGGTCAGAAAAAGCCAATCTCACCATCTCTGAGGTCTATTTGATCAACAAATCATAAGCTTGGTTTATATGGAAGTTTGGAAGAGGTGGATCTCAGTTAATATCAAAACTTGGTCACAACAGCAAAGCAATACACAAACTGAAAGCCAAGTTAGTTTCCTCCAATTTCCTTTTAATTTTCCCTATTACATCGTCTTGAAAAATCTTATTGCTAAAAAATGCATAACATGATTAAAATGATAGGAATAAGCTAATACAGCCACTAAAAAGAGCTATTATCTCCCATAAGATACATTTGCAGAAAAAAAAATCTGAGAAAGCAGAGATCACACAAGGGTTGCCCCAGAACATTGTAAGTCAAGCAGTAAATAAATCCAAAATAGAAAGGCAGGAAAGAAGGCCTATAAAAATTACAATTGGATGCAATAAATGAAAAGAAGGAAATAAACAAAAAACGACAATGATGAAAGAAAATCACGAACAGCAGAGGAAGGACAAAGGTGGAAATAAAGTTGGCAAGGAACTGCAGACAAGAAAGTCAAATAGACAAGATTACCTTAATGATCTCAACAAGCTGATCAACTCCACTTTCACCTGGAAATAATGGCTGAAAATGGAAGAAAGCAATCAATGAGATATTGTTAATGTAATATGAAATACTGTCCACGACTACACTAATATTAAGAGAAAGTAACAACCTACCTGACCAAGAAGTAGCTCAGCTAGGACACAGCCAGCAGACCAAACATCTATAGCAGTAGTGTACTCTGTTGCACCAAATATGAGCTCAGGTGCTCGATAATACCTAGAACAGATGTAAGAAATATTTGGTTCTCCTTTAACCTGTCAAAAAATTGGAGCAGATTATCCAATCAGAAAGAATGTTAACACATATGTAAGTTAGGACACGAGGCTAAGAATATTAACACATATGTTAGGAAGGACAAGAGACTAAGAAAAAATGTTAACACACCAGAACTTTGGCACTCCCAAAATCGCATAATTTAACCTGGTGGGTATGTGGATTCACCTGCCAAAAAAGTACCATGCCATGGATTTTTAGTATCCAGAGAGAAATGAGAAATGCAAATGGAAAGAACAAGAAGTTCTTAATAGCACTTGCTAACATGTTCAACAGTCATAAGCCAGGAGAGTCTAGCAAAATAAATAGAACTGTTTCCTTCAAATTGGGAAGAAATTTGCATCACTGTGCACACTAAAATTGCAAATACATTGGTTCTCCTTTTATATTTTGGGTCGCATCAAGTACTTCCTCTTTCATCCTTAGTTTCTAATATTCTTTAGGTTCCAGTCCCTTCAGGAGCCAATAAAGAGATAATATGAAGACAATTGCTAGCAAGTTAAAAAAATTTGAATTATATATCAATAAAGCAGAATAAATTGACTGCTTAGGTTAAGGTCATAGCAAGTTCACCAACTATGTCAATATCATCTCTCATATAACTATATTTGTACTAAAATCCATAACTCAATCGGAAGAAAAGACGTCAACCGAGCGTGATGAAAGCTCACATCAGCGCAGCAAAATATTTTCACAACAGAGCGTCCACAGACAAAATAAGACACAAAAGTGAGTTCATGGTGGATGCGAAGTTACATTCCTATCTCTCGTTACATGCAGTACATCAATCTAGTTACATCCTTTTATTTCTCTGAGGAGATCAGTAGCTTAACGCATTTACAAAATGCATGATTGACAACATTATGAGAAGAGTAATGAGCACTTGAGGAAAGAATTTTCTCTCAATGAAGGAATCAACCAAATTGCATTATTCTACTCCATACATCAAATCATTGACAAACTTAAAACATATCTTAGGTACATTTTTCCATACATTTGGAGCAGATCTTCACATCATATCTATTATAATGAAAATAAAGCCAAACAGTTACCGGCAAAGCGGCAACAATATATTTTTTTAACCAAAAAGCTGAAAGGAAATAAACAGCAAAGCAGTGGAGTAGATAACTATACCAAAAGATTCTGAGGTTTAATGTCCCTGTGGCACACTCCAATAGTGCGGTGTATGTAAGACAATGCCCTGAAAATCTGCCAGACAGAAACAGCATATTGTACTTTAGGCGTGTTACATAATAGAACAACCTCAAGAAAATCATTAGCTATCGAAGTGCATTAAAACAAGGTAATTGAAGTGAAACTAGTTTCTCATAATAAAAACCAGTCTGGTGGACTTTCCAAGGTTGGCCCATCGTAAAAACAAACAAAAGAACTAGAAAAATACTGGAACAATTTTAGCAACAATCTCTTCTCCAACATCTCACATATATGAAATGAAGGAAAACAATTACTTGTACAACAGGATTTGCAGAGGTCTCACACATTGGGAGTTCTTAACAAAGAGGAACTATATAAATGACAACTCACTTTAAAAAAGTGTATACTACCTGATATGTATAAAGCTTCACAAGTATCAAGGGCATCCTTTGATTCAGCTTATTGTAGTGTTTGATAACACGGTGAACGGTTTCAGGTACATACTCAAGAACCAAGTTAAGATACAGTTCATCCTTGTCAGTTGTGGAAAAGAAGCAGTGTTTGAGAGACACAACATTAGGGTGGTCAAGAAGGCGCATTGTCTGCAACTCTCGGTTCTTATATCTTTTATCTTGAAGAACCTTTTTTATAGCAACAGTTTCACCAGTCTCTAAGCATTTTGCCTGCGAAACCAAATAAGAAAATCACAAAATTATGCACATATACCTTCCTATGGGTGTATGAAGGGTATATTGATAAGCATAAATATGCAATGGCACCTGTAAATGAACAAAATAAAATAATACCTGAAATACCACCCCAAAGGATCCTTGTCCAACAACACGTTCAGCCATGTAACTAATAGTCTGCAATAAAAACCAAGTGAAATTGTGCAACAATTTAGCCAATAATAAGAACATATGTCTATTATATAATCATTTTACTTGTCTACCCCTAATCAATTGATGAAAAGAGAACTCCGGAACCATATCAAGAAACCAACAGAACAAAAAAGGAATTAAAATGGAAGAGAGTGACAGAGCACATTACCTGCTTTGGCTGGCCATTTCTACCACCAATAGTTGTCACTATTATGTGGCCTGTCTCAGTCCCATTACCGTCAACAATTGCTGCTTCCATTTCCTACAAATGAACAGTTTAAATCTGATGAACAAAGTTGAAAAGGACAACGAAATCACCACAAAAAAGGAGGATCCAATAAATTAAGGACAAATAGCAAAAAGGCTATGCTCTTCAATATTCAGACCTTATCATCCCTGATTCTCATGTCATTCATCTCCTCAGGCAACCTATCTACCCCAGCATTATGGCCACTGGATTCTCTCAAACCCGATGTAGGTGCTAAGCCCACGGAAGCCATTTCCAAGAAAAGTCTGCTTACTAGTTATCACCACAAAAGGTCATTCACCTGACCAACATAAAAAAAATGGGAACATCAGCATGATCACACACATCAGATCATATCATAGTATTTACAGAAATAATTATGGGAAAAACATCCAATAAAAAGTTGGATTGAATGACATCCATATATCTGGTCATGACTGTACATTGAAACAACTCTAGACAAATGAAATTATGCACTCAAATACAAGATAACCCTGCTAACTTAATGTGTTTCCAATTGATTGTCCAGGAAAGTTCTTAAAAAAGTTAAGCTGATTGTCCAGATTGGAAATCTTCCGAATATAGCTTTGTAGTTAAGCTAATTGCAATTTATCTCGCCTCATTCCCCACCGTTCCATCGTAAAGTAGGGAATTTAAAATTCAAGATCAAGAACAAGCTTGCCTACTTTTCTCATACACGCAGTGCGTCGCGCAACAGAAAAGAATGTTGAAATATCAGCACAAGATCAAATCAAATCTCATGAGAAAGAAACATTTATTTTACAGCACAAAAGTTGATACATATGCGACCTCAGCTCATACAATTGTCCCAACACAATAAAAAATACAACAGCAGAGATAACTCCGATTTGAAAATAAGGCACCTGACCAAAATCCAACAATTATTTCTCCAAAAAGAACAAAGAAAATCCTAAGCATCCACATAAAATAAACACAGATTTGAGAATCAATTAAGTCAAAATTATCTTCCCGTTCAAGAAAAAAATCGAAAAAGCAAGGGCAACTGTGCAAATATTATCAGGTATTCAAGAAATAAATAAATAAATACAGAAAATAAAGAACAAGAAAATCACAGAATTTATAAAAATAACAATTCCAAAAAACGGCTTCAAAATAGGTAAATAAATTATACAACCAGTTTTAACAATCAATTAATAAATCCACAAAAACGAATTACCAAAATCTACAAGAAGATCTAAACGGATCCATAAATAACCCGATCCATATGAATTTAAACGAAAAAGTAGAACACGGATCTACAACGTAGAATATCAGAGCTAAACTTTCCNACATAAATACAGAAAATAAAGAACAAGAAAATCACAGAATTTATAAAAATACCAATTCCAAAAAACGGCTTCAAAATAGGTAAATAAATTATACAACCAGTTTTAACAATTAATTAATAAATCCACAAAAACGAATTACCAAAATCTACAAGAAGATCTAAACGGATCCATAAATAACCCGATCCACATGAATTTAAACGAAAAAGTAGAACACGGATCTACAACGTAGAATATCAGAGCTAAACTTTCCAAGAACAAGAAGGATATATATATATATATAAAAATGAAGAAAAATATGGATACCGAAAGAATCAAAATGTTGAGGAGACGGAGAAAAACACCGATCACCGGCGGTCCTCCGATAAAAATTGTGGCGGAGATGATACCATCACCATGAGAGAGAAAAAGAGATGCAAAGAGAAAGAAGAACCTGATATTGATTGAGAGAGAGAAAGAGAGAGGGATGTACTTATATTTTGCTTTTTCTCTATTTATTTTGTCAATTCTATTAATTCTTTTACATTTTTGTTCACAAGTTTTTTGGGTTGGTAAATGCGCGAGTGTGACAGTCAAAGCACAACCAATTTTAAATACATTTTCATCGTCTAATCCCCTCACGAATTTTATTAGCCACAAGGTTAACTAAAAAAATAACATATTTTATTTAAAATAAAGACAAGTAAATAAATTCAAACAATTAATTTTACTGAAAAGTTTGATCTGATAAGAATTATATTATCAGCATATATATATATACACATATATAACGTATCCCTTCAGGAATATCGATAAAATTTGAAGAAAAAAGATATTTGAAGATTTATTACTTATTTATTGAATTTAATATCAAAATAAATTTTAGATTGTAATAATCTAAAAACTTTAATAAAAATAGGGATAAATATATTAGTGACTTCAAAACAATGTGGCACGCCCCACAAAAATTGTCACATGATTTGAACAGAGAGAGAAACTATTATTTTAAAATTAAAGTAGCTGCTTTTATTTTTATAAAAAAATGTCATTTTACTTGTATTTTGACTAGGATATTAAAATCGGTATGATATACGAATTTTTAGACATTTCAGTTTGTATTTTCTGGTGGTCAATTTCTTTAAAATGTTACATCAAATATTATACGTACAGCATGATTTTTCTTCGATTTTGAATTATTCCGTTCCGTAGAGAATGATTAAAAAAATTAATCTTTGAGGTGTAAAAGAATATCTGAACAAATACTAGTAATTTAATTAAAAAATTTCATATTTGAATTTCTAGAAGAGTATTAGAGCAATTTATAAGTGAAGCCTTAAAGTATAAAATATTTTGTATTTTAACTTTGACTCAAAAAAGATAAAAAAATTATTCTTAACAGACCTTGACGAAATAAATCACAAAAATAGAGAGTAATAAAAAAAATGTAAATAATAATAGCAAGAAAAAAATAACGACATAAAATCAAAACAGATTAAAATAGAAAATTTTAAGACAAAGACAAGAAGAAAAATATTAGTACATCGAGAATGGGAAATAATATGCATAAACTCCTATAATTTTCGACTCCCACACCTTCATATCAAGCATCACGACCTTGATGATGAAAAATTGTATCATATCTTGGATTATCCTTTCACTCTAATATATTTTCGGTCTATCTATACCCTATCACCCCTATCTTAGGGCTCTAATTCTCAAACTTTCACACTTTATAACTGTAGTATTTGTACATCTCATAATTTATTTGTCTGAAACATCTTAATTCTACATGTTGTTATTTAAGACGGCATTTTTACCTTATCCAGAATAACTCCATTTTTAATCTCTTATTTTCTTGACAGTCACACATCCACCTCAAACACGTTTATCCTTATCATTTTCAACTTTTGAATATGAAAATTTTTGAATGACCAACATTTCGCTCACAAAGCAAGATCAATCTAACCATCACTCTATAAAAATTGTTCTCAAAATAGATTGCTCGCATTTATCATATATAATTCTAGATAATCGGAGTTTTTACTTCATCTATCCTGCTTCAATACAATGAGTGACATCTTTATTAGTTTTCATGATATTTTTTATATATAACCTGATTATTATTTTTTTCGATTTGAATATTAAGGATATTGCAAATTATGATACCCCTAATTATGACCGTTCGAAGCCATTTTTAGAAGAAAAGGGAATTCAGTGTTCATTTATTTTTAAGTTAAAGAAAAGAAAGGCGCAATGATTTGAGCGACAGTGTCCTTAGCAGCTTTGGACAACACCTTAGTTGTTATGGAAGAACACCTCATGCTTAAGGGAAAAGGCCAACACGAAGGAGACATCTCTTCTATGCACTGTGAACTAGTATTTAATTACTGATTTTATGGATATGACTATCGATATAGATATAATATCTAAATATATTTTTTTTAATTTTATTTTATTTATATTTTTAATTTTAAATATTTATAAGTAGATATAAAAATAGACACACACGTTTTATAGTGGTATTTTACATGACAATTTACGTCCTATGTGATATTCAGTGTGTATTATGCCACATTAGGAGTTATATGTCTGTTTATTCGATTTTGTATAAATTTAAGTATCTACTTCTACATACTCAAAGTCAAAAGGTATAAATATGAAATGAGGCCAAGTTAAAGGATATATTTATATATTATATCAAATGAGATGGGCATACATACTGCATTAGCCAGGAGGCGTATTGAGAATATTATTAGTAAAAGTACATTTTCACTAACATTTTAAATTTTTATTTTTTATTAAGATCTCATTTAAGAGAAGCACTTTGATTAAAAAATATATGATATCTATGGGGTTAACTACATACTTCCATCATGAAATAAGTTTGTCTTTTTTTTTTCAATTAAGCTAAACTTAACTCTTCTTTGATCTTTTCATTTTTAATGGTTTAATACTACTTCTTTCTTTTTGCAATATGATTTACATGATATCATGTCCGAAAATTAATAATAGGGATTTAAAAGTGGTTTGAACGAAAATATTTTGTTAACATGCTACACTCATTTATCCTCATTACACGTCACAATTTTAGATTTGGTTTGTTTTTTATATTCTTCAAGTGTATTTTTGTCATTTTACCATACCATTAATAATATTTAGGACTAGTTAGTTTCATAAAGAAATATTTTCTTAAAAGAAACTATTTAAAATTTAGTGTTTGAAAAATATCAATTCAACTCAAAAACTGCATCACAAAATTTTCACAGGGATCCAAAGATTTTATATATTTTAATTATCACACTACTTAGTTATAATTGAATTTATTTTCATTATATTTGGTTATGGATTTGTTTGTTATTTTTCTTTCTACTTCAATATGTTAACTATTTTTTCTAAATCAAAATTCTTTTGAAATTATCTTTATACCTCTTTATGTACGAATAAAATTTTTTCTCTATCCGCTTTTATTTGTCATGTTGCGCTTTTCGAATGTCAATTTGACTAATTTTTAAAGTTAAATTAGATTACATTAATTTGATATATTTTTTTAAAAAAAATTAAATATTCAAAAACTATAGTAAAATACTATAAAACTGTAATTTTTTGCATATCAATAGAAATGAAAATATAATCGTAAAATATTAAAAAAAAAGAAAACTATGACAATTAATTATGAACGGAGGAACCAATATATATGTACCCTCCTACTCTCCTCATACTCCACTAATGATTTTCACTCTTATGTTATTGTTGGTTCCAACGATTTTATACGGAGTTATAGTTTGATTAACTTAATTATATCACTATCATTAACTTAGCATTCTCATTAATTGTGATGTGTTCATTGAATTAAGTAAAACTTTGGGGAAAGTCGCCACTTTTAATCACTTTGTTGACCTTTTAGTAATTGGTGAGAAAATAGGCTTCATTCATTTCCCAAGATCATCTATTTCTATACTAAAATTAATTTTATTAATAATATTTTATTTTAGGAAAAATTTAATATCGAAGGATACAGTATTTTTTTTTAAGTAAAACAGAATGTACTACTATTAAAGTCCTTAATTTTTAAGGTATTAATTTGGTCGTACACACTAAATTTTAGAAGACTACCTAACTACTCACTTAAATAACAACTTCATTTATGAACAATAAATGAACGCGTATTAGTCTTTTTTCTTTTTATTCTAAACCAAAGACAAAAGATACTGTTCAGTTGAACAATATTTTTCGAAAAATTTGATCAACTAAATATAAATATAGAAGATATATCTGTTCAGTTGAACAATATTTTTCGAAAAATTTGATCAACTAAATATAAATATAGAAGATATAAGATAGTGTTCAGTTGAACAATATTTTTCAGAAAATTTGATCAACGAAATATAAATATAGAAGATATTTTTTATCAGATCGAATACACTCCAAACCAGTCAGCAGTCACCTAAGTATATATTTTATTTCTTTTTCATTCCCTATTTTTTTTTTAAAAAAAATAATAACAATAATGTGCAAAATCGTTTAATTTTAAAAGGTAAACGAAATTCACACGTAATTTATACAATAAATACATATATGCAAACGTTGCTTAAATATCTTATCTTAATAAAACTATATAAATGTAAATAGTTTGAATAATGACATCGCCTTGTGTGTCTAATGGCGTCAAGTGTTTTTTCATAATGTTAATTTTACAAGATTTTCACTGAATAAGAATTAACGGAAAAGGGTAAAAAAAAAAAAGGCTCAAATCACAGAAAACGAATAAAATGTAATTAATTTATAGTTTGATTCAAAAATATTTTTGTCATCAATATTTTAGTTCAATAATGCCTTTACCGTCAATATTTTGATCCAGAAATACCATACGATTAATAAATGGGTCAAAAATGCTTTTTTTTCTGAATAAATATATTTCTTTCCTTTTTTAAAGACATCTTCTTCCAAATTAAAATGTTATTAAACGACCATATTCTTGTTTTCTTTCTTTTAAAATCACTTTAATATATAAACATGTAGACATCTCATTTTATCGATTAAAATAGAATAACTTCATGTACCCTTTCAACGGATAACATACCTCATATTATATATAAGATCATAGTAAATCCATCATCAACTTATTTTATGTAACAACAAAAAAAAATTATAATAAAATAAAAAATATCCTTTTTATTTTTTTTATGAATTGAAATAGGATAAACGTTTCTAAGTTTATAAATTATTCTTAGAAAAAATGTGTTAAAAAATAAATAACAAATTTATTAGAAAGATGAGATTCTTTGCTCATTAAATAAAAATAAAGGCATTAAATAACAATAAAAGTATTTTTGATCAAAGTATTGACAGCAAAGATATTTTTAACTCATATTTTTTATCCTTTTCCGAAGAATTAATGAGGTTCACATTTTATTGAGAAGTTTTGTTTCTTTAATCGTTTGTATCATAATTTGATTTTGTTAAAATTCACACAAATTATGCAGAAACTACTGCTCCCTCCGTCCGCAATTATTTGACAGGTATGCTAAAAATAGATATCCAGGATTAATTATAAATTTTAACCAAGAAACAATTAATCATCTTTTTCCAAATTTGTCCTTAATGATAGTGTATTTCAATTGTTCAATTGAAAAGTTAGGTAGACTTTTAATATTTTTGATATAGTAAAGTTATATTAGTCAAATTACACTTTGTATTAAATGTTCCTTGAGTAATGTGCATCACCTTAACATGACAAACAATTGTGGACGGAGAAAGTAACACTATTTACTATGAATGCAAATATATTTAGATCAATCCTAAAAATAAAACTTTGCAAAACCCTTTTGTATTCTTTAAATTCCGCACTAAATCAAATTACAATAAAAAGAGTAAATAAGTACTTGACTGACTAGTGAATAATGATAAAGGGTCGATTTATGATTATTCACAGAGACAGTAAGAATGTGACAGATGTATCATATGTGGACTTAAGAATAGTAAGTAACAAATTGTTCTCCAATCTCCATGTATTAAAAACAGCACTTGTCTAAATAATTTCATGAATATTAATATACTATATACTATATGTATATTTATATTCTAATCAAAACAGTGCTTAGCTGTCTTGTCTGAATTATCCACGTTCAAGAAATGATTACACAGTCAAAATCTGTATATTATTATAATGAATCGACAATAATAGATATGTCAACTGGTCCACTTTGTCATGCCATTAACCAATTCAGCCTACTTTAGTTCATGATATAAGATGATTAGATATCTTATAAATTATAATTAAGCTTACAATCTATTTGATTGAAAATACTGTCAAACTCTAAAGTGAACAACTGCAAACAAATATTTTTGTTAATTAAAATGTGTTCGATATGCAGGGAAAACATTTTCACCCAATTTATGTATATTCATCAATTGATCACATATTTTGGAAAAAAAAAGAATGTTAAATTTCCTNGAACAACTGCAAACAAATATTTTTGTTAATTAAAATGTGTTCGATATGCAGGGAAAACATTTTCCCCCAATTTATGTATATTCATCAATTGATCACATATTTTGAAAAAAAGTTAAATTTCTTTTTTTTTTTTGTAAAAATTAAAGAATATAAGCATAAGAAGAACAAGTTCCAACACACCTCATCTTCACTCCCACACCTCCTCCCATATATATTTTTTGCTTATCTGCGAACACAAGATAGACTCGAACAGGGCACAAATTGAGGTGAACAGACTTACTTTCCTTCATACCGAACAAATCCTATATCTCCTATCAGTAAAACCTTTCCCTTTACTTTCACTCTCTCCTTCCTAACATTGTGCTTATTTAAAGGATTCAGAATGTATGTTAGATTAACTTAAACGCAGATCAAATCAACTTAGGCATCAATGGAAAGAGATTCCAAGTTTATAATTGTACCCTTATAGACATCAAACGGAAAAATATCAGTCTCACTCGACTCTTATGGAAGGTTTAGAAAGAAAATCAATCACCTTAGATGAGTACTATAAGAGTTGTCATTCTATATCCTAAACCAATGACCTAGTTCTATGATGACTACTTAAGCATTTAGAATTTTCCAATACAAATTCAGACATCAATTTCTTAATTTAGAGTAATAAATCTTGTGCATATAAAGACTTCATAGAATACTACAAATCACAAGTTAAAAAGTAAACTGCCATGGTTAAAAAGAACTAATTTACTCCACATAAACGATAGCTGTCATAATTTTTTTTAAAAAG
Source organism: Solanum pennellii (assembly GCF_001406875.1). Taxonomy (NCBI): domain Eukaryota; kingdom Viridiplantae; phylum Streptophyta; class Magnoliopsida; order Solanales; family Solanaceae; genus Solanum; species Solanum pennellii. Next base: position 101,344,857 of record NC_028637.1, read on the forward strand.
CCAGAGGGAAATGGAGTAAATACTTACTTTACACTTTTCACTTATCATCAATCATCAGTGTCTTGACAACATAGCATATTCTATAACATAAGCAGATATGAAGAGAAGTTGCAACAAACATATATAATTTTGCGGTATGTGCACACTTTCAAGTCTATTTTCACAACCTCTTTCTACCACGAAGGTTTATAGGAGAGGGTCCACAACAGCTATTTCATGTCAAACTAGCCTCCACTTTGCATTGAGAACTGAGGCACTCGACCTAGTGGAATGATCAGATCTTTCATGATCTCATATTCCGCTGCGCTTATCTGAGCACCATCAAGCACCTGTTTAGCCAAAGTCAACAAAAGGAGATCTCAGTCCACCTGGCTTCTTTGAGTCAAAAAACTATTAATGTCTTATGCAGGAAAACTAGGGAAAAATAGAAAGAAGATACGTTAGTGCATTAATGTAATAGAAAAACCCCACTATAGATGAATTTTAGGTTACGTCCCGATATGATAAATAGTCATATCTTCTATCTTAACAACGTAGGCAAACACTCCATCCACTACTATAGAAAAATATATCCTGCAGTATCAAAGGGAATATTTTGAAATATTCACTAATCTTCTCTTACTTTACTTCAACAAATCTAGACACATAATACTGTTAATTCACTCGATTTTCACATAAAGACATTTGTCAACCATGTATGCTCGAGTATAACTATTATCCTGCATACTAGTTAATCTGTGGAAGGGTAGCAAATGAAATCAGGTTCTCTTGATTTTCAACAAAAACATTTCGAACTATGTTAGCTCACATATAATTACTAGTACTGCATGCATGCTTGTTAGCAAATCTGTGAAAGGTTGGTAAAGTGATATTCAAGTGGAGTTAAAAAAATTGGACAGCTTGCTCGTTAAGCTTATAGCATTCAACCGAGCCTCAGGAGCTGCCATATACCTCATGAAAATTCCACAAAACCAAGTTCAACTATAAGCAGAACATTGGAGGTTATTACCGCACCTCCCTAATAATCTGTCAGTTTTCAGCTTGATGAACAAGAACAGCTAAGCTAGAACAACTATAACACACTCAACTTCTCAGTAAAAGCCAGCCACAAGACAACTTCACAGACTTTCTATTTTACCGTTGACAACAATACAACTTCAATGCAGACTCATCAAACAACTTAGTTCACTACCCGAAGGAAGGAATACACTTCTTTTTGCCAGCTATACTGTTGTTAGCGTAGTGTCACGGACCTACAGATTCTGACAAGACTCCGTGCGGCACTTGACGGTTTACTCACGATTCTTTCACGATCTCGTAAACGCAAGTAAGCCTTTTACTACTCGGAACGCTAAGAGAATTAGAAGAAAGACACAGGCAGAATTCTGGAAGAGAGGACTTGTATTTTATTAGTCAATTGATGGATGCATTTACAAATACAATGACCCTCCTATTTATACTACTCCTAAGCCTAAGAGTAAATAAATGCTGCTATACAAGTCCCTAAGTACATGCACTCAATACATGTTCTACATTCCTAGAATATGTCTCTAATTCTTCCAAAAGGCTCCTAGAATTCTCTAGTCTGCCCCAAGATTCTAGAAGGCTTCTAGAGTCTTGCACAAGCCTCTCCAAGGCTCAAGGGCCGCCTGCCCCTTCGTATGCTGCAACATGGCTGGAAATGTGGCGGGACGTCACAGTAGTCTTGGTAATGTTTTCTGGCAAGCAGGAGGGTACAAAACAGCATGTGTACCATGTAATTAGCTCTTCTTTTCCCTACCTACAGGTGGCCATTTTGAAACTGCTGTTATTATATGCCTTCCACTAAAAATACATAACCATTTCATTTTCTTCCAGTATAAGTAATCGGTTATATTTGACTATAAACACATGTAATGGAATTTAGAAGTTCATCCAACCCAAGCTCTACATTTTTGCATCAAATCTCCTGCATCTTCTTGGAATTTCAATAGTACATCCCATCTCCCATAATGGTTTCATTTAAGAGGAGGAGTAAATTGCATACCAAAGAACAAGAAAGAAGGTGGTCAAGGTGAGTCTCCCTGTTGCCTAGCAAACTTGAGAGTAATAAGTAAAACAAGGAAAAAACAATTTATCAAAAAAAGAGGACTTCATCAAAATAAGTTCAACAGCACATGGTCTGAAACTTGGCGGAAACTGAGCCCACCCATCTAATCTTCTCCACTTAAATATCAAACTACAAGGTTGAAACTCACACATCTCGCGTTGTACTCTTATCACTAGACCAGAGCCCCGAGGCTTAAAAACAAAGATGATCGCATCCCAGAAGAAGCAACAGGGGAAATGATTGGAATATGTTTTGGAACTGTAGTTTTCCAGAAGATGGGACAATAAGAACTCCAAAGAACAGTTAGGCCGCAATCACACTCTAAGGAACATGTTTCAATTCTTTTCTTTGGAAGCAATATAGTCAACATCTAAAAAACAGTTGATCCTTTCTAAGTAACATGAAGCAAGAACTGAAAAAGTAATGTCTATCACATATAAAGGTCTAGTGCCCTAATAAATTGCATTTACCAAATATTCAAGCTCGAGATAGTGAAAAATGCTGCCATCAAAATATAGGCATTTATGTCCAATATAATTCTGGAAGGTGGCAAATCTAGTGAAGATTTAAAAGGACTAACTAGACCTGGGGAGGGGATGGAAGGGATTCCTGAGAACAAATGTTAAAGAGTGAGATAGAGGAAAGAAAATTGCATGAGAACATAGAAGTTTATGATCCCAATATTCTACCTTTGGAAACGAAGTCCTTCGCCCCGTCATATATGGAGTCAGTGTGGGTATCCTACATACAGAAAGAGCATCAAGAAACAGAAGTACAATAAGTTGCCATTGCTTCATTCGGAATGCAGGGAGTGGATCCACAAAAGACATTGTATTTAAGAGGAGAACCTGCACATGTCAAACAAAGAAGAGTCATCCTCACAGATGATGATTACTGATTAGTCATGACATGCAATGATATCCTTAAACCAAAAACACCCTCGTCTACCTAACTACACCATCACAAGCCAACACACCCATGGAAAAGTCTCAGTGGATGGTTCTAAGCACATCAAAGAACCTCCTCTAGATTTTGGAAATGCACACAAAGCTCACTTAAAAGTATAATGGAGCCAATGAGGATAATATATCACACAAATTTATTTCTTCTCTTAACTTAAGAATTAAGTAAAAACAATGAAATTGACATATGGTAGAAAACCGTGAGCAACTTCAAGAGTCATAGAAAACAAAATGTCATCCCATCACCTCCCCCAGCCAACTACACAACACTTGGCAGAATCATTCCATCAAAATTATAGGTGATGTACTTGTATTGATTTCCTCCCCAACCCCCATCACAAAATGTCGATTGTTTGAGGCTGAGTGAAAAGAGAGAACCCTAAATTTGGACTTTCGGGTAGTTTAGACAATCCTTTACAAGCCTCTTGTATTCTGCAACTTCATGCAATGCACAGTACTGGCAACATTTAATAGCATATTTAAAGTTATCTCCTACTGGGAAATGAAATCCTAAACCAAAACAAAACCATGAGACTAAAATTGCTTCCAAATACAAAATCAAAACAAAAGAAATTAAAATTGATTCCTAGCTGCACAAAAAAAAGGCAACCACTTAATGTCTCCTGACAGCATGCAGAAGTCATTGACTTGACAACTTCCACTGTTATGCTAAAAAAGCTTTGGGAAGGGGAAGGTAATATCTTAAAATGTAATCATACCATTCCTTGCTCTAAAGTTGATATCGGTACTGGCAGCCTAAGGTCAGCAACCAATCCCGGCAATGCTCGAGCAAGACAGCCAGCTAGAGTCTGCTTGATCTCAGTTGACCGGCCATCAGATAACACAATTTTGCGAGGATATTCTCTTCCGTTGATAGACAAATACTCCTCGTTATTGCTTTCATCATGCCCATATATAAATGCCAAGGACGATGATGATATCCATGTGAAGAGGGAATTAAACATTGTTGCGAAAGGTGACAGCTGAAGAAAATCACACACACACCAAAAAAAAAGGTTAAGAAAGGAAAAGAGGATGGGTGGGTGGGGGTGGGGGTGGGGGGATATGAAGAGAGAACAAGAATATTAATCAGTGGGGTAGCAAGTTCCAAGAGTGTAAAAGGTTTGAGGAACAACTTACAGTCATATTGAACCCCTCAGGTGGACTATCATACCAAGAGTCCTCTGATTCAAAGACATCATAATTTGGCATCCCTGGTTTTCTTGGCCATTTTAAAGGAGCTGTTTCTAAATCAAGCATCTCATCAGTCTCCTGAAGTATTGCTTCATCCACTTCTTGTGAAGGTGGCAATATTACAATCCCGGCTTTGGACACTAAATATCACATGCAACACAACTCAAAAGCAATTAGATGCAAAGAGAGTATGACTTACAAATCTCCTAATAAGGAGGATCAATGAAAATGTCATACCAGCATCAGGAACATCAGAACCTGAGGCAACAGCCTCTGCTGCTTGGCTTAGTGCTGCTGCACAGGCTTCTGCAGATTCAAACCGATATGAATCATCATTCTCTTCCATATCAGTAGAGGCTGATCCCCCATAATCTTGACTCTCATATTCTGATATTTTGGATGAGCTCTCTGTTTTCTTGCCAATGCCACCATCGATACTTTCATCAGCCCAAGTAACTGACCGAGACATTTTCTTGGAATTTGAAGATTTTAAAGAAGATTTGAGCTTATCATGTTCACCATGTGATGCATATTTCCTTCCGTCATCAGACATAATTAGGACACTTTTGTTCTTGACATCATGTTGGGAAGGACCAGAAGACACTTCTCCAGAATTAAATTTGTCCACCTTCAAAAATCTAGTGTTCTTATCCGATTTTTCTGTTTCTTCTCCAGAACGCAACTGCAAGGCATCAACTTGCTTCCCCAGTATATAAACATCATCATCCCTAACTTTGTACCTCGTCTTCGCTTGGGTTTCTTTGAACTTTACACTCGAGTCAGCATTTACAGGAGCTGGGAACTTTGAAACGCTATACTCATCTTGAGTTATTATAGTGCTCGAAAAATCAAACTCATTAAGTATCATGTTTTTCTCATCTTGGAGTCTGGCATGCTTATTCTTGGATCCTGCAAAATTACTAGTATTTGTCATTATCAACAAGTGCATAAATTTAGATTAGCTAGAATAAGAAGTCCACTATATTCTAAAGTTTCAAATGAAGCGACTCCAGCAAGCATAAGCTAGAAAAGCATTCCCCTACAGATACCTGTTTAGATCATTGAAATCCTCGTACCTTTGTTAATGTTTTTCAACAGTGCTGGATTCACACTTCGATCTCTCTGTGGAATATAGCCTTCAATTGCATTAGATGGACCCATCCACTCTTCTAATGAAACTTCACCACCCTTTAAATCCACTTTTTCCTGGATCTTCAACTTAGAAGATCCTAGATCTCCATTTTCCTTCACATTATCTGCAGAATGCAAATGCAACCCCTTAAATAGATTCAGGACTTGATTAAGCTTTGCTGGATTCAGTGTAGAGCTTCTCTCATCCTGCAAGCTACCAGCAAATGCTCCGCTATTGACTACACAATTTGTTGAACAGTACATGTATGTTTCATGAAGATCATAAACTTTATGCTCCTTCAATGATATTCTGTAATGTCCTTTCCGAGACCTTTCAGAAGGCAGAGAATTGCTGCAAAGAGGATAACCACACATGTTGGCAATTGATCGTTCGGTCACTACATCCTGATAATCACTCCGAGACAACAGAGATCCAGCAGCAATGAGTTGGCTTTCATCTTTGATGCCATCAAGAAGACAGAGTTGTAATTTGTGGACAGCATCTTTAACAGCGACGGCTTCTCCTTTTGCCATTAGAGAACTCGTCCGAAGTACTGATGACAAATAGAAGTTATTACAATAAGTTAATAAAATACATGATATGAGATGGATATTAGATATCAAAAATAAATCTCACTCATTCTGCATGTTATTCACCATGGATATCATAAGCATACAAAAGAACATCTAATATACCATATGAGATCTTACACCAATAAATGTTACTCCCTCGTCCCAATTTATGTGGCAGATCCAGTAAGAATGTTATATGCAAGCACATCCCGATTACAGTGCCTTACACAAAGTCTCTTGATATTAAGTTTTGCTAGGAGTAGAACACTTATGTTTGCTCTGTTCATGATCATCGCAACAAAATCAAGACGTGATGGTAAAGGGAGAATGAAGTGTAATGATGTAAAGGTTGATATTTCACAAACAGGGAGTACCAATTAATGCGAACACAAATAACAAATCACGGAACCAAGCAATTCCAAGCGGCATACGATCAAACATGCTACCTGCAGACATCAGCATAACTACCTAATACTAAAAAGTATAGTCCATATATAGTTATGTGAAGTTCCATTGCCCTAATCGTGGAACTTCACATGTGCAATTGAAGGGGAAGAATGAGTTGACTAAAGGAAAATTCATCTTAACAATGATTGATAAAATTACTTAAACCTCACTCTAGCCTTAGGGCCAATTCATCAGCTATCAGAAAAAGGGTTATTTGTCCTTCTAATATCGATAATAAATTACTTTTGTTCTCCATTATGCTTTTTCAACAAATATATCCTTATAATCATATTTTAAAATTATATTTAGCCCCACCCATAAAGCTGAGTTATATTCAATCATCACCCATTTCAAGTTTAAAAAGTCACTGCACCATACTATTATTGGACGAAAAAACCAACTTCATTGACTAAAACCCCCAACTCTAGAAGGAAAAAAGGAATGACAGGTCATAAAAGTAATTAGCAATTTAAACCAATCAATTCAAGAAGTGACGACAATGAAACTAGAACATGAAGAGGTTGGACCTGCAATCTATTCTGGCTTGTGTGCGGCGCGCTAAGCAGCATGAAAGGTTTTTTGTCTATGTGAGTTTATAGTGGAGGCTAGATCACTCCGCAACCCTACGTCTTTATCAAGGTTCTGAATAACAGCGAAAAGAAAAGGAAAAAGGAAACTTGGTCAGGGTTCTTTTCAATCAAAATTTTAAGGCTATCAATCATTTGTCGATATTAAGTTTTGCTGGGAGTAGAACACCTATGTTTGTTCATCATCATTGCAACAAAATCAAGAATGTGAATATAAAGGGAAAAGTGAAGAGTACACAAAATAGGAATACCAATTAATACAAACATAAATAACAAATGAATGAACCAAGAATTTGCAAGCGGCATATTATCAAACATGTTACGTGCATGACTACCTAATACTAAAAAGTCAAGTCCATGTATAGTTATGTGAAGTTCCAGTGCCTTCACTCCGCAACCCTTCTTCTTCTTTAATCATTCGTTGATGTTAAGTTCTGCTAGGAGTAAAACACTTATGTTTGCTTTGTTCATTATCATTGCAACAAAATCAAGAATGTGATGACAAAGGGAAAAACTAAGAATAATGACGTAGTGGCACTGATTTCCACAAAAAAAAAAAAACAAATGACTAAGTCAAGAATTTGCAAGCGGCATATCATCAAGCATGTTACCTGCAGAAATCAGCATGACTCCCTAATAATACTAAAAAGTTAAGTCCATATATAGTTATGTGAAGTTCCATTGCCTTTACTCCACAACCTTACTTCTTTATCAAGATTATGAATAACAGTGATAAGGAAAGGAAAAACCAACTTCCTTATCAAGGATTCTGAATAACAGTGAAAAGGAAAGAAAAACCTTACTTCTTTATCAAGATTCTTAATAACACTGAAAAGGAAAGAAAAACCTTACTTCTTTTATCAAGAATCTGAATAACAGAGAAAAGGAAAGGAAAAACCTTACTTCTTTATCAAGATTCTAAGTAACAGTGAAAAGGAAAGGAAAAAAGAAAATTGGATAGGATTCCTTTAAATCAAGATTTTAAGGCGATCAATCATGGGCTGATATTAAGTTTTTCTAGGAGAAATACTTACGTTTGCTTTGTTCATTATCATTGCAACAAAATTTAGAATGTGATGATAAAGGGAAAAGCCAAGAATCTCCACAAAAACAAATAACAAATGACTGAACCAAGAATCTGCAAGCGGCATATTATCAAACACGTTACGTGCAGAAATCAGCATGACTGCCTAATACTAAAAAGTAACGTCATATATAGTTATGTTAAGTTCCATTGCCTTCACACTCCGCAACCCAACTTCTATATCACGATTCTCAATAACAGCGAAAAGAAACTTGAACAGGGTTCTTACCAATCAAGATTTTAAGGTTAACAATCATTAGTTACAAGTGATTCTCGTACCTTGAAAGAAAAAAGGTACTGGTAATTCCACCCTAAATCATCAACTTAATTGAATCTCTCTACAGCGCCCCCAAGAACAACGAAGGAATCAGGTCTCTGTAAGCTCTACAAATGGCGGCTGTAGGCTTTGAATTGTTCGGCAAATGGCAATGCAACTCTTATTAATAGTAGTAGTGTTGACAAAATTCCCAAAAACGAAGACGGTTGGATAACGGGTCAAATACGGGTCAGCCCATATAACCCACAGTAAAAAAGGGTAAACCCGAGAGTTTTGTTCGTGATTTTAATAATTAACATGAAATATTTACTAAATTAACAAAAAAAATCTTGACGTTTGTCATCATCAAATAAGTATTATTTTCTTATTTATCCAATTATTTTCCACAACTTGAACAAAGCAAAATAAAAATATTTCTACACTTTTTTTCAAAGGAAAAAATTACTCCATCATATTTGAGGTTCTATATCAAAACATGAACTAATTGGTATTGGTCAAGCTTTTTCGACCACCTGTAAATAATACTTTAATAGTTTCGTTAACTATACCAACAAGGACTAATTATTATTGGTTAGAACTTTTTCGAGCACTTGTCCATACTTTAATAATGTTATTAACTTTTTCGAGCACTTCTCTATACTGGTAAGATGAGATCGTTTCACGGGATATATAAAAATAATATTATTAACTGGAATATACGAATAACAATTGTATTGGTTATGTTAGTATTAATTAATTATTATATATAAAGATTATTTTTTTTTGTATTATTTGGATTGATAGATTAAAAGTAACATATATTGTATAATTTATTTATAAAGATACCTGAGAAAGAGGTGTAAAAAAGATTTTGATGGACAATTGGGTGTTAATTATGCTAATGCATATTCCTTTTGTCCATAAATGTTTGACAGATATATTAAAAATAGATGTTTAAAATTAATTGTCAATTTAAATAATAAAAAAATAGTTGTTGTTTTTTCAATTCTACCTTTAATAATTACTTCATTTTGTTCAATTGAAAATGTTAGTAAACTTTTAATATTCTTACTATAATAGGATTATATTTGTGAAATTAAACTTTATATTAATTTTTTCTTGAGAAGAGTGCATGACCTTAACCTGACAAATAATTGTGAAATATTAAATTTACTGACATTACTAATACCATAAATTTTCATGTATTGTAATGCACTCTTTAATACAGAGGATACCAAACTAAGTATTATAGTACACAAAATTAATCTACTCATTAATTCTTCTAATAAACTCCAAATGATTCCTAATATGAATTTTCATATTTTAGTAAATACACTTTTTAATACACAATAAGTTCAACATTAACATTATTTCTTCACCCCTAACGGCTAACAATGTCATCAATTTTTTTAGAGAATTTTTTTTTATTTATTCCTTAATTTTATCATTTAAAAATGATATACTTTCGTAATAAAAGTGATTTACATATATCTCTATAACTATACAAATAGTGAAAAGGATTAATTTTAATTTTTTTTAAAAAATAAAAACTAACAAATCATTCAAGGGAGCTAATTATCTGTAGGATATCTTCTAAAAACGCAACAAATAATCATGATACAAGCCAACTGAATACTAAAGATTTGACTAATTTTGGAGTCAAGTATTGCATGTAGCTCTTTAATCACAATCATTTATCTACTTATTAATTTCTTATCAGATATTAATAAAGTTACATTTTGTGATACGTGTAAAAAATTTGAAATCATTACCTATATATTATTTTCACTGTGCCTCTTCTCATAAATATGGAAAGAAATTAGGTATATGTCAATTGATCATTGATTAAAAAAAAAAAACAATTCGCTAGGTTGGAACCACACGTCCCTTTTTTATATTTGGATCTGAAATATATGACTATCCAAAAATTACACTCACATGTCCATATCATATGAAAGAATTATAAATTTTATCTATTTGACAAATAAAAATATTTTTAAATGAGATAGTACTTCCTTTCCTCTATTTATTTGTCCATATTTCTTTTTATATCTGTTCCTATTTACTTGTCTATTTTGATAAATCAAGAAAGAACAATAATTTTTTTTTCTAAAATGCCCTTATTTAATTCTAAAAAGTTTATATTACTACTAAGTTGTAATTCATGCTTTTTGGACCCAGAAAACACATTTATATTACTTANAACAATTCGCTAGGTTGGAACCACACGTCCCTTTTTTATATTTGGATCTGAAATATATGACTATGCAAAAATTACACTCACATGTCCATATCATATGAAAGAATTATAAATTTTATTTATTTGACAAATAAAAATATTTTTAAATGAGATAGTACTTCCTTTTCTCTATTTATTTGTCCATATTTCTTTTTATATCTGTTCCTATTTACTTGTCTATTTTGATAAATCAAGAAAGAACAATAATTTTTTTTCTAAAATGCCCTTATTTAATTCTAAAAAGTTTATATTACTACTTAGCTGTAATTCATGCTTTTTGGACCCAGAAAACACATTTATATTACTTAGGGAGTTGCATAATTTTTTAAGTCAAAGGTAAAATTGTAACTAATTTATGATAATAATTAATGTCTTAATATGTGTGTCACTTCTAAAATGGACAACTAAATAAGGACAGAGATAGTAATAACTATAATAACGCAATTGAGACTTACTGATATATGTATTTAATTAAACAGAGATTAATTATTTAATCACAATGCGACAATAAGGAGGAGCACACAATATTTTGCAAGATACTTTTTAAAACTGGGAAACAAATTTCAATGCAAAAAAAAAAAAAAAACTCTAAATTCTTCAATAAGTGTTGAACTATCAATTCTACCGTACAGTCTTCTTTAATTTTAATTTTTAGGTGAGAAAATACAAGTTTAGAACTTAAAGATATCAACTGACTCACTTAAGGTAATTAATTTATTTCATAATAAAAGAAATTCTCACGTATATTATATAAACGCATAAAAAAAATTACTTTGAAAAAACCCTAATCAAATATGAACTTTGAAAGAAAAACAACATGATAGACTTGCTAGTCAGAAATAATCGAACACTGAATTAAGTTCTGCTGAATAATTTTTCTCTGTTTATTTGAAAAATATTGAAACCATATAATAAAAATAAACAATACTCCAAACTCCTTTTTTTTTAAAAAAAAAAACAAATAAATATATGGATCAAATTTTTTTATTTAGTTATACTGGAGATATGTACACAGGTGTGTGTATTACGGATCCTTGGGCGTAATATCTTCCAACTCGAAGGATAAGCGAAGTCATTATGCAGGGTATATAACCGCAACGAACCCTGAAGCCCCATCTTCAATCACTCTCTCTGACATATATCTTCTTCTTTAAATTCCTCCATTGATAAAAATGATCATCTTCGTCGATCCTGTTTAATATAAGAGATCGTAATTGCATCAGATCTGTATCGGCCATCACAAAGCTCGGTTCATGTAAGATATTTGTTCACATATTGTTTTGTTTTTTAATGTAATTGTCCTTGATTTTTTCGTTTTGTTATTTAGAATTTGGAGAATTTTTTCTTGTTTTTGAAATTTTGAGCTGTTGTAGGATCAGGATATTAGAGGATCGGAGAACGGTTTGTTCCTGAAAAGCAGAGTCAATTGCAAAGTGAGTTTCTGCATTTCTGGTGCTAATTTTCCATTTTTCTCATTGAGCTTGAGATTCGGATGATTACTGTCTATGAGTTGATTTTTGGTGTAATGAATAATTTCAGCTATTGTGGAATTTTTGGAAGTTGAAATTGGAGATTCGTGTTAGTTAGTTGAATGGTTTCAACTAGGAGATTGTTTTGTTTATATTTTGTATTAGAGTAGAAAGAAATCATAGCCGTGAAAATGGAAGTGTTGGCTTGCGGGAAAAATGAACTCTAGTGTAATTTTGTAAAAGTTTATTTTTTTTCTTTGGATCTTAATTGTGAGGCCTTATTTCAGGTGTTGGTGTAAAATTGGCATTTCTCAACTTCTATATCAGAATATCTTTTTCTGTGTGAATTGAACCATAGCTCCAGGAAAACAAGAACGAGAAGGATGAGATCTACTCTTTATTTTATGATTGAGAAAATGGTAGAAAGTTTTGGGTGGAATCGGGATTTTCAAATGCAGTAGTTTCCTTCTTGCTTTCCCAAATACATATTGGTTTGAGTTGTTAATTTGATTAGAGGACATATGTGAAGCAAGTGATTTCCCTTTCCTGGCCGGTAAATCCATAAACTGGTTGTCCTCAGTTTCTTCTTGTATTTTGGCCTAGATTATCTGCTAATTTTTTAACTTCCTTTACAATTGTTTATTTTAAATTCTTCTCATTCTTTGGTGGAATACCATTTATGTAGGAATTGGGTAGTTAGCTGGGTAAACTTGCTGTGTGGGAGGAGAGGAAGGAAATCATAACTTCCTGTTGTTTTTTCACAGGTTATCATCGCGCTTGGCTCTGCACATTATTGAGGGTTTAAGGGCTTGTATTCGTCCTACTCGATGGCTGATACCCGGAATAGTAATGTCAAGGTTTCTAATGACAAAGCATCCGGAACAGCCAATCCTTATGCCATCAATCTGGAGAACTTCGGTAAAAGACTAAAAACATTATACTCCCACTGGACTGAACACAATGATGAACTTTGGGGAGCTTCTGAAGTTCTTGCCATAGGAACTCCTCCTCCATCTGAGGATTTGCGGTATCTGAAGTCGTCAGCTTTAAATATGTGGTTAGTTGGGTATGAATTTCCTGATACTATCATGGTTTTCATGAAGAAGCAGATCCATTTTCTCTGTAGCCAGAAGAAGGCCTCCTTACTTGAAGCTGTCAAGAAAACCTCCAAGGATGTTGTGGGAGTGGATGTTGTAATGCACGTGAGGTCTAAAAAAGATGACGGGACTGGTGCAATGGATGCAATTTTTCGAGCAATACAAGATCAGTCAGAGTCAAATGTGCCCGTTGTTGGACACATCGCGAGAGAAGCTCCTGAAGGGAATCTTTTAGAGACATGGACTGAGAAGCTAAAGAATACACAATTTCAGCTCAGTGATGTAACTAATGGATTCTCTGACCTGTTTGCTGTCAAGGATACCGCTGAAATTATGAATGTGAAGAAAGCTGGCTATCTGACTTCATCAGTGATGAAGCACTTTGTAGTCCCAAAGCTGGAAAGGGTTATCGATGAGGAGAAGAAGGTGTCACATTCTTCACTAATGGATGATACTGAAAAGGTCATACTGGAACCTGCAAAGATTAAGGTGAAGTTAAAGGCAGAGAATGTCGACATCTGTTACCCTCCAATTTTTCAGAGTGGAGGAGAGTTTGATCTGAGACCAAGTGCATCAAGCAATGATCAGAATCTTTACTATGATTCGACAAGTGTGATTATCTGTGCAATTGGTTCTCGATATAATAGTTACTGCTCAAATGTTGCTCGGACCTTTCTAATTGATGCCAATCCAATGCAAAGCAAGGCGTATGAAGTCCTTTTGAAGGCTCATGAGGCTGCAATTGGAGCTCTGAAACCAGGAAATAAGGCTGGAGCTGTCTACCAAGCAGCTCTCAATGTGGTTGAAAAGGAGGCACCTGAATTGGTTGCAAATTTGACGAGATCTGCAGGAACTGGAATTGGGCTTGAGTTCCGTGAATCAGGGTTAAACCTCAACGGCAAGAATGATAGAATGCTGAAATCTGGCATGGTTTTTAATGTGTCTCTTGGGTTTCAGAATTTGCAAACAGAGTCTAAAAACCCCAAAACTGAAAAAATTTGTGTTTTGGTTGCTGATACAGTTGTTATTGGTCAAAATGCTCCAGAAGTGGTGACTTCTATGAGTTCTAAAGCCGTAAAAGATGTGGCTTACTCATTCAACGAGGATGAAGAAGAAGAGGAGGAGCAGCCGAAGGTCAAAGCTAAGCCTGTTGCTGCCAATGGACTCTCATCCAAGGCTACGCTTAGATCAGTTAACCACGAGACATCAAGGGAGGAACTAAGGCGGCAACACCAGGCAGAATTGGCCCGCCAAAAGAACGAAGAAACTGCACGAAGGCTCACAGGAGGAAGTTCTGGGGGTGCAGATAGCCGTGGTTCTGCGAAAGCCACTGGTGATTTGCTTGCATATAAGAACATTAATGATCTGCCACCTCCAAGAGAATTGATGATTCAGGTTGACCAGCGGAGTGAGGCTATTCTTTTACCTATTCATGGTACCATGATTCCATTCCATATTGCCACCGTGAAAAGTGTATCTAGTCAACAAGATACTAACCGTACCTGCTATATCCGAATAATGTTCAATGTTCCTGGCACTCCATTCACTCCTCATGACACAAATACTCTAAAGTTCCAGGGATCAATATATGTTAAAGAAGTTTCATTTCGTTCCAAGGACCCAAGGCACATCACTGAAGTGGTTCAACAAATAAGAACCCTCCGCAGGCAGGTTGTCTCTAGAGAATCAGAGAGAGCTGAGAGAGCAACTTTAGTAACACAGGAGAAACTTCAAGTTGCTGGAGCCAAATTTAAACCAATCAAGTTGTCAGATCTGTGGATTCGTCCAGTATTTGGTGGTCGCGGGAGAAAGCTTCCTGGTACTCTAGAGGCTCACACAAATGGATTCCGGTATGGAACTTCAAGGCCAGATGAGAGAGTGGACGTTATGTATGGTAACATCAAACACGCATTCTTCCAGCCAGCAGAAAAGGAGATGATTACTGTCCTCCACTTTCACCTGCACAATCACATAATGGTGGGGAACAAGAAAACCAAGGACGTGCAGTTCTATGTTGAAGTGATGGATGTTGTGCAGACAATTGGGGGTGGAAAAAGATCTGCTTATGATCCTGATGAGATTGAGGAGGAACAGCGTGAAAGGGATCGGAAAAACAAGATTAACATGGAATTTCAAACATTTGTGAACAAGGTAAATGACCTCTGGACCCAGCCTCAGTTTAAAGGGCTTGATTTGGAGTTTGATCAGCCGTTGAGAGAACTTGGATTCCACGGGGTACCCCACAAGTCAACAGCTTTTATAGTCCCAACATCTAGCTGCCTTGTTGAGCTCGTAGAGACACCTTTTGTTGTGATCACTCTCTGTGAGATTGAGATAGTCAACTTGGAGAGGGTTGGTCTCGGGCAGAAGAATTTTGACATGACAATTATATTCAAGGACTTCAAAAGAGATGTTATGCGAATTGATTCTATCCCTTCAACTTCTCTTGATGGCATCAAGGAGTGGCTCGATACTACTGACCTTAAGTACTATGAGAGCAGGCTGAATCTGAACTGGCGTCAGATACTGAAAACAATTACTGATGATCCGGAAGAGTTCATAGAGAATGGTGGATGGGAATTTTTGAATTTAGAAGGTACTGATTCGGAATCTGAGAACTCACAGGAGTCTGATCAAGGATATGAACCTTCAGATGTAGAGCCCGTCTCATCAGACGAGGAAGATGATGAAAGTGCATCACTAGTTGAGTCAGATGATGATGAAGGGGAGGACTCTGAGGAATATTCAGAAGAAGAAGGGAAAACATGGGAAGAGCTGGAAAGAGAAGCAAGCAATGCCGACAGAGAGAAAGGAGCTGAATCAGACAGTGACAATGATAGGAAGAGGAGGAATATGAAGCCTTTTGGGAAAGGTCGTCCTCCAGAGAGAAGAAATCTCTCTAGCAACATTTCCAAGAGACCCAGGTTTAGGTAAAGAGTGCAGTAGCACGTGCTTAACTGTCCTAGGATATTAGTTTATGCTACATAAGTTATAAGCAGCTGTAAAGTATTTACTCGACAACGGAGTTTAGACTTGGATCTTAGAATAGTTTTTCTCTTTTTTCTGTGTTTGCCAAGTAGTGAATTCGTGTAAAATCAGATTGTGCAACTTAAGTTGGGTTTAAGTTCCGTTTAAATTTTGACCTTGTACTTTTGTTTTTCAAAATTTACTCAGTTACTTGTCAGCTACATTTCTAGGAAAATTTGCATATACTCTCAGCTTGTAAATATTTTGGATACTGATATTATTAATACCTGGGCACTATGCAACTGCTGCTTGAAGTGAGAATGACGCTGCTTTGGGAGATGATCTGAAACTAGCACCAGTTGATGAATGTAGGTGGCCGAAAAGTTTCACTCTTGTCTTCCAGAAATTGAACAGTCTTCCGCAAATTACCACCAGGGTACTATGTTTTGCAATATCTTACCACTTCATTTAAGTAGACAAGATAAGAACAATGTTGTTACTCGAGTGCTTTTTGGTTCCTATAGTTCTACTTTCAGTTAAGCTACTTCCAGAACTAGGAGCAACAAATACAAATGAGAAGATGTATTCAAAATCATTAGCGTTTTTTTTTAGTTTTTTTCCTTCTCGTAGTTGGATGACCCCCACTGAGAAGCCTCAAATATCTGTCAGAGAATTACAAGCTAAAAAAAATTCAAAGGCCACAAGTTAAGGCCTATAGCTAGCAATGCATTTCCTATATGATATGCGCTTCTCAAGAAAATTTGCCAAATATATGCTACTCACTGAAAACAATATGCAGGTTTTCTCACTGGCATAACAGATAAAAACACTACAAATATGTTTCCATATATCCGAGGCTAGTAATTTACAATAAGATCAAAACTACCACCTAATTAGTAGAACAAAAACCAGCAAAATGAGAAACAGAAACATAATAGGTCTTTGCATCCATAAAGGAACATTAAAAAAACGCCCTTCTACTAACCCATCTACCTGAACTTCATTCGTTTTCTGGCAGCAGAACTAGGAGCAGCTCGTGACTTGCCAAAGTTCTTCTTCTTCCTCTTCTCATCCTCGCTATCTGATTCATTAATTTCCCTGTCTGCATAGCTTGCCTCTTTCTCCAGCTCTTCCCATGTTTTACCTTTTTCTTCCTCTGAATCTTCATCGTCATCCTCTTCTTCATCATCTTCAGAGTCCACCAGAGATTCACTATCAGACTCATCATCATCAGAGTCTGACTCAGGTTCAGCATCTGAAGGTTCATAACCTTGGTCTGACTCTGAATCTCCAGATGATGAATCAGTACCTTCCAAGTTTAAGAATTCCCAACCACCTTCATCAATAAACTTCTGTGGTTCATCAGTTATGGTCTTCAGTACTTGACGCCAATTCAGATTCACCTTGCTCTCATAATACTTGATGTCAGTTGTGTCAAGCCATTCCTTGATGCCATCAAGGGATGAAATAGGGATTGAATCAATCCGCATGACGTCACGCTTGAAGTCCTTGAAAACAATTGCCATATCACAGTTCTTCTGCCCAAATCCAACTCTCTCCAAGTTAACAATCTCAATCTCACTTAGGGTTATCACAAGGAATGGAGTCTCTACCAGCTCAACCAAACAGCTGGAGGTTGGTACAATGAAAGCTGATGATTTATAAGGAACACCGTGGAACCCAAGTTCTCTCAGAGGTTGATCAAACTCCAGGTCGAATCCCTTAAACTGAGGCTGGCTCCAAATATCATTCACCCGGTTCACAAAACTCTGGAAGTCCATGTTGATTTTGTTCTTTCGATCTCTTTCCCTCTGTTCTTCCTCAATCTCATCTGGATCATATGCAGACCTTTTTCCACCTCCAAGCGTTTGGACCACATCCATTACCTCAACATAGAACTGCACATCCTTGGTCTTTTTTTTCCCCACCATTATGTGGTTGTGCAGATGAAAGTGAAGGAGGGTAACCATCTCCTTCTCTGCTGGTTGGAAGAACACATGCTTGATATTACCATACAAGATGTCAACACGTTCATCTTGTCTTGTGGTTGAATACCTGAAACCATTAGCATGAGCTTCCAGTGTACCAGCAAGCTTTCGTGCACGACCACCAAATGTGGGACGGATCCATAAGTCAGGTAGCCTAACTGGCTTGAATTTATTCCCTGCAAGGACAAGTTTTTCCTGAGTCACTAAAGTTGCTCTTTCGGCTCTTTCAGACTCCCTTGACATATAATTACGTCTAAGTGTTTTAATCATCTGGACTATTTCACTTATGTGCCTATGATCCTTCGAGCGAAATGAAACTTCTTTTAGGTAGATGGCACCTTGATTCTTCACATCAGTAGGTGAGAAAGGGGCACCAGGAACATTAAATATGATTCGGATGTAGTCCTGTTGGCTTGAAACAGTCTTAACAGTAGCCACATGGAAAGGAACCATATTACCATATATTGGTAAAAGGATGGCCTCATTCTTTTGGTCAACCTGAATAATCATCTCTCTGGGTGGTGGTAGGTCATTGACATTCTTATAGGCAACAACGTCAGTCGAAGTCTTAGCACTCCTGTTATTCCCAGTCAATGTTTCTTCACCAGCAAGACGTCGAGCAGTCTCTTCATTCTTCTGACGAGCAAGTTCTTCCTGGTGCAACTTTCGCTTCTCTTCTCTTGAAATCTCATGATTGTCAGACCTAAGTGTTGCCTTGGAATACAGGGTATCCCTACCATTGGACTCCGGTTTCATTTGTGGCTCCTCTTCTTCTTCATCTTCATTGAAGGAATAGGCCACATCCTTCAAAGCTTTGGAGCTCAAATGGGTGATCACATCACCACCATCCTTTGTGACTATCACAGTATCTGCTAGCAAGAGTGAAAAATTCCGGCTCTTTACTTTGTTAGTCTCGTTCTGCAGATTGTGGAAACCAAGTGACACATTGAAAACCATTCCCGATCTCAATAGTTTATCATTCTTAGCATTAAGGATCAACCCTGACTCTCGAAACTCAAGACCAATCCCTGTCCCAGCAGATTTTGTCAGGTTGTTCACCAATTCAGGAGCATCCCTATCAACCACAGCAAGAGCTGCTTGATAAACATCACTAACCTTGTTACCAGGCTTCAATGCATCTATTGCCGTCTCCTGGGCTTTAAGAAGCACTTCATAAGCCTTGGTCTGCATCTGAGTGGAATCAATTAGAAACGTTCTGGCAAGATTTGAACAGTAGCTGCTGTATCGTGAACCAATTGCACATATGATGGCACTGGCAGAATCATAATATAAGCCATCATCGTTGCTTGTAGCACTAGGTCTAAGATCAAAAACACCACCACTCTGGAAGATTGGAGGGTAACATATATCAACATTCTCAGCTTTCAGCTTCACCTTGACTTTAGCAGGCTCTAAAATAGCCTTTTCTGTGTCATCCATCAACGAGGAATGAGTTACTTTCTTCTCCTCATCAATTACTTTCTCAAGCTTTGGAACAACAAAGTTCTTCATAGCAGAAGCAGTCAGATGTGCAGCTTTCTTCACATTAACAAGCTCATTTTGGTCCTTCACAGCAAAAAGGTCAGAAAGTCCACTTGTTATATCATTAAGCTTAAGGCCAGAATCTTTTATCTTCTTAGTCCATGCCTCCAAGAGCTTTCCTTCAGGGCCTTCTCGTGCAATATATCCAATAACAGGAGTATCATAAGCATCTGATATTGACTGCACATGAATAGCATGGAGCACTTTGTCCATTTTAGAAGTCCCGTCCTCACCTTTGGTCTTCACATGTGTGACTACTTCCACTCCCATAGCCTCTTTAGCAGTCAATTTCACAACATCCAGCAATGAAGCTTTCTTTTGGCTACACAGAAAATGTATCTGCTTGTTCCCAAAGACCATTATAGTCTCAGGGAACTCATAGCCAAGTAACCATACATTTACAGCCGAGGATTTCAAGTATCTTAAATCCTCTGAAGGTGGTGGAGTAGCTATAGCAAGGACATCAGAAGAACCCCAAAACTCATCTTTATGTTCACGCCAGTGTGAATACAAGTCCTTCAGTCGCTTACTAAAAGTAGGCAAGTCAATTGTGTAAGCATTTCCGCCTGCTGCATTCCCATTTGCAGGAGGGCCATTTCCTGTTCTTTGTTCTGGTGGCATCGTACAGCTACTTGTTGAGTGATCTGGACAAGAAAACACAAAAATCACACAAATCAAAATTTTTAAAAAATGAGACAAGGGGGGAGAAAGGGGGGGGGGGGATGCAATCTTAAGAGACCCTCCATACAAATTCCAATAATCTATAAAATGAGTAAGCATTGTTAAAGTATCATTCCTTTGGAATTTCATAAAGCTTGAAACTCATAGCAATCTCACGGTATTTTCATAGTTATATATTTGAGATCTTATCATTCACCAGAACCCAAGATCTCCCCAATTTTTGGCAAGCACTGAATCAGTAATCAGTTGGGAACTACAAAAAGAATTTAAACATGTATTTGCAGATAAAAGAGAACACGTAAAGAATACTGCCCCATTGTACGAAAGAATCCACAAAATATGTACTACTCTACATTGTTATGGATGCGACAAAAGAAGTCAATTGATGAACTGTCAAGCACAGCCCTTCACATTATGATAAACTAATATTAACAAGATGTGAAGAGACTCATTAAAATATACAATAACTTTGATATGGATAAAATTACATGGAAAGAAGAATGTTGAATTACTATGATAGCCACCATAATCCATGATTTTCTGAAAATTTTAATTTCCAAGAAAGCACATATTAACTGCTTGATGCACATCTTCCTGATAAAAACAACATAAGACCCACCACACAATCATCAACAACTCACAAGACTAATTGATACACAATTTGCATGTTTCATTTTTTTCACTTGTTGTGAAGTTGATACACACGGCATACATAATCCTTCACCTGATTTAGAAAAAAAGTTGAACACAATATACTTGTTTCTTGATTATATTTTCCCAAAATTTGAGGAACACCACCAAATTCCAACTTCAACCAATATTTAATGGTCTGGACAAGAATAAGGGCTATATCTCACACAGAGACATATCAAACAATTAAATGTCAAAAACTTGATACAGATTATGGTATCACCTGAATATCCCAAATCCTAATGAACTTGGCCCTTACAAAAACCAAGTAGTAAAACAATGAAGAACTCAGAAAACATTCTTATCCCCTACACACCAAGTGCTTCACCAAAGCTACTGCATAAGCATAATATAATAAGCTTTCAGAAACAAAGATAACAAAAATATAACGAATAACAACTAAACCTCAGTCCAAAAACAAGATGGGGTCGGAACAGAAATCTAACCCCACCAAAAACACAACCTCCAGTGGCAGCCCCAATTTAGGGTTTAACACATGCTTCAAGACAAAGTCGAAACTTCCCACAAATACATCACAATTCACACATTCACTACCCCAAAACACCACTAACCACAATGTTAGACTCCAACATAAAAAAAATGGGTTCGCAATTAATCAAAAGTAACAAATGCTTACAGACGAACATGAAAAGGTAACAGATCTCCTCAATACATTCCATTTGACAAAGCCCCATAAAAAAACCTTACCCAGTAACAAACCTCATTCCAACCCGAAATTAAGTGTTTCGGAAGTCACATGCAAAAACTAAACATGCTCAAATTAAAGAAGCAAACAAAAAAAGAAAAAAAACTCACATCCTTATCAATGCCCCTATTAGGGTTTCGAAACTCAACTGGGAGTAGTGCGCCGCGCAATGAGTCGGGTCAAGGGTTTCGAATACTATATTTCATAAACATGAAAATTGTTCAAGTGAACACTGAAAAACAGATCAAACATTGAACTAAAAAGTTGAAAATCGAAGTTAAAGGAAAGAAGATCTCGAAAAATCTATGAACAATAGAGAGAAAACTCGAATTTCTAAGGAAGAAATTGAGAGAAAACGGAGCGAGAAAAAGAGGAATTTTTTTTAAGAGAATGGGAGCGAATGACTGATTTGAAAATGGACGAGACTGAGAATTTTGTATTTATATCCCCGGAGTGATATGAAAAGGGTCTTGTATTTACGATAAATTACACCAATTGCCCATTTATAGTGTATGTGTAATGACAAACCTCTCCCTGATCATACCTAGGGATTCAAAGTTGGGATTATGTATTGTGAAGGGTAAATTAGTACTTTGATTTAAGGCAGCTAGAGGAGTGAGCTGTCAATTGAAGTGCTGCGTTACGTGGCACATAATAAACGACGCCGTTTAGCTCATTCTTTTAACAAAAATGGCGGGAACGTAAATGCTCGTTTCCCACCAAACAATCTCACTATCCAAATCAGAGGCAGAGTCATAAATAAATGAAAAAAAATAATAATTAGGTTAAGAGTGTGGAAAATTAAATTTATATTCATAATAATTAATTAATGAATTTTTATATATATTATTAGGGGTGTGCATTTGGTTTTTTCAGTTTGATTTTGTATTATTCAGTTTAGATTTTTAGATTTGAAGAAGTGTAACTAAATTTGAACCAAAATAAATTTAGTTTGGATTTTTTCAGTTCGATTAATCGGTTATATTAATAATTAGAAGCATAACAAAGTTATATTTGCAATTTAAATTTCTTAAATTTACTTTTAATATAAATCACAAGTAAAAATGTAAAATACAATATTTAAAAAGTATATCAATTATAGATGTCAAAACATAAAAAAAAAACTAATTCATAATGAAAATAACTAAAAAGGGACAAAATGTTTAACTCCAACTTAATTCTAAACACATATATATAATTTGATTTTTCGATTTTTCAATTTTCAATTTTGTAAATTTTAAATCAAATCAAACAAAGTAAATTATAAATTCAAAATTAAACCAATCCAAAACACCAGTCAAAATTAAAATTCGACTTGATTTGATTTTTCAATTTAATTACCCCTACTTATAATATATTTAATATGGATAATTTTTAAATCACAAAGAACAAATATTAGTCGTAAATTACATCCAATTAATGTTTAACAAGAAGTTGTATATGTATTGTATATATATTTATCGCTTAATCAGATTTTATTTAAATTTTAACTTTTGAGGCTGAATTGTTTAATTAGGTTTTGACATCGTGTGCTAGTTATGTGAACTTGGTCTACTGATTTAAGTTCCTAGGGATATTAATAATTAGATCAATACAATTAATGAATAAATAATATTAAAAAATAGTATAAGTAATAAATAACCAGAACTCGTTCCACTTTTATCTTTTTCTTGCCAGTAAAAAAATAGTAATAGTTAAAATATCAAAAATAAAATACAAGTATTCCTAAATGATGACAATTTGAAGATGAAAAATTTTCGTTGCAATTAAATTTAAGAAAAGTTGAATAATTAAATCATCTGGTTTATGCAAATGATATTA
Organism: Solanum pennellii; assembly: GCF_001406875.1. NCBI lineage: Eukaryota > Viridiplantae > Streptophyta > Magnoliopsida > Solanales > Solanaceae > Solanum > Solanum pennellii. Next base: position 101,368,380 of record NC_028637.1, read on the forward strand.
TCATACTCACATATGTTGATAAAAAAAACTCTACATTTGATCATGAACTCCCTACAGCTAGATGAAATTCAATCAGGCCAACTTATTAATAAAGGCAAGAGTTATTTTATATGTTCAACAAGATTGTACAAGTCATAGTCCTAAAAGTGGTGGATATTAATTTACGAGAAAAGGTTTTCCGTTAACTTATCTTGGTTGTCCTATTGGTCATATTAAGAAGCGAAAGATTCATTACTCATTACTCGAAGCTAATCAAGAATGTATGGAAGGGAAGGTTGTTGTCTTTTAAAAGAAAAGCGATTAATCATATATTGCAAAGTATTCCTATATACTTTTCATCTGCGATGTGTCCACCAAAATGTGTTATACATGATATACGTAAGATTTTTGCTAAATCTCTATGAAATTTCAAGGAAAAAGCAAGGGCCAAATGCTTAATTGTTTGGAATGACTTTATCGAAGGAAGAAGATGGGGTTTTGATTTTAGATCTCTATTTGATGTTTCGAAAACATTCATTAATAAATTATGGTGGGATCTTAGATCAACCAACACATTGTGGTCTAACTTTATGCGGAACAAGTACCGCAAAAGACAATAGGCCACAAGTGGTAGAATGAGAGAGGGCTCTCACGTATGGGAACTTATGCTACAAGTTAGAGATTTCATGAATCAGGAGATTTGGTGGGAACCAAAAAATGATAAGTGTAGTGTTCAGTATGATAATTGAACACAGTTGAGGGCACTGCACTATTACTTGCCCATTAACCATGATTATTGTCAATTAGAGAAGGTACAACACCTTATGATTGTGGAGTAATGGAATAACAAATTGCTACATGTGAACTTATCGAAAGAAGTGAGTAATCACATAACTTTAAATCTAGGCAGAAAATAAAGATTTGATGAAAGAGAAAAGCCGTAGTGAATGCCTATTGCTACTTGTAAATTCTGTATTGGTAGCACTTGGGAATTAATGAGTTCGAAAAATAACAAGACTGATAAAATCATGTATTTGAGGGAGAAAGGTTTGCCTTTTAAATTTTCTTTTTGTAATGGAGACTGTGGCATGTGTGGATTCTAATAGAAGAGGTGCTAGAGAGAATAAGAATTATCAACTCTGTAAAGTGTTGTAGCTGCAATAACAATTAAGAGGAGGCACGTGATTATTATTTTATGGGAAAAGGGTCTGATATACCCCTCAACTATGTCATTTGGAACTGATATACCCCTTGTTATGAAATTGACTCATATATACCCCTACTTATAAACAAATGGCTCACATATACCCTTTTCCTCTAACGAAAATGAAAAAAAATACTTTAATCTAACTTTTTATTATTTTTTTCTACAATATATAAACCCATATGAGTAAATTTGATCCTCGTCAAACATATTTTTTTGATTTTTTTTTGTTTTAATGACTAATTTAGAATTATTATTTTGGTAATCAAATTTATTTATGTTTCACTAATATTCTTGTAAAACTTATTATAGATGACCAAATTTTTTTCTTCGAATACAAAAATTAAATTACAATATAGACAAAAAAAATAGTTTAATTTTTTTTAAACAAAGGAATAAAAGAAAAAAACAAAATAAGAATAAGAAACTCAAATAATTATAATAAAAGAAGTCAAAAAATAATTTATGTATTAAAAAAATTAAAATATACATTGAACTTTGATAGAAGAATCATATATATCCCTAAATAATTTTTTAAAAAAATTAAAAGTAATAAATATAAATTTAAAACTAATTTTTTTAACTTTCGTTAAATGAAGGGTATATGTGAGCCATTTTATAACGGCAGGGGTATATGTGAGTCGTTTATATAACGGTAAGGGCATATATGAGCCACTTTCATAACGAGGGGTATATCAGCTCCAAATGACAAAGTTGAGGGGTATATCAGACCTTTTTCCCTTATTTTATTAAATGCCCCACAACTAATTCATGGATACACTTTGCAAACGCATTCAAGGCATAATTGAAGTAATGTATACATAATGATCTGCTAGCTATAATTGATTCACTAATTATTATAAAAGGTACTTGATGAAACATGGGAAGTTTTTTGGTCAATCTCAGTCGACATACATTGCATAAAATTATGAACTGAGCAAGAAGAGGTGAAGGTGGTTCACATATATAGGTAAGGAAATAGATTGACCTATTACTTATCTACCACAATGTTCATTTTAGAGGTACCAATGTCAATCAATTTAATAATATGGTAGAACTACCACAACTAGCAAGGAAAATCTTAGTAACAGAACAAGGAAAAATCCCAAATATACACATTAATTAAGAAGATACAAAACAAAGGATTCAATACACAAACAAGGAATTAAGGATCAAAGACGTAAATTGAAAGCAAATGCAACCATAAGAGATAAAGTAACAACTAATCGGATTCACACATCTACTTCTCATTAACGGTTAGGGGACAGTTGAGTTGGAAATACCTCTTGAAAATGAATCTCTTCATAGTGATATCATTTTTCAGGGCTCATTCTGCGTAGAGGTAAAAACTGAAGAGTATTTATCTCCTCGAATGATTCTTGATGAAGAATATTGAATCGTAGCTACAAGCTCATAGATATGTTGTTTGAACCTGTTTTGAATGAAAGAAATCTTTAAGGAGGTCCATTTCATGACACTCATGAGAAGTTAAGTGTAGAGGTGTAATTCACTCAAGCTCAACAATATTGGTTCAACAACAGACGAATTTAGAGCTAGTTTGGAGGAACAACAATCAGAAAACTGGACGGAGGAGTGTTCCTCGACATCAATTTTAGATAGCTTTCCTTTTTTTAAAGATTTTTTGCTGTTTGAATATAAATTCGGATCACTTTTGGGCCTGAATTAAAATCGTTTTTAGTAATATTAATAAGTTCAAATCTTAGCGATAGTCATTACCAAAAAAGCTTTAATATTGATAAAAAAGAGGTGATATTCTTTCCATTTTAATTTATTTATTTCATTTTCTAGGTACATTTTAAATTTATTTTTTAATAATTTTTAATTCTATTTTTTCACATGTTAAAAAGTACAAAATTAAAGAATATTTTAATATTTAATACATATCGTTAGTTTCCAAAAATTTCTTACTTTCTATAATAAAGTGAAAATCAGACAAACAAATAAAAACATAAACGGATATAATTTTAGGATAATGACATGTTTTTTAATTAATATAAGGCGCATGAACAGATAAACAAAGTTCAGGGGAGCTAATAACATTATCAAGGAAAAATAGTTGGATTATGAAAATCAGGCAGCATCATTATTCTTCCCAATACAGTATCTTCCATTGTTAAAAACGCCCAACTACCTACTCCTCTGTCCCCACCCCCACCTCAGCTCATTCATCTCACTCACCAGTTGTTGCCTGTTTGGTGAATACCCACAATTCTTCTACCTTAAGATAATTCCATAAATTTCCTAGTTCTAGATCTTCGTTTTTTGTAATCAATTATATACCCACCAACTGTTTGTATAATTGTTTGAGAGAGAGAGAGTTGTCGTTTGTTTGGATTGTAAGAAAAACAGAGTAATATGGCCAGGAAGAAGATCAGAGAGTATGATTCAAAGAGGCTTCTAAGGGAGCATTTGAAACGCCTTGCTGGCATCGATCTTCAGATCTGCTCTGCTCAAGTAAATTCCTTTTTTTTTTAAAGAACTTAAGTTATTGAACTGTTGCTGTCGAATTGTAATGGAATTTCGGTTATGAGGTGTACTTTTGATCTTTTGCTAGTGGTTTTTGATCTATGCGTCTTTTTTCTTATCTGGGTGTTTGTTGTTTGATCAGTTCAGTTCGAATCCTACTTCCTTTTGTTCCTCACTACTTCCTTATTCCCTATTTTTGTTATTCCGAATGTTAGAGTTGAATGATTGCTTCGTTGTTATGATGAAGTTTTGTAGAGGTCATGATGTATTTTCCAATTGCAAAGAATGATTCTTTTATTTGTGGAAAGCTCTTGTTGAGTGGACAATCGTGTGTTGTAAGAATAGTTATCTACCTATTGTAGATATACTTGGAAAGCACCTCTTTAAGCTACTATAGAGTCCTTTAATAAAAATGAGATGTACTTTACAAACTGAAAGAAGCTTGGCGTGCATCCGTGTTTGGTAAGATGAAAAATACTCTACATGAAATACTGATATTTGGTTACGTAAATTATTTTTAAAGGTGATCATTTGGACTATCTGACATTATTTGTCGTCATTTCCATTTATTTTTTCTCGCCAGAGTTCACATGTTTATTTGGTTTTTGGTAGGTGACAGAATCTACAGATTTTACTGAGTTAACAAACAAAGAACCATGGCTTTCATCGACAAAGCTGGTTGTAAAACCAGACATGCTGTTTGGAAAGCGTGGAAAGAGTGGCTTGGTAGCTTTGAATCTGGATCTAGCAGGAGTTGCCGAGTTTGTAAAAACACGACTTGGTGTGGAGGTGAGCAGAGGGCTAAGTATTTTGAATCTTTTACTGCTATAGTCATCTTACATGTGAATTTGTTGCTAGGTTGAAATGGGTGGCTGCAAGGCACCTATAACAACATTTATTGTTGAACCATTTGTTCCCCATGACCAAGAATATTACCTTTCCATAGTCTCTGAAAGGTTGGGGTGCACAATTAGCTTTTCAGAATGTGGAGGCATTGAGATTGAAGAGAACTGGGACAAGGTTAGTTGGTTCAAAAAGTTTTAACTGTTGTTTCCTCCTCTAACAACTATTTGTTTAGACAAAACTGGTTAACTCTATTTATTCTGGTAAATTTACAAGATTTATTTGTTTATGTAACATACAGGTCAAGACAATATTCCTTCCAACAGAGAAACCTATGACCCTAGAGGCGTGTGCTCCACTGATTGCTACTCTGCCCTTGGAGGTGATCTGAAATTTTTGTTTTTGTTTTATACTTCTATTTTCCTTTTAGTCATCAGTCTCGATCAAGCCAGCATAATCTGTCAGTCATAATAGTTGGAATGGTTTTCTAAGAGCAAAGTCTTGGATAAAACTTAAAAAAAGTGTGTTATCATATTGTGTATTGCTGGCAATTCTTAAGGATTATTGTTTTAGGTTGTATTATTGTGTAGCTATTTTCGATATTTGATCTAGTTTATATATATTGGTCTACTTATTGCTGGACTTTCACCTTTGTGTTGATAAATATTCTGACTTCGAAGATTAAGGCACTTGACTACTAACATCTCATCAACCATCATGATACTTAACCTAAGTTTCTGGTTGACTCAGGTACGGGGAAAGATTGGCAATTTCCTTATGGGTGTTTTTGATGTGTTTCAAGGTATGCCATGCTTTACGGTGATACATCTTTCTAGCATGCATTTATGTTATACTTCTCTTTTTCTTTTATCTTTTGGTGCTATCTTTTAGATAATTGCCAGTGACTATACGTGGAAAACATAATTGAGTTTATTTGTTATATAAGCAGATGAAGATGAAAATAAACTTCCTGTTGGTTTATGTTAAACATTGACCTGTTCTTAGAAGCTAGTTTTTTCATATTTTCACATCATTATTCTCAAATATGATTTCATTGATTATGCAACTCTGTCGCTTTGTCTTTGATCCCAGATCTCGATTTTAGTTTCATAGAGATGAACCCATTTACGCTCGTAAATGGTGAGCCTTACCCATTGGACATGAGGGGAGAGTTGGATGACACAGCAGCCTTCAAAAATTTTAAGAAGTATGTGATTCTCACTTGTTTTCCGCATGTTGAATTGTCTATTCTTGCTTCTTTTTTTTCTTTCTCTTGGGAGAGTCTGAAAACAGTGTGTGTATTTCCAGATTTATTAAACAGTTTGCTATTGTATCATCCTCTGTGCCTTGTCAGGTGGGGAAGCATCGAGTTTCCTCTGCCTTTTGGAAGAGTTTTGAGCCCTACCGAAAGCTTCATTCACTCTTTGGATGAGAAAGTAAGTTCAGTTATTTGTCTTAATCTAAGGGTGTTTTTGTTGCCTGAGTTATCAGATTTACTTGTTTATTCTTGTATAAATTATTTTGTTAGAGAAGAAATTTTATCTTGGATTTTCAGTCATGAACTGTTATGGATACTGAACTATTGGAGGAACTTTATGCATTGCTTTAGAGATCCATTATATCCAAGAAAATCGTGCCTTTAAACAGCATTGAATGGTTTTTTAGTGATCATTTACATTGTTCACCATTTATTCTGTGCTGAAGCCGTGGTGCCATACAGACTTGAGGGCTTGGGGGTGGTTATGGTTTGGGAAATCATCTTTTTTGAAATGCTGTTTGAAATTTTTTTAAGTCTTGAATGCTTCTGAAGGTTAAAAAGATTTATCCTTGAGCTTTGGTGGCTGGCTATCATTCCTGCCAAACTTTCTGGTCTTCCTGATGATACTTGCTCTACTGGAATTGGAGTATAATATCTGCAGCTTTTCTGTTAATTCTGTCTTGTCTTGACATCTTGCAGACTAGTGCCTCTTTAAAATTTACAGTTTTGAACCCAAAAGGTCGTATCTGGACAATGGTGGCTGGAGGTGGTGCAAGCGTTATATATGCTGATACAGTAAGTATATTCTGAACTTGTGATGCAACAACTTGATGCAAGGAGATATTTTCTATCTTGTCATTATTCCTCCTGCATGAAATGTCAACACTAATAGCTTACTGCTTATATTCTCTGTTTTTGATGTCTTAACCAGGTAGGGGATTTAGGCTATGCCTCTGAGCTTGGTAACTATGCCGAGTATAGTGGAGCTCCAAATGAAGAGGAGGTTCTGCAATATGCTCGAGTAGTTCTAGATGTATGAACTTGACTGTTCTCTCTCCTGGTCAATATGCTCATGTGGTGTTTGTCCGATTTTAACTTAACCAGTGTTTGATTTGATGTTTTATAGTGTGCTACGGCAAATCCTGATGGGCGTAAGAGAGCTCTGATTGTTGGAGGTGGTATTGCCAACTTCACTGATGTAGCTGCTACTTTCAATGGGATTATTCGGGCTCTCAGGGAGAAGGTTGGCTGTGTGCTATTTTTCACACTATAAGTTTTTTACTTTTTCTATAGATAAGAGGCAGTAAATAATGTTTTTCCTTTAAATCCGAACAGGAAGCCAAGCTAAAAGCGGCTAGAATGCATATCTATGTACGAAGAGGTGGTCCAAATTATCAGACTGGTCTAGCAAAAATGCGCGCCCTAGGAGAGGAACTTGGAGTTCCCCTTGAGGTATGAAATAACACTTGGGTAAAATTCTTATTCCTAAGTGTTACAGTGACTTCAGTTCCTGAATTTCAATTATAGTACGTAATCCTTTGACATTTTTGAGGATTCAAGCAACATAGATACTAACCACACATGCCACAGATGAGGGGATGTTGTCGATCAGAATTTGCTTTTATTTGATCCTAGGCATTCTATTTTTTTAGTTACATCTTCCCAACTAAATCAATTAGCCGGACCATGGTGATGTTAATTCATAAGTAGCTTGGTCCATCTTCATAGATGTCTGAGGATGGTTTGAGGTCAGACATAGAATATAGGAACATGGACTTCCAAAGATGCTGTTACCAGTATTGTTCTTAATACACCTACTTCCTAAGTTTTCATATTCAAGGGAAGTAAGAGATAAGGTATATAATTTGTGTCGATTCTGCTATTGCAGGTTTATGGACCAGAGGCTACAATGACGGGAATTTGTAAAGGGGCAATTGATTGCATTATGTCTGAAGCATAAGTGGCAAATCAGAAAGAAGACTTGTGTTACATTCTTGCAATTAAGAAGAAACTTTGTTGGATATTTAATTTGCCTTCTGATATTGTTTTGTTACAATTGGGACCTTCAAGAATAATTTGAGATCCTTTTGTTTTACCTGGAAACGAACAGATGCGTGTGTTCCATCCAGCAAAACACATTCCTTAAATTAGCAAATTTTTTTTGTGTGTGTAATAGAGTAATACGTATTTAGAAATATTCCAAAAAAAATATATATATCAAAAACGCGTAAAAGTAGAAATAAATCACGAAACCTAAGTTGTATAGGATCTAGTTAGGATTTATTTGTCCAATTCGTATTGGAATAGAATTTCTAGTACTAACCAAATTTGATTATTATTATAAATAGGGTCCTGTAGCTCATGTGTTATTAAAATCCTACGGAATTTTCAAACGAATAATCGTTCCAACTTCCAAACATACGCCCAACTCTAAACGTTTGTCCTCAACAAATACGATTACTTTGCAAATATGTAGGTAATTATTCTTTTTCAAAGTTAAATGTCCAAATATCTATACTATCATGCATGTTTTTAACTCGTTAGAATATTAATACCTAACACACGGTCAGAAATACAAATATTGCAACGAACAACAAATTAGTAATCATTGACTATCTTGAATTTTTTTTACAAATATTACAAAATCAAAACACTTATAAACAGTTTCAAATAAATAGGACTAATTGTAATTGCTCACGTCACCGTTTGGTCTTACTACTATTAAAATTTTAGCCACTCTGCAGGTCAATTTCTTGATCGAACAGCCTGTTGGCTAATACTAAATCATGCATGTTTCTTGTTATTTTATATACCAAACTCACGGTCAGAAATATAAAAATTACAATAATACAAATTGACTTTCTTGATTATTTTTTTTAATTGTTAATGGTTTTTACAGATGTTTCGGCGTAGTCAAAATAATTCAACAATATTAAGAGAAAACTATAGTTTATTATTTAGAGCCAAATGTTAAATACATCCTTAATTTTTACTAGATAATAAAGTACAATTTTATCGATCTACTTTGAAATCTACTGCGTATGACATTAGTGATAAATACCATGAATATGTTTATACATAGTGTAGATATAGATCTTAATCACAAAATATTATTACAAAATCAATGAATATAATTATTATAGAAAGGTAATTTCACAAATCACTCCCGATATAATAAACGTCACCCTTGTTATATATATATATATATATATATATATATATATATATATATACAATATTGTTATATAAAGGTAAAATATAGCAAGAGAAATAGGTTCTTAAGAATTTGGTGAAAATGAATAGTCGTTGTACCAAAGTTTTAACTTTTTAAATTAAAGAGAAAAGGGTCTGATATACCCCTCAACTTTGTCATTTGGAGCTGATATACTCCTCGTTATTAAAGTGGCTCATATATGCCCTTACCGTTATACAAACGGCTCACATATACCCCTGCCGTTACAAAATGGCTCACATATACCCTTCATTTAACGGAAGTTAAAAAATTAGTTTTAAATTTATATTTATTACTTCTAAATTTTAAAAAAATATATGATTCTTCTATCAAAGTTCAAGGTATATTTTAATTTTTTTCATACATAAATTATTTTTTGACTTCTTTTATTATAATTATTTCAGTTTCTTATTCTTATTTTGTTTTTTTCTTTCATTCCTTGGTTTAAAAAAAAATTTAACTATTTCTTTTGTGTATTGTAATTTAATTTCGTATTCGAAGAAAAAATTTGGTCATCTGCAATAAGTTTTACAAGAATATTAGTGAAACATAAATAAATTTGATTATCAAAATAATAATTATAAATTAGTCATGAAACAAAAAAAAGTCAAAAGAAAATATGACGAGGATTAAATTTACTTATATGAGATTATATTTTTTAGAAAAAAATAATAAAAATTTAGATTAATTTTTTTTTTCATTTTTGTTAGAGGAAAAGGGTATATGTGAACCATTTGTTTACAAGTAGGGGTATATATGAGCCACTTTCATAACAAGGGGTATATCAGCTCTAAATGACAAAGTTGAGGGGTATATCAGACCCTTTTCCCTAAATTAAAAAAAGCCTGTTAAGAGTTGAGACACAACATAATTAACGAGTAAATTTGGTCACGTTAAAATTTAAATTTCAAACTTAGATTCAAAGATCAAAGGGATTATAAATAATGTGCAGAAATAGAGACCACTTCCCAAATTCCCAGTAATTAATTAATTAAGAATACTTCAAAACATTAAAACTATTTGAAAGCTTAAGCCATCTGCTAAGAAGCAGTCGCTGTTGAAATTACGTACGCGTTAGCAATCGATCTATCTATCTTACCAAGTAAAATCACTGATACATTAGATATTTGATACCAGATATAGTACTGGATGAAGTTGATATCAGATTTTCCATATGAAATTGCTTCTGGATACACATAAGATACATGGTATTTATATTTAATATACAAATATATGAAATTGTGAAACTCAGATACACTTTCAAAGAGATATAATGAGAAGGAGAGGAATAAGAGAGGAAGTGAGGCGAACGAGTTGGAATATTCTAAATACATGTTAATTACGCTTTGAATACAGTGTCTGAAATAGAACACACCTAATCTAACTCATGATACATGTATCAGAAATTTTCAATAAGGGGGTTAAAAATTCGTAGAAATAGGCATACGGAATAGCTGGAGGGGGTTCAACATCTACTATATATACATAAAATATTATCTTAACCATGTATAAATAGTATAATTTTCCGTCAAAGGAAGTTCGGACGAAGCCCCTTGTACCAAGGTGGCTCCGCCCCTGATCAGAGTGGTCAAATGATCAATAATAATATGTTTTTTTCTTGTTTCCTCTTTTCTCCTATTGTTGTGATGCTAACTATCAGGGGTGTCAAAAGAATATGAAGAATTATCTGCACTGAACTTAATCAGACCAATTTATATAATTTTTTAAAATAAAATAGTAAATTTTTATTTAAGTGTATAACCATTCCGAACAAATGAAATTGTCCTTTTAATTTATAATTAAAAAATATGGAACCGAACCAAATAACTACCTTACATGTAAATATATTTTCAATATAAACAATATGTTAAAAAATTAATCTATAAATTATTTTATGACATTTTTTAAATATAAATATAATTTAGGTTCTAGACCTCTAGCTAGTGACTAGACGATTTTGAGTTTACTCTTTAATTATCCTTTAATTAATTCGATTTAAAATTAAAAGATAATATAATACTCTTTCCTCCAAAATTGTTTGTCAGGGTAAGGTTATGCACTTTTCTTAAGAAAATTTAATACAAGGTTAAATTTGTCTAATATAACCTTACTATAATAAGAATATCAAAAGCCTATGTAACTTTTCAATTGAACAAATATAGTAATTATATTAAGGGTAGAATTGAAAAAAACGACTTATTAATTCATGATTGTTTAAATTGACAATTAATTTTGGACATCTAACGGATGGAGTATATAGATACTTCATCAAACAATACGGTGAAATCTATGCAAACATTTTTATTAAATATATAAGATCAGACAATATGACAACAAAATATTACACTCTTGACTTTATTGTGAAGAATCAAAGTGCTTCTTCAAGAACATACTTGCGAAAGAAATATTTTAATAATAAAATATTTTAAGGTGATACTTCAAAGTAAAAGAAAAAATATGGAAATCAACTGAACCATACCGACATTGAAGAAAACATGATATGATTGAGATGGTTTTAAAATTTTGATTTTGGTTATATATTATAAAATACCCGAAAAATGGAGATGACATGATTTTATAAAAATAACCGACTGAATTGTCTCATGAACACTCCTAGTTCCGTCCACTTTAGTTGTCATAGTTTTCCTTTTTAGAGTCAAATTATAAGAATTTTGACTAATATTTTATGATGTGTTTTTTCATCATATTGATATAAAAAAATTTGCAAATTTAAGTACTTTTATATAGTTTTTGAATATATAATTTTTCTTTTTTAAAATATTAAATTAATTTAATCTAATTTAACTTTAAAAAATAGTCAAATGAAATTATTTTGAAAAGTGTAACGTGACAATTAGAAAATAGCGAAAGGAGTATACAAAATATAAGCTCTGGCTTTCATATTTCAGGTCAATGGAGTAGATTCACCTAATTTGTCTTAAAAAAATTAAATTGTTTCTCAGCCACCTCTTAATCCAAACTAAAATGTTAATATTACCCACTAGTGTAAAGGTGCAGGTTGATTGAACAGCCTGTTGGCTAACACACGGTCAAATATACAAATACGCCCAGCATTAATATTTTTTAATTTGATATAATTTTGAAGTTTTTTTAAAAATTACTATGAGTATTATATATATATATGTGGCTGGCGTCATGGTAGTCGAAACAATTCAATAATATTAACAAAAAATGTAGTGTTGTATTAGAGCCAAAATGTATTTACACGACGTAGCCGTCGATGACGACGGACAGAGAACGTATTGGCTGGGTATATGTGAAAAATTACTAAAATTTCAATAAAAGGTATGAATATGTTTTGAATTCATAATTTTATTGGTTCATTTGGTTGCTTTCATCAAACTCTATTGAGTTGTAATATTTCCTTTTCTTATTGAACGTCTGTGTTACATACTTTATTTTTGTTTTAGTTGTATTTGAATTCATACTTTATTTGAAGAATAAAGAGATTAAAAATAATGTGGCTCAAAGTTAAATAGAGACCATTGTCCAGTTCCCACTAATTAATTAAGAATAATACAAAATATTAGAATTATTTTGGAGGCTTGAAACTATCTCCTGATTAATTAGAAGCAGTCGTCGCTAACTCATTGAAATAACGCGTTACTTACCAATCTAACTTACCAGGTAAAACCAAAGACTTCCCTTCCTATATATACTCTATCCTTCTCTATTCCCTTTCATCAGTAGTAATTAAGTTTTAAATTTGTCATAAATAGTATATTAATTACTCCACTTTTCAAATCCCTATAACTAAAACACATAACGATGAGAAGTGCTAAATTGTCAACTTTGTTCATCTTATATATCTTCACTGTTTCTACACTTGCAAGTGCATCTGATCTTAAGGTTGGTTACTATCATTCAAGTTGCCCAAATGCAGAATCTATCGTAAGAAAAGCAGTCAGCAAAGCCGTCTCTCGTAACCCTGGCCTTGGCGCTGGCATTATCAGGATGCATTTCCACGATTGTTTTGTTAGGGTAACGTCTCATTTTTTAGAAAATCAAACAATTTTTTCTTTTGATTTTGCGTGATGAAATTAGTAAAAGGTTAGTTCAACTAACAATATCTAACTTCATATAAATGATTCAGGGATGTGATGCCTCAATCCTTTTGGATCCAACTCCAGGGAATCCAACAGAAAAAGAACATCCAGCAAATAATCCAAGCTTACGGGGCTATGAAGTTATCGACGAAGCAAAAATTGATCTAGAATCTATTTGCCCAGAAACGGTTTCATGTTCAGATATCATTGCATTTGCTGCAAGAGATAGTGCTTTTAAGCTTGGAGGCATTAGATATTCAGTTCCATCAGGTCGTCGAGACGGAAGAGTATCCATTAAAGACGAACCAACCGCAAACCTTCCCCCTTCCACTTTCAATGCTGGAGAGCTTGAGGAAAATTTTGCGAAAAAAGGACTTTCTTTAGATGAGATGGTTACACTTTCGGGTGCACATTCTATTGGAAGATCACATTGTTCTTCCTTTTCAGATAGACTTTACTCTTTCAATTCAACTCACCCACAGGATCCTACAATGGATCCTAAATTAGCCCAACAATTGATGAAGAGATGTCCGCGTCCTTCTACCACTGATCCAATTGCTCCACTTGATATTGATACTCCAAATAGGTTGGACAATAAGTACTATCTCAATTTGAAGAATAAGAGAGGAGTGTTAACCTCAGATCAGACGCTATGGAACAGTCCTTCAACAGCTAGGATGGCGAGGAGTAACGCGATTCATGGTGCGAATTGGGCTCATAAATTTGCTGATGCAATGGTGAAAATGGGATCCATAGAGGTTATGACTGGGATACAGGGAGAGATAAGGAAGAATTGCAGGGTTGTGAATTAATCTATTAATACTTTTTTTTTTGTTCTTGTAATTGTATCATCACATTTTTTTTATTCATTTTCAATGTCGATAACAAAGTAACTGATTCTTTTCGATTGTCATCATTTAAATATATTGATTTAAGAGATTTTGCTTATTTTCATGGTAAAGATATATGTTGGACAACTTTTATTTACTATATCGTCAAAAGAAAGGGGCACGAATAGCCTTAAAGTACTGTTCCATGTTCCAGAGGTCTTCGAGCCTTGGCATTTCGAATCCCGTTGAATGGCGGTTCAACTAGCAGAGACTATTAAAACAGCTGGAGTAAGAGGTCCCAATATTTTGGAAATGTTCTTATTGTCAATTTCCAAGCAGTTGGGTGATATTAAAATGGAGCAAAATTATAAGAAAAAATAAAATTAAACTAAGGAGCAGTTTTCCAAAAAAAAAAGACCAGTTCCCAGTTGCCACTCTTAACTAGGAACACTTCAAATATGTACACATTTGAAATTTGTATCATGCAAAAACCAAAAAAAAGTTGATATTCATTTTTCTTATAATATATTATTAATATTAAAATCTGATCAATTTATTTTAGAAAAAGGCCTCCATCTTTGAAATGCTATGCGTAAATAATGAGAATAGTTACCTAATACGGATTAGATTAATATTTCAAACTTGAATACGTTAATGAACTGAAAATTGTGAAAGCAATATGAAAATGATTTGACGTAAGGCATTCAAACTTCACAAAATATAACGTTTTACATGAGTTTAATGAAAGAGAACAAGTAAATATTTTATTTTACTGGTATATAAGTCTTAACTTGATATTTAAGTTAATAAATAGTTAATACGAAATGTGTAATGTCAGATAGCGGGGATAGCTCAGTTGGGAGAGCGTCAGACTGAAGATCTGAAGGTCACGTGTTCGATCCACGTTCACCGCATTTTTTTTATCTCTTTAATTTTGGACCTTTTGGGCTTGGACCCGCATTCCACTTTCTTGGGCTTTGGAGTAAATGGGCTTGAACCCGCATTCCAATTTCTTGGGCTTTATTGATTTTAACTCTTCTCTTTCCTCTTGAAAATTTTGACATGGCCATTTAACTTATACCTCTCTTTTGACTTTTATAGCTTTTGGGCGTATACTAAATTCAAATATAGAATACTTGAAGTTAAAGCTTTGCCAAAATCAAACTTTAGAAAAAATTCCTAAATTTATCAAGGAGAGAAAAGAGTTTATTGAAAATGGAATGTGTACTGTATCAATTGGATTGAAGTCCGACAAAACTCATATTCATGCACTGCAGTAGACATTTTTGGTAATGTCATTGCAACAAGATTTTTGCCTAATATGTGTCATATATGGCGTAATATACTTGGAATTTTGGACGCATGGATTTACTTGTATAATTTTATATAAATTTAAATATCTATTTGTGCATATTTAAAGTTGAAGTATCGGACGTGTGTTTCACTTCATTTTAAAAAAAATAAATTGAACCTGTTTGTTTTAATTGTACTCTTACTAATATATTTCAAAAAAGTTTTGAAAGAAAGATAGTTTATAAAAATAGATGATTGTTATATCACTACTGCAATCAGACTGGAGTCTTTTTCTTTTTTCAATTTCTTGTCTCAATATTTCTTGCTAAAATAAATTGTGAGACAATGATTGATTAGTAATTTATTGTCATATTTTTTTGTTTTGCTCACAGATAACTTAGTTTGTTCAATCATCTTATAATGACGTAAAAGTTGGTTGGCATGCACCTTCAACCGACAGACGTCCCAATAAAAGTAATATACTTTTCTTCATTTTTATATTTATTGAAGTGCATCTAAAATTATATCATAATGTTATTAAATTAACTTCCATTCAGATATGTTCCACCTTAAACTTTATATATTTACTTTGTCCTTCCAAAAGTATTTAGTAGGTGTGATTCAAGTTGAGAGAGTAAAATTGATATTAAAGAATAAAGATGTAGACAATGTTGGCTATGCTCAAGTGGCTATATTAATGATTTGATCATTTTTGTAATTTAGTTATTTTTATTGAAACTAATATAAATAGTCTCCAAGTTTTTATATTAGAAAAATAGGGTTAACAAACTTTGATATAATATAGAAGGAGGCTTTTTATATGAGTTCATGGAAAGATGGTATTTCTTTAAGTAGGATTTTTATGTACGAGTTCATTTATCTTTCCCGTCCTTTTGAATTAATTCTTATTATTATTAATGTATTTTAATTGAATCTAATGATTAATATACTTTTACCATACATTTGATAAATAGTAGTAGCTCATAGTTGTGTTATTATTAAAATATTATTTTATGATTTTAAAATTCTCTACTATCTAGTTTATTATAAGAATGATAATTTTGTACTAAATTTATGAGTACTTTTGATTTTTTATCTTTAGCATTTATAGATATAAGTCACGTTTTGAGTGTGTGTTTGTCCATTTTTAAAAATTAAAGTAAATTAAAGCCAAATTTTCCCCCCACTTGTATAGTACCAGTAGAGGAGTAATTATCATACGAAAACTAGCCGTTGCGACTTGCGATGTCATGGGAAGGCTTTTTCTTTTTTGATTTTTTTGCTTTTAAGGATTTGGACATAAAAAATTCAATTAAATCTGCGCCATTGCTTTGTATGCAAGATGGAATAAACAACGCATTTAAGTTATTAGAGCTTGAGAGCAAGTAATTAGTGGGATAGAATTTCGGAATTAGGTAATTAATACCTCAAATCAAATTTGAGATAAAGTTAATTTCAAATTTTATTATTTTCTCTATTTCATTTTATGTGGCATTTTTCGTTTTTCGAGAGTCAAACAGTTTAACTTGATCGAACACTTGCGCATGAAATCTTCAAATTTTTTGAAACAAAATTTATATATTTGTAAACTACGTAAAGAATACTATAAGTCACAATAATTGACAATTCAATATGTTAAAAGAATTCATGAAAAATTTATGATAAAAAATAGACTTATCTCAATCTCGAAATATAAAAAGTGCCCCATAAAATAGGACGAAGAGAGTATAAATTATTGGATTTGTCCCATTACCCAATGACCTTACCGAATTCTGGTTGAAGATTATGAAAGATTTTAGAACGGGGCTGGTTTCAAAAATATCTTAGCAGTTGGATTTCTGATTAAATATCATAGTTATTGCCTTATTGGAGACAATTTAATACGCGCTGTACCTACGTCAAGGCTAATGGATTCTTGATAATCTATTTATAATTTCTTTTTATTTTTTATTAAGTCCAATTAAATTTTAAATTTGTATCAAAAATTTTACATAAAAAATAAAACACTTTTTCATAAAAATAACTTTGTATAAGAGAAGTCAAATTTATAACCTCAAAATAAAAATAAATTATATTTGTCACTCTATGACGACAATTTACAGCAAATAATACTTACTGCTCAGGATTATTTTCCTTTTTTTGTGTTTTGTTTTCCGGATACATTTCCTTTTTCTGTTTGCATTTTCCGATGCAAAAATAAAAAACAATTGCTGCAATAACGGTACAGATTGTTTGTGGATTTGGATGCTTCATGTGCATGTGCTTCATCAATGTCACCAGTCACGAAGAGATCAGACGCCAATCTACTTATACTATAAAATACTCGTTAGAAATTTTTAGTGGTTTTTTTTTTTAATTATAAATAGTTATTCTATAGAGATTAATCTATAATGATTTTGATATTTTACAAATTAGGTCGGACTAATTCATTTTTATCGTGCGTCACCAAATGATCGGCCCAATTCACAAATAAATGGCCTACAAATTTGACGGGTCAATCCATTTTTTTAAAAATTATTTTTTTTTGTACTTAATAAATTATATTATAAATTATAATTTAAAAATATTATCATAAATATCGACAAAACAATATTATATGATATTAATCTTATTACTTGTTAATCAAATTCACAAATAAAATTATCTTTTTATAATATTTATTAAGTTTTTTTTTTCAACTAAAAGTATAAATATCTAAAAAGAAAAATATTAACCTAATTGTTTTGAGGTTGAACTCTCTTTAATTTTAAGTTTTTAATATTATAGTATTTTTTTAATTAATTTTTATCGGCCCATGGGCTGGCCCTACCGATGTATCTCAGGCCTTACAAATCAGCAAGCTTATTTAGGCCGGGCTAAAAAACTCTTTTCTTGAATGGGCTCCAAAAAACTTAGCCCACTCCTATTAAATTTCGGATTAGGCCATACCGGCTTAACCGACCTAGCCCATATTGATGGCTCTAGTTACAATTTTTGCATAATAATATGATGAAAAATGGACGAGGGAGTAATATTTTTCCTATTTTACCTTTGCAAACATTTTTAACCTTTTCAACTTAATAAATTTTTAACTAAAATTTGAAAAATGATCACTTTGTTTTAAAATAAAAAAATATTATAATTTTTTTTAATTTTCTGACCAAATTTTTTAGTGCATTGGTCAAATTAATTAATTAAAATAAATTAATTTATTTTGTGTAAAAGTCGTTTGATTAATGGAATAAGATAAATTAGTATTCCAAATTGTTGATCGTGAGAATTAGCTAATTAGAATAAATATTAATAATATAATTAAGGAGAAAATATAAAAATATATCTTCAAATTATTACATATCATATCTAAATACGTATACCTTCCGTTATACTTTGAATCAAATAAATGAGCTTTCTTACGATATTTAGATAGCGTTCTTTTCTTTTACTGTTGCCGTTTGAATTTTTTTTTTGCCCCTTTCATTAGAGTTTTATATGCTATACTATAACGTTTCACCTCATTTTGCCTAGCAAACATTTGGAATTTGGAAATAGGAGCATATATATGTCACGTTTGACTTCAACTCACCTGAGTAGTTAGTTGACAGTCTAGTCTAAGTTTACATGTAACAGATTAAAAAAAAAACAAGATTGATCCAGCTTCTCATCATTAAAAGTTAAATTTAAAGTACGTAATTAGACTGTAATTGCACTAAAAGTTGATTAGTCTAATGTTATACCAGGAGTTGATTCCTTTTAGATCTCAAAAAGAATTTGTTTAGTCCTAATTAATTTTTCAATTGGTGGGAACAGTATTTACCTACCTTATCCTTCCATGCTGCATGTGTCATGCTTTATCTGATATTTTGATTCAGTTGTTTTCTTTAGAAAATGAAAAAAAAATAAAAAAATGGTCTAATTTTAAATTAACAACGTGATCAATTCAAATTTCATTGGTCTTTTGACTACATAGCCATTAATTTATTTTTAATTAGTTCCGGTATTAATCATCTAAGTGGCAACGAAGCTAAAGGGCACTGATAGATAATCACGCAAGTATGTTTTGAAAATACCTTAACTATATGTAGTATTATTAGTTTGTTAAAATGAGGTAACAATTAAATGGGTTAATAGCTGAAACACTATTATTCTTTCATTTTACAAAGAAGAAAAAAAAAAGGTCAGAATTGGCAATTAATGAGTTGAGTAAGTTACGCAATATTTGTGCTAACGAATTATAGCAAATACTTGGTATCATGAGAAAAATGATACAAATAATATCGAACTTTGAAAGTGACATACCCTTGCATTATTTGATTTTGTATTTTAAAGGTATATATGTGGTCATGTAGACATTATAAATATTACATTATTATAAAACGTAACATATTCACGTGGACACATATAATATATCTTTAAGATATACTATTAAATAGCAAAGGAATAAAAAGACGTTTGATAACGTAAAAATAATTTTAACTAAAATTAAAATATTTTTCAGATTCTTTTTCCCTAATATAATTGATTAAAATATGTGTAAAATGAGTCAGACATCACATTTTGATTTTATTTTTTTGACAATTAGTAAGTTAATTTCCTAGGCATTATCAAGTTACAATATTGTTACTAGTGTCAGCTGATAATAGGCTAACCACGAGAGAAAATGACAGGATTGAACATTTTCAAGCAAGTTTAATGTGAAGGTTGGTGAGTGGCTTTCACCAAACCTTTCCAACTTATCATATAATAATATGTATAATATATAAAAAAACTTATACTAAATAGTTAGAGTTAATATCTCGAAAGATCATTCAACTTTAGAAATTTATTTAATAAAGTTATTAAATTTTATTTTGTATCAATAAAATTGCTTAACTTAGACTTTTATTTCAATAAAATCATTTAACTACTAAAAAAACATTTGATATAGTAAAAAAAATTATTTTCTATGTCATATAAACATGCACCCTATAAATGAATTAAAAATTTTAAAAATTGTTAATAAACTTTAGGAACAGACTTAATTAACGAAATACATACTTTTATAATATTAAGTACGTAAGCATTATGACATTATTATAATTATTTCCAAAAAAAAAAACATTACACAAAATTGACTAGTTAAAGTAAAAAATTAAGTTGAAAAAATTTTAACGTTATAAAAAGAGATCAAGATTAACAGAGCCAAAATATTTTTAAGCTTCAATGAAAAAGTACAGTAATATATAACATTATTTATTTTATTTTTTTGAAAAAAAGTTACAAAACAAAAAAGACAAATTTTATTAGATAATTTGTTTGTGCTAATTATCTGAAAAGTTATTAGTTAAAAATTAATACTACTTTTAAAAATTAACCTTAATTAGATTTGTGAATACAAAATTCATCGATAATTTGTTTGTGCTAATTCTCAAAAATATATACACTAGTGAACCAAAAAATAGAACTCCTAGTTATTTCTTTTTATTTAGTCGTTAGTATATTAAGATAAAGAGTATTTTGTTTCACTAAAGAAGTTTCCCATAAAAAACTTAAATTAGTTTTCTTAATTTTATTTATTTGTAGGGTCTATTTTATATGAAACAAAAAAAAATAATGATAAATTTTGTTTAGTAATTTTACTAACACAAATGTTTAAGTTGAGTGATTTTATTGATATGAAAATCTAAGTTGAGTGATTTTTTTGATACAAAATAAATTTTAATGACTTTGCTACATCAATTCCTTAAGTTGAGTGATTATATTGATATAAAAATTTAAATTGAGTGATTTTTTGGATACAAAATAAACTTTAATGACTTTGCTAGATCAATTCTTAAAGTAGAGTGATCTTTTAAGATTTTAACTCAAATGGTTACTTCAAATAAACTAAAATGTTCTAATTTCAATGGTTTATTAACTTATCTATATATTGCATTTTTTTAATAGCACGTGAAAGCACCAACGCACCAAATTTTTATGCTCCATACATGTGAAAAAATTACAGTAAAATATTTATTTTGATTTTAAAAATCGAATGAAATTAGATAACACCTCTATAATTAATTAATACCGAAACGAAACGCCTCTATAATTGAATGATAATGAGACGAAACCTTCTATAAGCCCGAAGTCAATAGCCCAGCCCGGCTATGGCCCACATAAGGGAGTTGGTAAACACCATATCAACACTAATTAATTCTGTTTTTCCATTAATAAAACAGGATAAATATAATTATGTGTATATGCCACCCTCCTTACCCACCCCAACATTTCATAACCGTTAGATCAACACCCCACACCTCATCAACGGTTCAGATCATTATCAAACAGAAATCAACCACCTTAATTAGTCAGAATTAAGGACAGCACGTGAGCAATGGATGATAAGACCATGGCCATGGAGGGTCTATAAATGAGACTCCAAAGTCTTAAGTAAAAACTCGCAAGCATTTGGCGAACCAAAAATACAAAGAGGTTTTTTCTCTCAAGGGGTAAAAAGATTGCCCCTTTTCGACATTTATAAACCTCTTTTTCTCTTTGTTCGCCGTTGGGTTCTTCACTTTCCTGTTTCTTGAGGTAATTTTAAGTTTAGCTGAATACTAGTCTTTTTCTGTTTCTTTCATCGGTTTTTGCTGTTTTCTTGCTGGGTGTTTTATGACAGATCTGGGGGTTTTGTGCAAAATTTCTTTTGGGGTTTTTGAAGTGATGAAAGATTGTGTTTTTATTTGGTTTGTTTAGGGTTGGTTGTGTTTTAGCTTGAGTGTTGGGAACAGGGGAGGGAAGGAACAGTTTCTTGAATCTGGAAATGAACTAATTTTTCCTGTTAATTTGTCTTTCCATGAAAATTTTGAAATGCTTCTGTATTTTTGCTCTTAAAAAACCCTGCTTTATACTGAAAACTTTGATGTTCTCAACATGTTTGTTTTTTTGTAAAATTATTTTTGTGTGTTCTGGGTGATCTTTGTTTCTTTGTATCATGATTATAAATTACAGTATGTGTTGTTTTACGAAATTACTTAGAGATTAGAAGTAGTTGATTGGTATGGTGGAGGTTTTGTCTTGTAAGAGATCAGCTAGATCTAGTGCAAATATGCTTTTGCCAACTTTGGAGTAGAAGATTCTAGCTTAACTCTATTGTGTTTTTAAAAGTTGTAGATCCTTGTCAAAATTGGTGGTCCAGCTTGATATTTTATAGATAAAAAGATATTTAATTGGGCCTTCTCTTTAATTTTGTCAGGTGAGGATAAATTACTTTAGTTGATATACTATAGGAATAACTTATTTAATTGAGAGAATATTTGGCATAGAATATCTTTTCTTGGTGCATTATCCGATAGCTGTTCTTGCTGTTAGGAATATAAAATTTTAGCAAGTTGGAGAATTTTGCTCAGCATTTCATTGTTTGTTATGTGAACAAATTGCACTGATGCTCTGTATAAAGTATGCTGCAGCTTTATTTCTCTTTATATTGTGCCTTCTTTTATATACTTGAACTTATGTAATTGATTTTATCTTCTTGTAGAATGGAAACTTTCTTATTCACCTCCGAGTCTGTGAACGAGGGTCACCCAGACAAGCTCTGTGATCAGATCTCTGATGCAGTTCTTGATGCCTGCCTTGAGCAAGATCCCGAGAGCAAAGTTGCATGTGAAACTTGCACCAAGACCAACTTGGTCATGGTCTTTGGTGAGATCACAACCAAGGCTATTGTAGACTATGAGAAGATTGTGCGTGACACATGCCGTAATATTGGATTTGTTTCTGATGATGTTGGTCTTGATGCTGACAACTGCAAGGTCCTTGTTTACATTGAGCAGCAAAGTCCTGATATTGCTCAAGGTGTACACGGCCATCTGACCAAACGCCCCGAGGAGATTGGTGCTGGTGACCAGGGTCACATGTTTGGCTATGCAACAGATGAGACCCCTGAATTAATGCCTCTCAGTCACGTGCTTGCAACTAAACTTGGTGCCCGTCTTACAGAAGTCCGCAAGAATGGCACCTGCGCCTGGTTGAGGCCTGATGGCAAGACCCAAGTTACTGTTGAGTATAGCAATGACAATGGTGCCATGGTTCCAATTAGGGTACACACTGTTCTTATCTCCACCCAACACGATGAGACCGTTACCAATGATGAGATTGCCCGCGACCTTAAGGAGCATGTCATCAAACCAGTCATCCCAGAGAAGTACCTTGATGAGAATACTATTTTCCACCTTAACCCATCTGGCCGATTCGTTATTGGTGGACCTCATGGTGATGCTGGTCTCACTGGTCGTAAAATCATCATCGACACTTATGGTGGTTGGGGTGCTCATGGTGGTGGTGCTTTCTCTGGCAAAGACCCAACCAAGGTCGACAGGAGTGGTGCATACATTGTAAGGCAGGCTGCAAAGAGCATTGTAGCTAGTGGACTCGCTCGCAGATGCATTGTGCAGGTATCTTATGCCATCGGTGTTCCTGAGCCATTGTCTGTATTCGTTGACACCTATGGCACTGGAAAGATCCCTGACAGGGAAATTTTGAAGATCGTTAAGGAGAACTTTGACTTCAGACCTGGAATGATGTCCATTAACTTGGATTTGAAGAGAGGTGGCAATGGAAGATTCTTGAAAACTGCTGCCTATGGTCACTTTGGACGTGATGACCCCGATTTCACATGGGAAGTTGTCAAGCCCCTCAAGTGGGAAAAGCCCCAAGACTAATAAGTGCTTGCCTATGTTTTTGTTCTTTGTTGTTTGCTTGTGGCTTTAGAATCTCCCCTGTGTTTGCTTGTTTGTCTTTGTATTTTCTCTTTTGACCCTTTATTTTGTTATTGTCCTGTTTCCATTGTGTTGGATGGATATCTCAGGCCTTGGAATATTAAGGAAAGAAAAAGAAGTATTATTATATACATAAAAATTAGTGCATTTGTGGAATGATTTTCTTTATTGAAAAAAAGATGCTAAATGATGAGTGCAAATGTGCACTAGCAGCTGTGACGTTTTCTGTATTATCATTCGTTGGCTGACAATGAAATTACTGTGTTGTAAGGACCATGTGTTTCATGTTAGTTTGGTTTATCTACCGACAAAAATGTTTGTTTCCACCACTCCCTTTCGCAAATCAGCCAACTAACTCCGCTTTCTAACAAGAAAGATTAAGGCATGACAAAAAAAAAGTTCCCAATACATCGCAACTACTTTTTGAAAAGCTAATATTTTTAATGAGAATTTACTACTTCCCTATATATGATCCAAGTTAATGAATCTGTAATTCCAGACCAACAAGCAATGGTTTCTCAAAGGAATAACTTTTTTTTTTCTGCTTTTGTTCATTTGAGAAAAAACGAAAGAAAAAAAGGCGTTGTTTAAGTTTACAACAATGAATTCGACAGGGATTGTGATCTTGTTGTGTTATATTAAAAGACCACCGATCCTTAGTTACAGATTCCAGAATTGAGCAAAAAAAAAATGAGGTTCTCTTGTTTCTAAGAGTCGCTATAATAAGTTTTTATTGTGCAACTCTAAATTAGTCAGGCCGATGAAAATATAAACACCGTTGGTTAAAGGAAAGTCTATGGAAGAATGCTGGGGGCAATGTCATAGGTCAAATAGGATTTCAACATTGAACCCTTGACTATTGAAACTAATATGAAATAATATACCACTTGAGACGGAATTTGATTTGCTCAGTCATTGATAATATTAAACAAGGGAAACTATTGTAAAAAGCAAATTGCATTCCTAGTCAATTCAAAGTAAAATTCACCATGACCCAGACCTGAACTGACTCACCAATAAGTCTATAGGAAGTAGTGAACACCTTGTCAAATAATTGTTTTTTTTTTTCATATTTCCTTCATATTAAATGATGCAACACACTATTTGTCTTTTTTATTTACCAATAAAATCTCACCAGTCTAATGTACAAAAGGAGGAGGGGAAGTATTTAATTTGGATAATATATCAAAAGTTTCTATAAACAACAAATGAACAAGTTGCAGCATCACCTTCTTTGGAAGTTCAACCTCCCAATGAAAAATGCAAATAAAGTGGCAAAAACTAAGGGGTATGCAATCAAAACAACACCTACAATAGGTAATTGATTGTGGTGAAATCCAAAATAGTCCCTAATAAAGGCTGCTACTGATTTCTTATCTCCAAACACAGTAATCTCTGTATCAACATCTCCATATTGTGAAGTAAGCATCCCATTCAACGTCCACGATGTAGGTACTAGATAATAGAACCAGATCCACCATTTTGGAATTTGCTGCGATGAAAGGAAAAGGAGAAAAAGATTGAAGTGTAAATACACACACATAGACAGTAGTAATTATAAAATACTTGTTGATTTCTATATTCAAGGAGGCTTAAACTCTGATCCACTTACAGCTTTTGGTATCAAGAATCCGGCAAAGAGGTTGAACATTGTGTAAAAGGATGACTGAAGAATTGCAGCTACTGGCAAGTTTGGTGTCAATGAAACAAGCATCATTCCCAAGTATGTGAAGTACAACAATGTGCAGAACATCGAATAGAAGTACCACAAAACCTTGTGGGCCGACCAATAATATCCAATCATCGGATAGGTGATGACAGTAAATGAAAGTGCTTGAGCTAAAAGATATGGAATTTCAATTGCCACCTACAAAATCAAGGTACTCAAGACTCAAATATGAAACAGTGAACCATTGAAGAAAAGTGTAAGATATGGAGTTACTGAATCCCGCATTAGTCTTAACAAGTCAACATGCCAAGATTGAAAGCCTTATATCTTACCTGTGCTAATGCATAAGCCCATGATGCATACATTCCAGCAAATCTTTCCCGGTATAGGACTGATCGCTCCGTGGTCACATATGGTAAAACTGAAGATGAATTATTTATGCCACAGAAGATTACTGCAGTGAACATAGAACCAAATACACTGAAGACACTCTGCTGGTCATCTCTGTCAAAAAGGACGAAGAAAAACAAAAAGGCAGTATAAGAAAATATTTAAGTTGTTCAACTATATAGCATATACATACAATGCATGCATAACTAAGTCCATCATCATCGATGGAGAACTTCAGTTCTGCTGCATCAACTTTCACACGCCAAAAATGGAACTCCAGAGTTCTGTTTTAACAGTGTGGGTGATGTCAACAAAGAAAAGATAAAGCCACTTTTAAAAAAGTTAATAACCAAACAGGAAAAGAAATTATAGGATCAGACAACCTAATTCCCTTATCAACTGGATCATGCCTACCACTCAATTAAGCATCACTATTGCAAAAACATGTTACTCAGAAGTGGCCAAGAATTTCCATAAGGATGTAGAAAGTTTCAATTCCCACGGCATAATGAAGCATGTAGTCGATAAGATAATTAAGCTTTGGTTGATTAGTATTTTATTGTCTTACAGTTTCTTCCCCTTGTTCCAGAAAAGCAATCCAAAAACAACGGAAGCAAAAAGCATGTGCAGAGAGCGCATCAAATTGTATGAAGGACTCCTCCAATAGGACCAGTATTGCTTCCAGAAGCAAGTCTTGAATTGTCCCCAGCCATTCTGTGAAAATTGGGTGGGGAAATGCAAATCTTTTGAACCAGCTGGTGGGAAAGTCAGTTTTTTCACAAGCTCTTCGTTATTTCTACAGGAAGTGTAAACCAAAAGGAATCATGCATTGGTTACAAGCAAAATGTGCTTTAAGTGACACAATGTGTAAGATGCATTTTATAACTAACGCAAACTAGATGAGGTGAAAAGCTATGACTAACTTGTGTAGAGCAGAATTCTTATATACTTCAGCGAAGTCTATGCTGGTCTCAGCTTCACTAGATGTTGATGTAACCTCTAACATCCATGTTGCTGGATTGTAGTTGTTCTTTATTTTAGGCACACCAGAAATACCCTGTCAAATCGGAGAAAAAACAGCACTCTCAGCTACTATGCAAAGAAGCTCTAGTTACTAGCTTGCTGCAACATTAATAAAAAGGGAGATTAGCGCACCTCAAAATATTCGATCATTTTACAAGAATTTCGTCCGAGTGGTCCCCAGTAGATCATGCGCCCACCACTTTTCAATAGAATCAGCTGCAAAAGAGCAAATTTCAGACAAATAACTTTTTGATGATATCCATGAAGGATGTGTAGTTACACAAACTTAAAGATACTTTTAAGTAGATGTCTTTACTTTTACTTCAAGATTTCTGCATTACTTAGTACAAATTGCTCCTCACATACATCTTACCTCATCAAATGCTTCAAATATGTCAATGCTTGGTTGGTGGATGGTACAAACTATTGTTCTTCCTGTATCAGCAACATTTTTCACAGCCCGCATGACAATTGCAGCTGACCTTGCGTCCAACCCTGTTGTGGGTTCATCCATGAAGATAATTGAGGGATTTGCAACAAGCTCCACAGCGATTGTCAGCCGTTTACGTTGTTCTGTTGAAAGCCCACTAACACCCGGCATACCAACCAACGTGTCTTTTATACCATCTAGCTCAATGGTCTCGAGGACTTCTTTCACAAACTCCTGCACAAGTGCCCCATCAGTTCAAATATAGATATCGCCAGAAGGGAGGATGTTCATGAAAGAAACATCAATTCAAACTTTATGCTATTAAGCTCGTACATATTTTGTTCTGGAATCAATCTGAGGATGAAGTCGTAGCCAAGCAGAAAATATAACTGATTCTTCTACAGTTATCTGAGGAGAATGTATGTCTGTCTGCTCACAGTAACCTGAAACTCTAGCGAATGTCTCTTGAACTTTAGGGTACCCACCAACTTTTATTTCTCCTTCCACATGACCACTTGTTTTTCTACCGGCAAGAACATCAAGCAGGGTTGTTTTTCCAGCCCCACTGACACCCATAAGGGCTGCGAGGACACCAGGTCTAAATGCGCCAGTAATGTCTGAAAGAAGTTGGAGCTTATTTTGTGTGAAACCGAGCTCCTTCATTGCCTGAAATGGACATACCATCACAACCTCAGCCACTGAAATTTGGTTTCAACAGCTTTCGATTATTCAAAATGATGCAATACTAAATGAGATAGGTTTAGAAGATCACCGCAGGAGTGTCAACAGAGTACTGAACGTCTCGAAACACAAGAGATAGGGGTTCAAAAGGTAGAACCATTCTTCCTGGAAAACAATAGATGAGAACGTACAAAAAAAAATGTTTCTCATACAATAATTCATGCAATAGAATAAGAGGACAACCTGCTCCTTCATGAGAATCCATTGTGGTCTTGGAATTTTCTTTTGCATCAGCTTTATCAGAAGAATCGCTGCTTCCTTCTATTTGGGAGTACTTATCCCTTGATATAATAGCACGAGATCCAGGAGCTGCATTACATTTTCAAGAAAACCAGCAAGTAAACTACAGGATCTATTGTGCAGATTCTTCATTTCTGTGGAGTACAGAAAACGATGAGCATACCTTTTAAGAAAGTTAAGGCCAAGGTGAAACCGATGTTAAACAATATTGTAAAGCCAAACAAGGCACAAACTGATATCCAATACAAATATCCATCAAAGTTTAACCCACGGCTATCAAGGACTTCATTCCCTAGAGTTGTGTTTGTTGAGAGCGTCTGCGTTAACAAATGAAGCATGTGATATGAGTATCGAATAGATAATAAATTTAAAATCCTCTATAAGACGGATAAATATGTTTGATTCAAGTTACAGACATATATGTATCAAGGTAGAAAACATTTAACGAGGCTGCTAATCTATCAATTTGAGTTATTCTCTTCATGTAGAATTTTATGGCACATTTTAGAGGTTACTATAGTTAAAACTGGTGTACCCTAGTTTGAGAGGGAATTCAACTATCGAAACTGAGTGCCTATGAAGTACTTCAGTGAATAGTTAAAATACGAATACTATCGTCAAGCACATGGGTCCAAGGTAGCCTTTATAATTTATATTACTATTTCTCTTCAAGGAAAAAAGTACTAATGCCTTCGAAAATGTGATCTGTTGTGTATATGATAAAGAACATTGTATATTCAGGTGTTTATGGTGGAATCAGAGAGAATTTGTTACAAATTTGAGCCAAGTCACTGCCATTGACATGGATATCTGTCATCGAACTTTTGGAACCTTCCCTAGATAATTTCAGATAACAAAAAAGAACAGACAGGCGACAATACTTTTATCATTTTTTAATATGGATGATCTCTATTTCTTTATTTTTGGAGTGTAATTTCATGACAAAAGATAGTGAATACTTTTCAATATTGCATGTTGGTGCCTCAAAACAACCATTTTGTGAACTTGTCTTCCACATGCAATGTGCATAAGACAGTTAAACAACTGAAAGAAACAAAGTATTTGAACTATTATTGGCTCTCACCTTTTGCCACCTTGGGGCGAGAAACTCATTTACAGCAAGACCTATCTCACCATATGTCAACGGAGAAATCCAAAATCCCCATTTCAGCCAAACGGGCATTGATGCTGTAGTCAAATAGTGGTATTTTAGTTATGCTACTCACCCTCGCATGAGCATAATATCAAAATGAATAAAGAAGTAGGAAACCTTACGTCTTGGTATTATGAATCCGCTGAATAAAAAGACAAATAAGATTGATAAGCTACCAGCAGCTGTAGAAGCAACAACAGTACGGCAGACAGAAGCCAAGAAACGGAACATGGAGATCGATGTCATGTGCACAGCAAATAATAGAAGTAATTGCCGGAAGAACCTGTAAGTGACACAATTTTGACACGAAAATGCTTGAAATTTTGTTCAAATCATTGCTAAAAGATAAGTGGAATTGGTAAAGTTTAAGCTGCTGATGGAAAGCCTATTGGAGATGGTGAAACATAATCACCAAAACTATAGTTAAGGAACAACAACAACAATTTAAGTAGAAGATATTTAGATGTAGCACTAACCTTCCAGCCTCAGGGCTGAAACCAATAACATAGTAGGTCAGACATGTCCAAATGATAGATTCTAATATAGAGAGGGGAATCTTGAGAATTGCAGCAGGAATTGCATACGCCCATGCTGGGTAAAAGCACAAGTCGTTCTGTTTATAGAAAACTGCAAGTCTAGCTATAGTCATGGTGAGCTCAGGGAATCCATCCACAAGAAGAATGATGAGAGCAAAAAACAGAGCTCCCAAATAATAATTTGCATGTACAAGATCGGTATGCATCCGAGTTCTCAAAAATACGGTCATAGTTATGAATGCAATGATGACAAGCTGCATAATAGAAGCATAAATTGCAATGAGTTGTGAGAAATCTCAATAAAGAAAATGTGACTTCTATAGTTGCTTTGGATAATTTGAATGAGTGTTACAATATTTTGTAGCTTGAACTATCATAATAAAAAAGAATGACTGATCACTGACCTGAACTGTTTTGAATATGTAGATAAAAGAATTCCTTTTCATCAGAAGGAATTCTCTTGACATACAAGCTCGAAAGAGTTCCCATTTAGGAAGTGAATAGTCACGAAAGGTTATAGAATTTTTATGACACCTGGACTTATCATATGCAACAGAAAGTTCATCATTCAGCTTTTTCCTGTATGGAGATTCCTTAAATTTTCTTATTAATGTATCAACTGACAGAAATTTATATGTTTCTTTAGTTTCATGCCAATACTGTGCTTGATCCTTTTTCGACGTAACCTGAAAAAAAGAACAGAATTTATGAGCTTCTAATAGATAGATAGAGATGAACGAACCATTTAACTACTATGGACTTGCCTCCTGGAGGAAGTCAGCCACCCCTTTCCTTTCAGGACATTTGAACCCGCAGTTTTTAAAAAATTCTAAAGCAGAATTTCTCGGCCCATGGTAAAGAATTTTTCCCTCAGCCATCAGGATTATATCATCAAAGAGATCAAAGGTTTCTGGCGCTGGTTGAAGAAGCGCGACAAGTATAGTGGCATCTGTAATATGTGCCAGCTGTTGAAGGCAAGCAACAATCTGGTATGTAGTCGAGCTATCTAAGCCATTTGATATTTCATCCATAAACAATGCTTTTGTGGGGCCAACAATAAGCTCTCCTGTGTCACACAATTAGTTAGTTGATTTATACTTGTTTTTCCAAATGATAGCAAGTACATTAGCAGACTTATACGAGAAGATATACAACTGACAACTTTGTTACAAAGCAGGTCATACTTTAAATTTACCTGTTGTTAGTCTTTTCTTTTGACCACCCGATATACCTCTTCTCATGGCATCACCAACCAATGTTTCAGCACAAATATCAAGTCCAAGAATCTGAACACATACAAGAATGTGGCAATCATCAACTTCTATTCCGACCTCTAGAAATAATTGTAAAATAGGGTCCTTCAATAAAGTTACCTTCAGAATATAATCCGTCTGAAGATTTGTCTTTTGTCCTTCAACAGCAATCGCCTACATGATAAGTTTGATTTAGAACGTAAAAGCCATAACAGCATTGACTGCAGAGGAATGGTATAATCTTGTCCAATAAATACAACAATCAACTTATTGCTCAACAGAAATGAAACGGGCACATCTTGATGTTAAAACTACCTTCATGTAAGTATCTATATCTGGATCAGGAACAATTCCTGCTTCTTTCTCCCTTCTGCTTAGGTCAATCATAATATCTTCAAAAGTAAAGGCTGTGCTTTAGAAACTACTAATGCTGGAAAGTATTCATCACTTAGGATTAATCTTCTACCTGCTCAAAGACATACCTGCTCTGCTTCCGACTCCTTGAAAACGAGACGAATAGTCTAATGTTTCTCTAACAGTCATTTCAGGGATGTGTAGGTCATTTTGGCTTATATATGCAGAAGTTTTCTGTGGTACAAACTCCTCCAATTTATAGCCGTTATAAGAAATCTCCCCAGAAACCTGTTAGACATGGCCAGAAGCAGACACAGTCAGATTGACATCAATTCCAAATGTTATGAACTCTATCCATACATGAATTCTACACCATTCTCGTTCAATTAAAGGTGCAAAAATTAGCGCAACTCTTCACTAGTTTCTTCTTGGAGGAGGCGTTGGTGAAGTCAATAAAGCTTCTGTTCTATTGGTGAAACGGGAGAAAGATAGGAATTAAGTGTTCCCTAGCTGAGATCTTAAAGATATAAAGGAACTAAAAGTAACTAAGAAGAACCAGAAGAAGTCACTAATAAAACAAATACAACAAATGAAGACTGGAAAAGTTCATATCATTGAAATAGAGAACGACTAATTCACAGTATGTTGTAGATCAAAGTATTTGCTTATATGAGCTGAAGGATTTTATATCTTTTAAGAAAGTATTCCCTAATTTTTCTCTTGCTGACATTAAAGCAAAAACAGCTTTCTTTTTTTGTCTGACATTAAAAGAGAAACAACTTGAAGAGACCTTAAGAGAGTTGTCCAGATTTCCTGAAAGTGCTTTCAGCAGTGTTGTTTTTCCACATCCAGGAGGTCCAAGCAGTAGAGTCATACTGTTAGAATAGCAAAGAATTTGAGTAAGTTCAAAATGACAGGTTCAAGAACTCACATGTTAAAACAGTGACTTCAGAATGAAGAGCTAACTCTCCATTCAGAACATGCTGCTAAAAGGTAGACTGAAATTAGCCAGAAAAAGTAAGCTGCAGTCAACCCTTCATCTCAAAATTATCACAAATGCAAGACCAGTTCAGACACTTGATCACATAAAACCAAATATACCTCAAAAGACCCTCTTGCCAGTTTATGTTATGATAATATAATCACTAAATAATCACTTGCATCGATGCTAGTCAATTTACTTTCTGCAGAACAATACCATGCAAGCAAGTATTTATTCATCTTTCAGTTGCAATTATGGAGAGGCTGAATGTTTTGTTGATTCACTTAACCGTTTCTCTTACATACCACCAAAATGACCATTACTGAATAGGGCTATGTAAATATCAAGTGATAAATAAAACAAAGGATGACTAGTTCACAAGCAACAACAACAATAATATATGTAGTACAGTCCCACAAGTGGGTCTGGGAGGTGGGTGTATATACAGACCTTAACCCTACCTTTCTGAGGTGGAGAGGTTGTTTCTAATAGACCTTCGACTTTTCACAACGTGGTTTAAATGAAATGCAAGAGTAAAAAGTTATGATTATTGAAGAAAGAGAAGTACTGGTCATAAAAATATTAGAGCTAGACAAAGTAAAAGACACAAAGTAGTAAGAAACTATAGTAGTTCACAAACTATGATGACTAGTTCACAAGCATGTTCACCAATACTGAGTTTAATACAATCATCACATATTCTGTTTTTGTTGTTCTTGTTCAGTCAACAAGTGACGATTGATGAGACACTTATTGCACCAGATATGAGATTAGAATAACTGGCAGAGTAATAATAATGTCTAGGAAAAGTTTGTCTCCTGCAAGTCAAAACTAGAAATCCAAGTGGTTGGCATATTTGTTTATGAATACATTGGCATAACTATTTAAATTGAGTATATGCCATGGAAAAGCTTTGATGACATACCGTCCGGGTTTTATTACACCGCTGACATCATTAATGATTTTAATCTTGGCCATTTCTGACTGTAGGCCTGGAAGCCTGGCAAGGTTCTGTCGAAAAAATTGAAGCACTAGATTAAGAAAACTGTCAAAATCACAAGTAGCACAATAGAATAACCTAATGCTGGAGCTTGCACTTTCTGTATGCATGAAATATTTGAGTGCTGAAACCAGGATTACTTTAAAGATGCTCATTAAGTCTCTCTTACTTTTTCTAGCAACATTGATTACAGTGCATCAGAAAAATAACTTATTGTTGTCACATATAGCTAAAATCAACCAATGGAAAATACTAATTAAAGGTAGACAACCCAGAGTATCGGACCGGACAGATTAGCACAAAAAAGATTCAAGCATTCCCAGTTCAAGTGGTTCAATTAATAACGCCTTCTACTACATGAAGTCCTAATAAATGCCTCCTGATGATCAATTTTTAAAACCGGCGCCTGCAACTTTGATTTGAACTAGCACATATGTAAGAGATCAGATTGATGACAATAAAAACGGACTTTAATCAAATAGCAAAAATTTACCATTATTGTGCTTTTGAGAGAATTCCAAAGAGTAGGGAGAGGCTTTCCATGAACTAGCTCACATTCTGCTTCAATGGTTAAATTTTTGTATCTCACTTCCACAGTAGGCAATTTTACACCAACTCTACAAGAGTCAACCGTAGCCTCAGGTCATTGAATTAAGTCTAACAGATAAAACTTTGATAAAATGAGAAAGAAGACGTTAGATATGCGGATAATGATGATCATAACTTAGCATTGTCAATCACCAATAAAAAGATAGCAACTTTAAATGATAGAGCAATGACCTTCCATTAGTGTCAATAATTTAACTTATACTGGCAAGTAACTAACAGAAATCTTACTTGTCAATTCTCTTTCTGATTTTGTGCAACAATTGAAGGTTGTCATGTTCAATGTGTTTAATCATCTTTTCAATGAAAACATGCCTTTCTACAGCTCCAAGCTTGGTAACATCAGTTACTCTTTTCGTCTTAACATTGGCCTCATTGCCATTGACTTCCTCAAATACAGATGATCTCAACCTGTCAAACGTTGGCAGTCTCTCAATTGCTGCCCAAGCCAACATGTTCTCCTCATCCACAACGTCGTCCTTTTCAGAAGCACTCAAAGCTGAATTACTCCTCAAAATCGAAGTCTGGCGCCTGAATGATGATCTAAAGCTTCTTCCAATCTCTGAGAGATCCATTCTAATCGACTCTATATCGTCCGAACTAACAAGCTGCGCCATTTTTTGATGTAAATGTTTTTCAGCTCAAAACCTGCATTTTATAGACGGAAGAAAAAAAAAAGGGGTGCACCATGTATGAATACATAAAATATTCATTCCTTGCTTGAATGTCTAAAGTTAAACTGTAAGATAGATGAGGTAAGGAAATACATCATTCAACTTTTTATAATGAAATAAGGCATTCTTGTTTCGTTATAAAGACTACTTAAATGAAAGAGACATACAGAGATGTTGTATAAAGGCATTCTTATTTTCAAGTGATAATTAATAAGGATTGTTGAACGAATAGAAAAATAGTGCTGCACATTTCTCTAAGATACATACAAAGTCAGTTGACTTTCCTTAGAGGATTAAAGGGATTTGATTATTCTAAAACTCTGAAAGTGCATAAATTCCACACATCAAAGACTTAAACTAGAAGATTCTTCCTTTATAGCTTGATCATGCCACTACTTATTAGTTGGCAAACAAGAAAATAAACAAATTAAAAAATCTTCATATTGTTTTATCATATAGCATATATACATTATAATATTCTAAGTATTCTTCATATTTTTGTAGTTGGAGGGAGGTGGGTCGGGGTGAGGGTGATTTCTGTGTGTGAACTCTTGAAAAGGCGTGAGATACTCCAGCTTAATAGAAGGTCCCCCATGAACAATACTATAAATCCATAATATAAGAACACAGAAAAATTTAACCCTTTTTTTTATTTTGATAACCCTCTTCGCACCTCCGCTATTTCTATGGGATACCCACCGCAACATTTATTAGGTAAGTACTATGTACTTAAAAATAGAACAAATATAATTATATAATTCTCAATCCACTTCATTAATCATTAGATCACATCCTTGAACGCAGAAATAAACCTTATAAATATTAATTAAAATAATATTATCGGTGAAGAAATAATCAACTAATCGAGAAATCAAAAATCTAACTTGATAGTCAATGAATTGGATTAAAAATTATAGAGTCTCAAATTCAATTTCTGAAAAAAAAAAACAGAAAAGTTTTAACAAACAGAGTTAAGCTTTGTCATCTCAAATCAAGAACAAAAAAAAAAGATGAAGAAAATAGGAAGAAGAAAAACACTTAGCTTATAGTCTTTGATCCTTTCTTTCTTTCTTTAATTTTGAACTTCTTGATTTAACTTAACAATGTTAACAGCTGTTTCGCCAAGCGACCAAGATTTTTGTATTTTCTAAAAAATATTTATTTAAAAAGAAAATGAGGGAGAAAATAATTGTTTTGGATAAACAGAAGCTAGTTTCCATAACTAATATAATAATCTTTAAAAGATTATTTAAAAAAAAAAAAAACTTGTAGGAACATGCAGAAATATTGAAGATCTACAGTTAATATTTAAAAAAAAAAAAACATCAGGTTGAGACCAGATCAAGCATGTTTTATGTTTATAAAAAATATTAAACCACTCGATTGGTTTTTGTGCCTTCTCAAGATTTCTATCAGTTATATTCGTTTTCCTTCTATAAATTTCTTTTTATCCTGTTTGCTAAAATATTGTGTCTATTCAACCTTTTTAATCTAATAAATACATATAAACGTTTAATTTATAAATGATAACTAATTAAAATGAGCTACTGAGTTTGGCGACAAATTCATAATTAATAAATTTTAAATTTTTAATCTGTCTTTATTTTTTAAAGATATGCTATTTTGCTCTAAATCTATAGATCTCGTGTGTTTCTAAATTTAAGTGGACACAGTAGTATGAGAATAGTTTTGAAATTAATTAATGCATTTTATTTTCTTATCGAAAAAAAAAAAGATGCACTATTTCTATAAACTAAAAGAACTTATGATGTAGTACAATCAAGTTATTATTTATAAGATAATCCTAATAAAATTTCTATAAGAAGAACTAGTTGGTAATTTAATAAAAATGTAAACAAAACTTACTTAAAACAAAATAAAAAATACTATATGTTAAACAATAGTTATGGTGTGAAAAAATATAAATTTGTAATATGCTCATCTATTTTTATAATATAAATATCCTGCTTGTCTATTCGCGATAGAAACGCGGATAACCAAATTTATGCTATTTAATTACTCATTATAGCTATAGTTTGCTATAATTACCACTCGCAACTAACATTATACATTAATTATGTGGGCTGACTTCGAGTTTGTATAATTAGTCATGTTTGTATATGAATAATTCGCCAGGATATACAAATAAATATGTATAATATACAATTTTTAACTTATTTACATATACAATTCACCTCTGCCCTCTCCCCCTTTCTGCCCTCTCTCTCTCGCCCCTCTCCTCCCTCTCTCAATCTCGCTCGCCTCTCTCCTCCCTCTCCCAATCTCACTTGCCATTTATACAAATGTATATGTATAATATACAGGTATACAATTATATACATATATAATTCACCTCTCTCTCACTCTCTGCCCTCTCTCGCTCGCCTATCTCGATCTCGCTCGCCTCTCTCCTCCCTCTCCCAATCTCTTTTGCCATATATACAATTACATATGTATAATATACAATTATCTAACCAATATACAAATTGTAATTATCAAACTATAGCTATAAAGAGTAATTAATTATTTTTAAGTGGCTATATGTGAAAGTTTCCAATAATACACATCACCTAAGACGATTGGTAAAGCATATTGCAAAATGTGTCCGTTGGCATTCGAGTCCTTTTTCCCTCCTTTTAGGGCTTATTTGAAGAAAAAAAAAACTTATATTTTTTTATTGTAAAACATGATGTCTTATAAGGTACGTAGCATCTTTAGAGAAATGTATCAAATAATTTAAAAGTGTACGAAATTCATGTCAAAGGTTAGAGGATTGTTAAATGTAGTTTATATCATAGATATGGCTTGGGATCGATTAAATATGAATATGTGAGAAGATTTAAAGTCTTGATTTGATAACCAATAAACGTTTGTTGAGTGATAATAAACTCCATAATCTTATCTGATAATAATTTAATATAAGAAATCTTAAGTTTTGGTGCCTTATATGACTTTGTTTACATGATGGTATTTAGTGTTTCGTGAAAAGAGTGAGTTACTTTGATAGTAAACATTTCTCACTTTCAATTCTAATATTATGAGTTTATAATATATAGACCTTTGTGTCTCGTTTCGACAGAATCGAGCGGCTTGTGATTTCGTCTTATCTATCTCAAGATAGGTAAATTTTGACAAACTCACACAGAGTAACGTGTTAGAATCTAGAGTCAAGTTCAAAAAATTATCTAGAACAATTAATTTTTTTTTTGGTTGACATATTATAGACACTTGTGTCTAATTTCTACATAATTAAGCGAATTGTTATCTCAATACTTTTACCTAAAATATGATTTTCTTTAGTGTCACTGAGCAAATTTGGAACTATCTATGTGTTAAAATCTAATCTAGCTTTGTAATTATATCTTAAATGATCCCAAAGATATTAAATCCCAAAATTCAGACATATTTGATACCTTTGCGTCTTATTTCACAGGAGTCAAGCGGCTCGTAATTTTTTTATTCCTACGTCAGGATATAATTTATTTATTTTTAGCAAAATTGCATAAAGTAAAATTTTTCAACTTGAAAAAATTTAAAGTGAACTTTAACAAATTATTTAGAACGATATTGAAGTAGTTCCATATTAAATTTTGAATATGTTTTAATCAATAAGTCTAATTTTTGTAAATTCAATCTAACCATGATTTTGATTTTTTTACGATAAGATATACATTTTCTACCACAAACATGTCAAGATATAAATAAAATACGAAAACAAAAAAGAAAGAAAGTACCTTATCGTCCTTGCTGCAAATCGTTCTCAAAACTATTGTTGAAGACCTCAAGAAACAATGCCACAACTAATGAGAAGCATAATCTATTAATAGACCTCAAAAAGTGGCTGACCCTTCATGAATTTGGTCAAGTTGAGGCGATAGACGTATCTATCACTTCAATTCATGCAAGAAGTTCACTTTAAATAATCCCATATAAGTTCATTCAAGAAGTTCACTTCTTTCATAGTTGAGCTTTTTTTTTTAGGAAAAAAGACGGAAAGAATGTTGGATCCAATCACATTTTTATGTAGCTAGTTCAATTTGCCCTCGATGTTTGCAAGCGTCAGAAATTGTGAAACATTACTTGGTAGATTGTCAATTTGCAAAAGAATGTTGGA
Organism: Solanum pennellii; assembly: GCF_001406875.1. NCBI lineage: Eukaryota > Viridiplantae > Streptophyta > Magnoliopsida > Solanales > Solanaceae > Solanum > Solanum pennellii. The sequence goes on from NC_028637.1 coordinate 101,407,455, forward strand.
TTCAATCAGGTTTGGTTGACAGGATGCGTTAGGAGATTTTGTGGCATGGTTTGAAGAGCAAAGAAAGAGCAATGCAAAAATGAAAATGGAGGAGGCAGTCATGATTTTGTGGAGCTTATGGGAAGCCAGAAATAATTTATGTTGGAATAACCCGCTTCCACTTTGTACCGTGCGAAGAAGGAGTTGAAGGAATGGAGGAGCGTTAATTCGGGAGCCGAGATGACTGTTGCTATTACAAAAATGATTGCTAAATGGGAACTACCTTTGCTTGACACAATAAAATGTAATACTGATGCCTCTTACGATATCAATACCGGTTTGACAGGGATAGGCATGGTGCTACATGATCACTTGGGTCAATTTATTGCGGGGAAAACTTTATTTCTTGGTCATGTGACTAGCCCGTTGTTGGCCGAGATCATAGGGATGCATGATGCTCTTAGTTGGCTAAAGGAACGATTCAGTAGAAGAGGTTGGTTGTGGAAACTGATAATCTACTTGTGAAGCAAGCTCTAGAAGAAAACTTGGTGAATTACTCTTACTCTGATTCTTTAGTTTTTGATTGTAAAACTCTTATCAAAGAGTTATCTTTTCTCTCTTTGTCAGCTATTAAGAAATCAGCAAATCAGGTTGCTCATTGTTTTGCTAGAGTATCTGTTTCTATGTCAGGTTCGATGGAGTGGGATATTAACCCTCCATCTCTCATTACTGATGTACTCATTTTCGATATGAATAATACATGATGAAAGAACCATTTCAAAAAAATAAAAATATGGAACAACATTTACTAATATTTTGTGGATCTTATAAAATAGGGAAAAGGTCTGATATACCTTTCAACTTTGTCATTTGGAGCTGATATACCCCTTGTTATGAAAGTGGCTCATATATGCCCTTACGTTATACAAACGGCTCACATATACCCCTGCCGTAATAAAAAAGGAGATTTTAGTTATTTTTGTTTTTATTTATGTTTAAGATATCATTTTATTAAATATTTATTTTATTTATGTGTTATTTTGTCATAGCTAAAATATTTGTAATTCTCAAGAATAATTACTTGAAGGATAAAATGAAAGAAAATTAATTAATTTTATATAACAAATAATTTAAGATAATCATTCTTAAAAATCACAATAGACCATCTAGGCGGCTGAAAATGCAATTGTTATTAGAACAAAGTATCCTTGTGACATGACATCTATATTCCCTAAAAGATAATCAAAATGGTATAAAACATTAATGTATTCCTATTTATAACTACTAAAAAAAGATGTATGTTTCAATTTTTTTTTCTGATTTTTGATTAGTGTTTGATATTTATATCAAAATTTTAATTGACCTTGAATTATGTATTGTAAAATTTATTTTAAAAATCGAAAAGGGTCATAATTCTCTTTATATATAATCTTATAAAATTTACCTCTTATCATATATTTTTTGATATATTTACTCCAATTTTGAGTCCATATTTGGATGGGTAAATATTATATCACCACTTTTATTATTCTAATGCTTACATAGCGTTTACATGAATATATTTTTTTTAGGCAACTTTCACACATAGCAAACATAAAATTCATATTTGTATGATATAGCAAAGCTTGCATAATTGCGCTCCATAGCAAACATATATATGTATAATTCGCTATACATATACAATTGAAGCGAATTGTAAAAAACGAAGTGTATAAAACCAGAAAGAAAAAGAGACTTGGGCAGAGAATTGTATAAAACGAAGTGTATAATTATAAGTGTATAGTACGATTATATACAATTTGAATTTGTATAAAACGAAAAAGGGAGAAAGGCAAAAAAGACTTGGGCAGGGAATATACTATTAAATCGAATTGTATAAAACGAGAAAGAGAGAAATTATATACAATTTGAATTTATATAAAACGAAAAAGAGAGAAAGACAAAAGAGACTTGGGCAGGTAAGTACTTTTATTATATAATTATAAGTGTATAATACGGAGATATATGTATTTGCACGTGTATATACAATTTTCTCTCGCTTTATACAATTAGAAACACAATTTATACAATTCTATTGTATAAAGACAGAGAGCTGAGCGATAGAGGGGAGAGTGGCGAGCGAAAATATGAGGGAAAGAGGGACTGACAAATAGTTTTCTATGGAACACTAATAAATCAAACGATTCTACTATATTTATTTTATATTAGTAATTTGTCATTCGATAGAATTATCCTTTTTTTTTTTTAATTATTATTATTATAAATCTATTTCCTATTTAATATTTATTCGACCCACTTTAAAATAAAAATCTAACTCATCCAATTAAAAAACCTACCCAAGGCCTATTCCATTTTTTATTATTATAAATAGATTATTAGTAATATGTTAAACTCACCCTGAGAACGCGGGTTCACCAGTGATGCCCAAAAACACGGAGGGGAGAATGCGCACACACGCCAGCTATGTTGTTGATAACCAAAACGTAATTTTTCTTTTATCTTTTATCGTTTCTTGGAAAATCATAGTATTTCGTGTCAACAAGATAATCAAATCACATGGTTTAATTTCTCGATAATGCTGGAATTTTATATCTCAGGTTTGGTTTTCTCCGTCAATTGCTACCCTTTTTTGTTTTTTTCCCCCTTAAAATTAAATCGATGATTGATTTGTTGATATTGACATTCTCAATCCAAGAATTTAAAGGTTGTATATTTCTTTAAAATTGAATGTGGGTTTTTGATCTCTCTCTTATTTGTGTACCCTTTGTTCTTGTTTTGGGGTTTCGATTTGAATGTTACAGATTTGGGTGTCCTCCTTTAATGCTGATATTTCTGTTTGTCTGCATTTTAATAAATTATCTATACCCTCATTTACAGTCTTGATATACCCTTTTTGGGGGTCGAGTGGGGGTGGGGACTGCTTTCCCATTTTTGGGCCAATTAGATGACTAAAAATCAATTTCTTTACCCTCATTACAGTCTTGTTTTTACCCTTTTGGGGGTTATTTGAGAGGGTGCTTTCTCGATTTGCGTGATTTGGGGCTGGTTAGATAACTAAAAATCAATTTCTTATGCAATAACCAGATGGTGATGAAAAATGTTGGATTAAACTAGGCGAAAATAATCCAAAAACCAGGTCCTTGGTGTATGATACTAATGTATGCTGAGGCAATTTTCAGATTCTCTTTTTTAATATTTGGAAGGGGTCTAAAATTTCTCTTTCTTCTTCATAGGATGAGACACGGTGGAAATCATCCCACAAAGATCATTGGTGTTAGTGAAGTATTTTTCAGGTGAGTTTATCTAAGATGTCTTTTTTGTGATAAATTGGAAAGGCTTTTTTCTACTGTTGTGATGTTTGTATCTATTAATAAGAGTGCCATTGTTTTGCAGTTCAGGGTTTAGGAGATTCTGTATTACTGGTCCATGCAGTTGGGAATGCACGGAAATCTTGTGGCAGTAGTTTAATGTTCTATTGGATTGTAGTCTTGGGGTTGTTCTAGGTTAGCAATGGAAAGTAAAGTAGTAGATGAAAATGAGGAAGGTCCGGTTGTTCCCATGCGAGTTGATAGATTTGGTTTTGTGAAGCAGGAACATGGTCCTACTGAAGGTTTAGCAAGGAGCCGTTCGGCCTTTGAATATCAGAGGTAGGGAACTCTTGTTTGATTCATTAGTTGCTGTAGTTATGTCCTATTTCGACTTCTCCAACAGACTCTTGTTCTCTTTCTCCACACTCACTCAATTTGCCATCCTGAAGACTGAAATATAAACATATTTTGGTGATATCACAAAATTTAAATGGTGCTTCTTCAGATGTTTAATCAACAAACTCCATACTAAGGAGAAACTAAATCTAATGCATTGCTCCTGTGCGATGAACAACTTTGTTTCTGAAGTATTTCTACTGGTGTTTGGGGCAATTGAATCTTTATAATGTAATATTCGTGTACGAAAAGTAAATCGTATGGTTACACATATAAGTGACCATATTTGTGTCAGGAATAATAGCATTAAACTGGTACTAATAGAGTAGAATGGATATATGGATACAACTGAACCCAATTTGTTTGGAATTAACGTGTGTGTGTATTTTTAGAAAGGTAACAAAAGAATTATGGTGTATTAATTGATTCACTGATTCTCTTTTACATTTATTAAAAATATTTTGCAGAGATGAAAGAAGGATTAGGAAATGGAGAAAAATGATAGGTGTTGGAGGAAGTGATTGGAAGCAGTATGTTAGGAGGAAACCACATGTTGTTAAAAGACGAATACGGAAAGGAATTCCTGATTGTCTGAGGGGGCTTCTCTGGCAGCTAATTTCTGGAAGTCGAGACCTCTTGTTGTTAAATCCTGGAGTTTATGAGGTAGGGGTTAACTTTTGTCTGGTTTTATTCTTCTTCTTTGTTTTCTTGAAAAAGTCTTGATGCTTCAGTAACTAATGGAGATAGATAATTTGTTTGAGCCTAGGAGAAAAGCTTAAAGTCCTACCTTTTTGGCTAATTTTGTAGTTCGGGCTAATTCTGCTTTTCAATTGATTGCTCGGTCCTTGACATGTTCTTTTTTGCTTTACCTGTGTTATGGAGATCACTCATCTGATTAGTGTTTTATCTTCTGCAGCAACTAGTCATATATGAGACATCAGCTTCCGAGTTGGATATTATTCGAGATATTTCTCGCACCTTTCCTTCACATGTTTTCTTTCAGCAGAGACATGGACCTGGTCAAAGGTCTCTTTACAATGTTCTGAAAGCATATTCTGTCTTTGACCGAGATGTTGGATACGTACAGGTATACATCTTTAAATTATTGATTCACATGGTGATCTAGTGTATGGTTATCGATTTGGGATGATACTTATCATTTTGGTTGCAGGGCATGGGATTCGTGGCAGGTCTGCTTCTTCTTTACATGAGTGAAGAGGATGCATTTTGGTTACTGGTTGCATTATTGAAGGGAGCCGTTCACACTCCTATGGAAGGAATGTACTTGGTAAGCCTTCACCTTCAAGCAGCTTGATGCAACCCCTGATAAATGTATATGGTTGATACATTTGAACTAAAAAGGATTCGGTTGTGAAATATCTGATCAATTCTTTAGCATGAAGAATTTGACTATTCTTTTAAACCCCGCTTTGACTATGCTATCCAATTTGAACACCAAACTTTATGGTTTTTTTATCCCTAATGCGATCAACTGCATACAATTCCAGAAAACCACTTCCATAGTCTGGGGTCCATATAATAGTTAAACATAACTACATGATGTGTCTCTGTGTCCATATAGAGCCTATATCTAGTATCAGCTACTCTCTCCTTTCCAATTTATAATGTGCTGTTTGACTTCGTACATGTCTTTCCAATTTTTATGATGGTGCTCAATTTTGACATAGTTTAAGATAATTCATTTTTGTCTTATGTATTATATCAGTTTGTAGCGGAAAAAAGAATGAATTAATGGTTGAAAAGTTAGCTTGATAGAGAAAACGTCGCTTGAGAGTTAAATATTTATATAATTAAATGGATTTGAATTCTTAGAGTGGTGAACGTTGGATAGAGATTAAATTGTGTCTAATATTTTGGAATATTCCAAGCTAGGGTCACCTTTTAAATGATTTCATTCTTACATTTAATATGCTAGTAGTTACATAAGTCCCCGATGCCGTATCTTTAAGGTTTCTACTGGATGTGGAACGGAGTGGTAACCTCATCTGCATGTGGAGCAATAGGATTATTCTAAGTAACTTCGAATAGTTTTATGGCAAGGTTGGAATGCCTTATTCTCTTGGACGGATTGCGTTCTTTGTGCTCTTCCTCCATATACTAATAAAGTGAGAGTTGGGCCTCCTCACATCTTTTGTGATCTGAGTCCAATATAAAGTTGGCATCACATATTGTTATTTAAACACTTTTACTGAAGTTGGAACCTGCAGCATAATTGCCTTGAGGTTGCTTTTCAACCTATCTGAACTCTGAAGTTTTCAAAGTTCTGATAAGCTGGTCCATTGGTTCTTTTTTTTTTTTTGCAGTAAATAAATACTTGTGATAAACCAATCAGTTAAGAACGATTTATGAGAATTAATGTACCAAGTTGTTTGTTGTCCAGTCCTGTTTAGTATTTAGATGTTACATGAAATTCTGTCATTTTTGACGATGTCCGTGAATTCTCTACTATCATGATCTCTGATCCTGGCTGTTGCTATATTTCTCTCGAGACTTTCAGCTGCTTCCACATATCAGGAAGTCTTTGTTTTGATTACATAACATCTGTCATATGGCCTACTTTATATTAAAATAATAAATGTTGTACATGCGGATTAGGTAGGATTGCCTCTAGTCCAGCAATACCTCTTTCAATTTGATCATTTGGTGAAAGAGCACATGCCGAAGTTGGGTGAACATTTTGCTCAGGAAATGATAAATCCCAGCATGTATGCCAGTCAGTGGTTCATAACAGTTTTCTCGTACTCTTTCCCGTTTCACTTGGCTCTCAGAATTTGGGATGTCTTTCTTTTTGAGGTCAGTAATCTATCATTATTATATCCACTCTCTGGTGCCTGGATTTACTGTTGAGCTTACCGAGTTCACTGTACCAGGGTGTTAAAGTAGTCTTCAAAGTTGGCTTGGCTCTACTGAAATATTGCCATGATGATCTGGTAAGTTTTAAATACAGAAAAGTTAATAAGTGCTATTTTTCCTTGCTCCTACAGGTTAGAACAACTATAACACTCGCTTATTCGCAGGTAAAGTTGCCATTTGAGAAACTCATACATGCTTTGCGCAACTTCCCTGAGGATGCCATGAATCCAGATATACTTTTACCAATGGCTTTTTCAATCAAGGCTAGCCTCCCCTCTCTCTCTCTCTCTCTCTTTCTCTCTCTCTCTCTCCCTCCCTCACCCCCTTCTTCCCTGTGATTAGCCAAGACTCTCCTCGCCTAACAATGATATGTAAGGGTTAGACAAATGCTTGTAGGTTCCTATATTATTTTTCAGAGTGATACTTTTGATTTCTTATTTATCTTTCCAAAGACTTTTATGGGAAGGGATGGAGTTGGTATAGCTGAGGAAAAAATTTTAAATTGGAATTAACACACAGATAAAAAGGAAACTAATGGAAACATTAACTTGTGATGATTTTGTAACAGACAAGCAATATGCAGTACAATTTTAGCAACTTGAGGGGAGGTTTACATGATTAATCATACTATTTCATCAGTTAGGGAAACATCCTTGCCCTCCTAAGACATTTGCGAAGAAACCAAATTAAAAAACAATAATAAAAAAAATGAAAAGAAAGAAAGCATTTGTAGTCAAAGCGCATGCACTGCTTCCCAATATGTTCACGTTCAAAACATTGGTTTTTCTTATTTTATTGAACTAGGCAATAAAACACTGTTGGCTTGCATAATTAGTTCAAGTTAATTGACTGTTGTTCCTTGAGCGAATTTTCTAAGTAATGTTATGTTTTCTTTCTCTGCTGCTGTGTCTTGTTATCTACTGGGCGTGATTTCAGGTGTTCTGCAGTTCTTAATCAGTGTTTATACGTCTCCTGTACATGTGATGGTGCCTCATAACTTTGACAATTTTATGTCAAGCTTCAGTCTGAAGTGTGAAAATGTTGAACTCAAACTAGGCACTCTACCTTGTATTGAAATTTATTTCTCATTGTTATACATGATAACATTCATTTACTTTTTTATTTGTGGGTAGTTTTGCATCAGTTGTGCGTGTGTTTTCTCTTGCATGTCTATTTGTACATCTTCCTTAGCCATTTTGATGCATTCCTCTCAGCATCTGAATGAATCCTCATTTGATTGCTGTCCCCCCCTGTGTCATCTCGTTAAGCTATTTCTCATTTGTATTTGTCCTTTTCATTTAATAGGTTTCCAAGAGTTTGGTGGAACTGAAGCAGGAATATGAACAGCAACGACTGAAACCTCCTGAATCCCCAGTCAAACAGTAAGATGTAACAAATGCAAAATACTTCTGGAGAAACAATCAACCAGCTTTTGTGCATAAACTTGGATTCTTTAGTTCTCTGTTTAAAAAAACTGTCTCAGCTGATGTACATAATCACATTGATCAGATTACCCGATCCATACAGTTTTTAGTACAAAATAGTCCTATTATTTGAAGGAGAAGGCGCCTCAGTCTTTGCCATGAGGGTCAATTGTACAAGTCCAACTAGTCTTCTTATGTAAAAATGTTATGTCCATTTCTCTCTTTGTAAAGGTAGTTTTCTTATCAGTTTACACGCATTTAGACTGTTCTGCTAACTGTGTGGTTTGTTATGTCAATTTTTTTTAGACAGCTGAATAATGGTGTAGCTTCCGTCCTGTTTGAATGTGGAGGAAAAAAATTAGCAAGGCACTAGGATAATTTCAGTGACTTAGTAACCTTATCCTGTGATGTGAGATTTGGTTCCTGTCTCAATCTATAAGCTGAGTCAGCCTCATTACGTTTAGCTATAACTAACCACATGAGTTAGTGGCATTTTAATATGTTTTAGCTGGATTTGTCAGAAGAAAACATGCATTTTGGCAGTGGCAAAAAATCTTTGCTTCTTAATTTTTTGTTTTATATATTTACATAAACAGATCTCTAAGACTTTATTCTATAGTTTCTTTTTCTAGTTATAAACCATCTTCATTGGTTCTCAACAAAAGGGTTGTGTGATTACTAATACTATATTATTACAACAATGTAATTTCACAAGTGAGATTTGGTGAGGGCAAAGTGTACGTAGATTTTACCCCCTTACCTTGGTGGGGTAGAGAGGTTATGGTTGTTTACGATAAATCTCTCTCGAAGTCAGGAAAATGTTAGTTATACTAACTTATTTCGCACTCTAAAGATGAAATGATGTTTTAAGGGGTCTTCAGCCAAATCATTGCCTTTATCTTTAGTAGGGGGTGGATAGTGAATGGTGATGGTGACTCCTATCAACTATTTGCAAACAGGAACTGTCAAGCATTAATAAAAATGCTAGCTCTTGCTTGTTGCTACGACATATTAAGGAAAAATCAATTGTTTCCTCAACTTGCATTACTAGGGTACAGCTGTTTTACCATAGTAGTACAAATCAGTACCAATTGAAGTAGGACCATCCAAACCAGCCTGTGAATCATCCAAACTATAGTATCACATGAGTTTCCTTCACACTTGTCTCTTCTTTTTAATGTGATGGTAGCCGAGGCCAACTTGTGTGCTATCATCGACTATTCCACCAGAAAAACCAGGTCATTCTTGAAACTGATTTTGCCTCTCACCAATTCAATAAGTAGCAACTCTTCCTGTCAAAGCTTAGGCAGATGAAACAAATCACACTGCATATTTAGTTTCTGCTAGAATTTAAACCATGGTATTCACTTTAGAAGAAAATAAATTACAATACTACTTGAATAATGTTGAATAGCGAAGCAAGAAATTCTTCTGTACACAAAGCCCCCGCCCCTGATTGCTTCCAGTTTAGTTACAAGACCATTAAGTCCACAACAATTTACTCCCTATCTACTTTCATACAAGGAAAGAACCAAAAAACAAGATACAAATAAAAGATATTAAGAAAGAATAGAACCCTTGAAGGGAGAAGAAAAGTAGTCAATCTCTTCTGACCAACAATATACCAGCAGAAACAGTTCATCCTCCTACTCATTTGATCCCGTAGACTTTCATTATAATGAAAGCTTTGTTATGGCACACTTCTCATGAAAGACCAGAAAGATGTGTCTTTGATGGTTATACTTGATGGCTTCTTCTACTTTCAGACCTTGGATCTGGGTTGTCACTCTTGTCAGTGTCGTAGTTTTGAGAATCACTCTCCCCGTTACCTGCTTGAGATCTTCGTTGCCTTCGATCCTGCATTGGAGAAAATGAAAATGATACTTAAGTTTCTCATTTCCTATGTGAATGAGTTGCTGCATTTCTGTTCTTTCAGCTCTACAATAAGTTGAGCAATTGACAGATGAGATACTTTTGACGATGATATATTAGGCATAGTTATCATTTGGTACCCTCTCTAGCCGATATCAAGATGACACACCAAGAAGCAGCAAATATTAGCTGTGCTCACATGGATGTCTGTTCATCCTACCTTTATTTATCTACACCTCAGGAAACAAGTTAATCTAAAGAATGGTACCAACACACCCACACCCACCCTCCATCAAGTGACAAAGTTCCTACATAAGAAAAGAATGACCAAAAACATAAAGCCATATTCCTAAATTCTAGGAAGCAATGCAGATTGAATAAGAAGAAACTGCTAGTAAGCTTCGCAAAATTAACACATTTGTTCAAACAAAGACAGAATTTATTGGATCTATAACAGGGATCACAGTTAAACAAAATAAGAAGCTTGAGGGTCCAAAACATGGCAAGAGAAGAAAAGAGAGAACACAAACACGGACACCAACCTCTCTTGGTATGGGATATTCCTCTGATTCAAGCATACGAACAACTTGGCTCATCTTTGGTCTCTTGTCAGAATCTGGATCAACACATCTCAGAGCAGTCAGAAGGGCTCTTTTGAGAGCTCTTGTTGGTGGCCTTGTTTCAATATTTGGATCTACTACTTCCTCAGAGCGCCTGCTTCCAACCATCATTTTCAACCAATCGACAAGATTCACCTACAACCGCAAAAGTCTAATACTTTAAGAGTCTGTTTGTAGAGCAAAAACCAGAGTAGGATATTGGTATAAAAAAAGTGGCGAGGGAGATTGAAAAGGACATCAACATAAAAATTTAGAGGCTAAAATGAAAAACGGAGCAAATCCTCCAGTAGAACTCAAGCTCTCGTGAGAATTCTTACCGAGGATGGAAAGATTCAGATGGATTCTCCTAAAATCCATGTCATAATATAAAACTTTGTGGGCCATTGGTAGTGAAAGACCATAAAATTCAAATATTAATCAGTTTCTATTCACCTTTCTGTTGGGCTTGATGGCGTGAGGTATAAGATTACTATTTATTACCAATTAATGGACAGCCGGAAGATATACATACTGACCACACAAAGCACCAGATTAGGACACTAGATAGCTAAGTTGTTATGAATGTTGTCTTGATATGTACAAAATATATTTCATTAAGACATGGTGAAAGGAGATGAAAACCAACCAAATGTTGTCTCGTAAAGAAACTAAGAAATAGCAGCATTACCATTTACCAATACTAGCTTTTTCTTCAGATAATGTAATGAATAGTGAACAAGTAGGCTTTGCATGGGATATTCTCTTAAACTATAATTCAGCAGAAGGCTTAAGTATTGAGCATGTTTTAAGACAAGATCAATCGCTGGAATCAGGTGAGTTGGAATATCCTTCTCAAAGATTCATAGCATGTGAACATTGGTTATGGTACATGATATATCAAGACCAAGTAATCAGGAGAAAATTCAAGGGAAACTAAATAGAAAATGGCAATGAGACAAATATCAGAAAACCAGCAAGGCGAGTATTAAAGAAAGATCTTTTCTGCCATAGATCTGGGCACAATCAGTTTTACAGCTTCTACAATAATGAAGATGCAGATAAGATATTTACATCAGTGTGCTAAATTAGATCTCAAGTTAAGGGACGAAGGATAACAAACCTCTTGGGCAGGACGGCCATAGTCCACAGGATCTCTTCCTGTGATCGATTCTAACAACACTACCCCAAAGCTATAAACATCACTCTTTTCATTCAAGAGACCAGTATTTGCATATTCAGGAGCCACATACCTGTCAAATATTTGTAATGGTGTGAAATGATACAATACTGCTTAACTTCTGTTTCAGCTTTTTATATCTAAAGAGTAAGAAAACATGACACCAGAAGTTGAAGATTGTAAAGTCTAGAAGACCAGAACGTGAAGCAAGTTGGAATGGAATCAAAAGGAGCAGAAGGAAGAAACTAACCCAAAGGTACCCATGACTCGAGTTGTGATATGACTTTTACCAGCACCAAGCAGTTTGGCCAGACCAAAATCAGAGACCTTCGCATTGAAGTCATCATCAATCAATATATTACTTGATTTTATGTCTCGATGAACAACTTTGGGCTCAATATTCTCATGCAAATACGCAAGACTGCAAGAAAAGGTAGCACATCAAGAGATCCGTGTTATTCCAAAATAGATTTAAACATTTAGCTGAATGAGCTTACGCTTTAGCTGTCCCAAGGAGAACCTTCATCCTAGCCTCCCAAGTGAGATACCCGTGGTGTCGCATAGCTCCATGAAGCCACTGTTCTAAATTGCCATTGTTGACATACTCGTAAACCAGCATCCTGAGATCATGAATTAGAACAGAGCATTTTCAAATGCTAAACAAGAAACAACTTAATACTCATTCAATAACTTCACATGCGCATGAAAGTAATTGAACAATCCAAAGCTTCATTTTCGTGTCCGAGAAATGGTATCAGACTATCATGGACTCCCATATAGGGAAATACCTGTGAGTTCCTTCAATGCAGTATCCTAGAAGGCGGACCAAATTTTTGTGACGCACGTGGCCAATGGCTTCAACCTCCACTTGGAACTCTTTCTCAGCTTGGCCTCTGGGACAAAGATCTTAAATTCAAACTCAAGCCGGCAACTAAAACAAAAGGACCAGTAAGGAAAGCATTAAATTTGATTTTATCAACTCACAGATTGTTGAGGAGCTTCTTAATAGCTACAGGTGTTCCATTAATCAAATTCCCCCGGTAGACAATGCCATATCCACCCTCACCAAGAATATTCTCCTTTGAAAACCGGCCTGTTGCAAGCTCAAGATCTCTCAATGTAAACCAGTGGCCCCAACCCAAGTGAGAAAACTCAGGTAATCCGGTTAGAGGAGAAGGAGCAGTTATTGGATGTGAATTATAAGCTTTATACATTGCACTTTTGCATGAACTCCCTTCTTCTCCTGATTGCGATCCACAACCTTCCTTGTCAACATGATGGAAGGAACCTGATTGACTGCTGTTATCTCCATTCTTTTTCCCCATTCCAAGATGAACCAGAACCTTATCTGATTCTTTATCACTGGTTTTGTCATGAATGGTGAGAAGAATTCCGTCTCGTGGAGAAAAATCATTTGTTGATACTTGCTCAACACGAACTTCTTTAATTTCCTTAGAAACTGAAGGTATTTGGCTGACAGGGAGATTGTCTGTACCTCTTCTCGACTTCCTCCGTAAAGTGAGATATAATGTCAACAGTAAGAGGATTACCACAATAAAAATTCCAACAAAAATTCCGATCAATTGCCAGACCTTGAGACCGAAAACAGCAGTTTTTTTGGATAATTCATCGTTTAGACTACCAGCCATATTCTAGGATGTCAAGAGACCTATAAAAATAGTATAAATTGAATGATGATTGGCAACATTACACGAAAAACACACATCTAACACAGTGTAAGTAAAATCAAACCCAATATGTAACTGAAGTTCTAATTGCAACTCCAAGTCAAACAGAAAATATGAGCATTTCCACACACACACTCTTATATTACCAATGAGTAGAGATCAAACCACAAAAAAGCAAACAGCAAATTCATAAACTGGCCCAGTCAACCAAGAGATCAGATAACAAGATCCACTAACAGAGAATGTAAAGCAACACAAACAAATGCCCCTATGAAACCCCTGATGCCAATGTTGCTAAAATAAAACAAGAAATGCAAAAACAATGGAAACACACAGAAGTAAAGTTGATAACTTTAAGAAAGTTCACATTTTTATAATCCCCATACCTTCCTGAGATATTACCCAAAACCAAATCTTCAATGCCCAGATCTCAAGAACTCCATCATCATTAACCAATCCCTACAGATCTTGACCAAGAAAACCCCAAAAAAGACAACGTCAAAATGACCCAATTCCAAGAACACACACAAATAAACCCTCTTCAGAGCAACACAAGTTAAATAGCAAAACTAATATTACAATCTTGTATCTGATTCTTCACAGCATTGAGAGATTCAAGTCCAAATCTAAGCTGAGATGGTGTTTTCTTAGACCACCACCTGCCCCCCTCAACAGTAAACCAGATAACAACAACAAAAGTAGTAAATTTACAAAAGAGAGTAAAGATACATAGAATTGTAATAATGTATATGATTTATTTTTTGTGGACAATTTTTTTAGCATAGAAATATGACAGAGAAAGGAAAGGAAGGATGGAGTTATCAGTGGTAGGTGATGAGGAAATGCCTTACAAACAGTAAAAGGGAAGTCATGGAAGAGGTGGAAGGCAAACTCTTAGTTGGCACCCCCAACCCCTTTTTTTAATTTCTCATGAAGATGACTGATTATCAGAATTCAGAAAGAAAATAAAAAAGAAAACTTTACTGCCATTAACATACTAGTATTAGAAAAATCAAGACAAAATTATTAATAATATAAAACAAGACAAATGTTATTATCATATACTAAAATTCTGATACCATAAGTTTGGCTTTTTTTAGTTTTCTTACCAATCTTGGAAGAAGATAATCCACAGAGGTGATGTATTGTAATAGTGTGTACTAAAAGTAGAGTAACTTTGTACAGTCTTTCTTTCTTTTACTTACCTTTACCTCACTTGTAGGGAGGAAAGGATAGAAAGAAACAAGAAAAAGTTAGAAAGCAAATGACAGTCTTTGTTTTGGATGAGGGGAAGACACAATGTCAGTAACTCACTGACTTGGGGTTTGGGTGGATGACATCCTGGACTCTTGTGGACCAATTCAACAAGTTTTTCTTCAATTTTCAGGTTGTTACTATTCCTGTTTTTCCAATGTCATCTCATTCTTCATTTTCGTATTTTCTTTTTTCTTAAAATCCTCTTATCAAAATTGATCATTCATCAAACTTTATTCATGATATTACATTAGATATGTTGTTATTATTATTATTATTTTATTGCTCATTACACAATGAAAATGTTTTCCATGGAAAATGTTTTCCTGGAAAACAAGTAGATTTTGAACTTATTTTCTCATGTTTAGTTGGTGAGTTGAAAATATTTTCCGAAAATGATTTTTAGTGCTTAATTTATGAATGAAAAATATTTTTGAGAAACATCTTTTATTTTTACTAGAATACAAAATAATTTATGAAATTGAAAATATTTTTTAGAAATAATTTTTTTTTGGGTGGTGGTGATAGGGGGTGGGGGTAGTGGGGGGCAGAGGGAGGGTGTAGCAGTGAAAAAATAAAAATTTGAAGTTTATAGTATTTTTAAAAAACAAAATTAATTTTTTGGGGGATTGGGGATGGGGTGAGG
>NC_028637.1:101422811-101485001 GCF_001406875.1 Solanum pennellii
GGGGGGGGGGAGGTAGGAGCTTAAAAATAAAAATTTAAAAAGTTGAAAATATTTTTAAAAAGCAAAATTAATTTTTTGGGGAGTGGGTGGTGTTGGGGGAGGGTGGTCAGAGATCGGGTGAAAAAATAAAATTTTGAAATTGAAAATATATTTTTTTTAAATATAATTTTTTTCCCAAAAAAATGTAATTTGAAATTGGAGGAGAGCTTTGGAAAATGTTTTCCTTAATTTTTGAAGGGAAGTCATTTTCTTTAATTTTGAGGAAAATGAGTTGATTTAAAAAACATTTTCCAAAACTTTTACCCTAACCAAACATGAGAATATTGAAAAACATTTTATGTTTTCCTTCGTACCAAACACACTCTATATCTCAATAATTTTCTACTATCCAATTAGCATATGAATATTGAGTTGAGGTACTTCAAATAATGTATAATGTATGTAGGGAGATCGGACACATATGATTTCAAGGGAATCAAATACTAAATAAAAATGATCTCCACCCAATTGAGAGATTGAAAAAATTAATTGAGTGCAAAATTTATATACAAGTCGTACCTTATTATTATCTTTAATGTATTTTAACTTACTATAAATTGAATCAATCCACCTTCATTGTAAATTATGAGTGTTTCTTTTAAGAAACTTAAAAGCATATTACAATAGAGAATATATACTTTCAATTTTGAGTTATTAACATTGAGGGGTCAGTTGTTAACTGATAATATAAATTAATATTTTATGAGAATATTCTCAAATTTTTAATTTAAATTTATTATTTTAATTGTTGAGTTATTATTATTGTAACGATAAAAAATTGTTATGAGCAATAAATATCATTTATTACACGTATAATTGCAAAAATTAGTGACCTATTTTTGGCACTATAGACTTAGCTGCACCCACCTTGTATTCCTAAATAAAGTGATGATTAAACAAGTTAATTGATGCAACTAATCAAAAATCAGTCTTACGAAGTATGGTCAACAAACCCATTTAGCCGTATAAAATTATATTAAAGAGGAAATGCTCCTCTTTTAATTTAATTTTTATTATTATTGGATGTGATTATAGTATGGCAAAGTATGAAAAAGAAATGAGGTTTGTGTCTCGTATTATGAAAAATATTTTTCGTAAAATATTATTTTAATTTTTTTTTGTTTGATTAGTTTAAATTTTTTGAAATATAGTTTTTAAATTAGATTTTTTTTTCCTCTTCAGATCTAATTAAAACGCTCATTCAACTTTACCTTGACTTACAACCCCAATTTGACTTAGGTTAGGGTTGGATTTCAGATTAACATCGAGATCGAGAGTCAAGATCGAAAGTTGAATTCCGAGTATGCGTTAAGAGTCAAGACTCAGGTCATGACAAATGGGTTTCTGGTTGAGGTCAAACCCTGGTCTATCTTGGCAGTCATGAGAAGTTGAGTCTCGAATTAAGAATCACTCGGATCGAAATTTAAAGAAAAAATGTGAATTATTTAATTAACACCTAATTCACATGGACCAGAACTATACCAATTTAAAGAAAAAAAAAGTCTCTTTTTCTTTTAATCTTCTTTAAACTGTCGGTTAGTTATTTTAAAATACTAATGCGGCTGATAATGAGGAATCTAATTTGCTTAAAGGACTTTAACGAAAGATAAAGGTTTTGCCTTGTAGTTGAAGCTAATAATAACGTAAATCATCATCATTATAAACATATGATAGAGAGAATGTATTAACCTAATTTATAAGGGACCTTGCCCTACATTTGTAGGTTAGAAGAAATTTTAAAAGGTTTTCCAGGGTCCCCTATGTCTCAAATTAAAAAAAATATTTGGATTAAAAGATAAAGAAAAATAATACTATCATGGTTTTGGCCAACCGCATTAACTTTGTTATGAATCACTATAATAAATAAATTATATCATTATTGTGATAGTCTTTGAAGGTACCTTCCATATATATAATATTCAATAATCAATAATTAATAATCAATAATCAATAATTCATCAGTTATAATTTGCCAAGTTGAACACAAATGTTCTATATTAGAAAAGTCAAACCAATTCTACTAATATTTATATACTTACTTTTAGTTCTGGCAGAAAAAGAACAATTGTACCTTGGTGAACTAGTGATTTGAATTTATTAATTATTATTATCAGTGGGCAACTGTATTGTAATGTTAATTTCATTATTATTATTATTATTATTATTATTATTATTGGTCAAAGAATCTACAATTTTACGATAATTATTTCTAAAGATGTATGGGCTATACCTACCTTGCTAATGCTACAGTTGGAATTTCTTGTTTTTCATACACCAAATGAGTTGATTATTTCATGGCAAGTAGTTATGAAAAGAGGGAATTATAGTTAAATCTCTATTTATGATAAGATAATTGTCACTAAGAACCAATTAAGGAATAAGATTGCGGACGTTAATTACGGGTTAATCATATCTCATTTGTGGCAAGGACGGGATACATAGTCCTAAACCAAATTAAGCTTTTTATCATGCCTCGTCACAAGTGTGGTAAGCTTATCAATTCGGTCAAATTCAATAATTTCAACTAAAATTCTATAGAAAATTTATGTTAAATATAAAAAAATAAAAACTCTTAACTTTATAATATTCAAATCTAAGTTTCGTTCATATTGATAGGCTAATTATATTATATTTTGGGAAAAGGCTCAAATATGTCATCAAACTTTCGGAGAAAACTCATTTATGTTATCAGTTAAAAGTTTGACTCATTTATGCAATTACCCTTCAAGAAAAGACCATTATTTTTTAACAGTGATTTTGCAAAGTAATTTTTGACACATGACCAATTATAATTATTTTTTTAAAAAAAATAATTTTTATTCAGAATTTTAATTCTTTTATTTTAAAAATTGATGACGTGGTCAATTATAATTCGACCAGTCATCAATTTTTTAATAAAAAATCAAAAAAAAAATAATTCAATGTTTGTTCAAAAATTTAGTTTTTTTATTTAAAAAATTGATGACGTGGTCGAATTATAATTGGTCACATGTTAAAAATGATTTTGCAAAACCACTAATAAAAAATAATGACATGAATAAGTCTTTTTTTGAACAATAACAACATCGATGTGCCAAACTTTTAACGAATGACATAAATAAGTTTTTCTCAAAATTTGATGATATATTTGAATTTTTTCCTTGTATTTATATCGAGACCAATGTGTCCCTTTCGTTTATTGTCCTCCATTAAATTTCTTAGTACTTCTTTTCACATGATCCAACTTTTTCTCTCTTTCCCGCTTTAATTTTCACCCGGTCACATGATTTTTGTTCAATTTAACTTTTAAATGATGAATTGAGTATTTGGTCAAACTCAGTCATTATAAATTTTACAATAAAATATATTACTGCTACTCCCTCTATGCAGTTTTTTTTTCCTTTTTCTTTAATTGACTTTAAAATGTCAAAGTATGCTAGGTGAAATTCATTTTCTATAATTAAACTTAAAAGTTTATACTGAAACGACATGATAAATTGTACAAAAGAACTTAAAAGGTTCAAAGTTTTTTTTCTCAACAGTGTACCTTAAAATATAGGCAATCGTATTGGTTAAAAAGTTTGGTACAATTAATTTTAAATATTGAATAGGGGTAAATTCTTATTTAATGTTTTTCAGCAAAAAATGCAAAAAAAACCCCAGAGCAAATCAAAGAGCTGATTACGCTTAATTTTAGTGTTTTGTTAAATGAAACAAATATTCTCTTTCTTACTTATCAAACTCTAGAAAATAGAGTAATTTTCCTAGATAGTCCACCTATGTTTGGAAAATTACCTAGAAATATCACTTATATTTATTTTAATACTACAATACTCATCCAATTTTATTTATTTTCCTCAAATTATACTTGACACAAAAAATACATTCTCTCTCCTATTAGGATGCTGTTAGACCCGCAAACTACTTGATCTAACTACATGCAGACATGTCAAGGACTTGGGCATTGGTCGATGATGACAAAACAGTGCAACACAAGTTCAAGGTGCCTGGGTGTTGGCAAGGCAGCTTGAACATGCAAGGCTTACGTGCGGGCTAAGGTCATTGGCAAGGCAGCGTGTTGGCTTGATAAGGCAAGGCTGTGAAGACTTGACAATGGCAAGAACAAAGGCAGTTCACCCGAATTGCTGAAATAAAACTAAGTGTTGGAGGACAGCTAAAATATTCTAAGTGTTGGAAGCTGGCTGAAATATTCTAAGTGTTGGAACGTAGCCTGAAATATTCTAAGTGTTAGAATATTAGTATTTCATGTAGATAAGAATGTAATTTGAATTAGATTCTATCTGTTAGAAATATAGCTGTTGAAAACTTAGTTTGAACCCTGTGCTGACAAGTGTCGGACAGGTGTCATTTGTAACTGCCGCATGTAACTGCCATGTGCAGAAATTTTATTAAGGGTGGAAATTCGTCTAAGGCTTAGACAGAGTGTCTTTAGCCTTAGACAAATTCGTGAAGCCTTCCTTTGTATTAATTACCAGATTAATAAAGGTTGAGACAAGTTCCTGTAAAGTCTGTTTGCTGTTTAACTTTGCTGCTTAAGTATTTCTATACTTAGTCAAATTCGTGGGTGTAAAGTAGGCTGAGTGTTACAGACGTTTGTAAGACTGCCTAGAGTGGTGTTCGGTAAAAATAGATCGACCCTCTTTCAGATGCCATGACACCCTAGTAGGAGAGACAATATATTTTTTTGTATCAAATATATTTTGAGAAAAATAGGCAAAGTTGAATGATATTGTAGTTTTAAAACAAACATAAGTGATATTCTTATGTAATTTTTCAAACATAGGTGACTGACTATCTAGGAAAATTACTCTAGAAAATAAGTAGGAAAAAAATACTTATTTTCTAAAAACTATATTTTCTTAAAAATATTTTCCTTCCCAACAAACATACATGTGAAAAATTACATGATGGATCTTTAGCTTTTCCTCCAAGTGTTTTCCTTCTAGATGCCATACCTTATTACCTTTGTCTCTTCTTAAGACTTTTCACCTAAATTTTTGAGAAAAAAAAGTTGTGAAGGGGGAATATGTTTAGGACTTTAGGTAAAGTAATAAAAATAATGATTACCAAATAGATTGTCAAAATTCTTTTGGACAAAAGAGGTTATTAAATCAATGTTGCTAGTAGGATTCGACAAACAAATCCCACCAATTTCTGTCGATCTTTAAGACATTTTGCCACATAAATAATCAGTAATTAATTAAAGTCAACTTTATAATTTTTATTAGTGATAGAAAAAGTCCATTTAACTGGAAAATCACATTTTGATTCTCAGTTCTCAACCTTCCAGAAATAAAGAAACATTTTTTTCATGTTGAAAAGTTATTACCAATTTTTCTTCTTTCATTCTAATCACTAATAATGCCCACGTAATTATTCAAATTAGAAATTGAATATTATAATCTAGTCATATTAAGTGTGGAGTTTGGTTGTTGTTAATTTATGTATTAAATTCCTAATTACGGAAGTGTCATGACAAGCGGTTTCCTCCAACAACTAAATACATTAATATAATAAGCAATGTTCTAATCTCACTTTATACTTGCTGAATCAAAGTTATTACTATTTTTAAAACACGTTTTTGGAGAAAGGAAATATATTTATTCTTTTTGTAATATTTATTTCTAAGCTGTGTCCACCTATTAAATACAATTATAAATATATATAATATATAGGCATGGTTCTGGAACTTCATAATTTCTTTTAAGGGTGGTTTAGACATATAATATGAAATCAGATTAATATAAAGTTGAAATTGTGTTTTGATATCTTGTATTATAGTATGTTTACATGGAAATTTCATGAGTAATGAAAATTATCAAAATTTCTTCAATTCTTATCAATTAAATTATAGTTCATAAATAAAATATTAGAATATCATAATAAGGTTCTGCACTGTAAAATCACATATCTCCACGTTTTGGTTATAAATAAATGTTTGTAACTGCACACTTTCGACCAGGCATAATCTTATAAAGATCCACTAGTTAATAATAGTAAAATAAATTGCAATAACTAGGCACTGTATAATATATAATTCTTTTAAATTGTTCAGACAATCTCTTCATATCAAGTATGAGTTTTTTTTTTTTCAAATTTAAAATGATATATTTTTTTTCATAAAATATGAATTTATAAATCAAGTTTTACATAAAACCGAATCTTTTTGTTTTTCTGGAGAATTATGAATATGAAATTATAATCCCAAATTAGATCATGTCCAAACACAGATTTTTAAGTATAATTACGTTTAGCAACTCTATTTATATACATAGTGAAGGTTTATTTTGAGCAAAGTGGTGCTCCGCCACATAGGGATATGACTTGTAGACTGAATATCCCATTAATGATGTTGCAAGAAATATCACTTTTATTGTGATTAATTACATTAGATTAGATGTTGATTAAAGGAGACAATGAGATATTACTGGGACATATTCATGGTTTGTCTTGCTAATTATTGGATTTGCATAATTGATCATGTGTGATCTTAACCGTACGAACACTTCCTTTGGTAAGTGAAATGTTTTCTCTTGTCACATTTTCACATCAAATCATATATATATATATATATATATATATATATATATTCAATTTTTTGCAAAACGTATATATTAGTAGTGGATGTTTGATTTAGCAGTTGACACAATCACACATCTTGAAAAGTATTGTCAAATATTAATGGTATATCACTCTTGCGGATGGGAAATAAAAGTCATAATTTCAAATTAATACTTGAATATGTGATTTGAAATTTCAAATCTCAAAAAATTAAATTAAAATTTGACTCTTAAATTTATATTTTGTAAAAAATATTTAATATTTTAAATTTTTTGCAAAAAAATAATAATATGATTTCCATCAAGAGATTATACGCCATGTGAAATAATTATATTAACGAATAACTAGATCATACTATTGCTGACTAATAAATTTTTATAAATTTGTGTGTGTTTGAATGTTTGTCATCTTAAATATTTAATATTAAAACGAACATGAATATTCATAATTTATCAATGTGACACTCTAGAATATTTTGTATCTTATTAATGAACTATAATTTGCATAGGATTTCATTAGATTTAAGAAAATTTTAATAGCTTTCACAATTTTTTGCAATAAATATGTTTACGCAGAAAAAATACAAACTTAAAAATATAAATTTGTATATTAAAACAAACTTTAATTTTATATTAGTTTAATTTCATATCGTTCATCCAAATGACCGGTAATAATCCTTGAGGAGGGAATAATTGATTGGGATCTACTAGAGTTGGGATGAAGTGATAAGTATTCATCCATCCTTAATCAAGATGTTTTGAGCCTCTCTTGGGCACAAAGTCGCATCTGTTAGAGAGCGCTTTACTTTCTGAATACGAAACTTATCGGTGCAAATCTAAATTTAATCAGACTCTAATATAAATATCGAATACCAAATTATAAAAAACAACTGGAAATGTGGCTATAAATTCCCTTACAACAAAACGTGTGGTCCGTGGGATATATGTTACGTGGAAGGGTCATAATCTATTATGCTTTTTATGACATAATTTGTGAATATTAACATACCAGATACAAAAAAAATAAATATAAACTTATAACCTGAGAAGGAAGTTATTTGTTAATTTGATTTTAGAACTATTTTGGACCACTTATTTATCATTGAAAATATTGAATGATAAAAATTAAAATTACAAATTTCAAGGGAATAAATTAGAGATAATTATGTAATTATACAACTTATAATAACACGATCTCTAAAAATCTCTTCCATTTGAATTCATTACAAAATTCCCCATTTCCTTCTCTCTCTTAATATCAAAATACATCACTCAACCTCCAGATAAATTTAAAACTTTGTTTATGCACAATGTCTATAGTATAAATATTATTGTTGATACATAATTTTAATTAATTCAAACTTAAATCAGTCTGAATCTGATTTATACTTACATATATGATACATAACTTGTGTATCATATGTTACGTAGATAGAAAAAAAAAGCAATGTATACACTAGTTATAAAAAATCGTTGATCATTATAATTTGGAAAAAATTTCTAAGTATAGTATGTAATTATTGGATTTCTATACTTTATACTAAATTTTGGGCGAAGAAAGAAAAGGGCTTTGTGCAAATGTTTCCTAATGTTCCAGTTGTTGGTATATGATGAGCCCATTAGTCTCTTTGTCAAACCCAAATCCAAACCCGAAGGTTTGTTTCTCTTCCCGCTCAATCGCTCAACTTTCAAAATTTCTGCACACTTTTTATATTTCCCAGAAATTTCTGCTTACTTAGAACTGCAGTGACAAAGAAATTTGCAACGTTACAATTGTAAGCTTCAAAATTGGCATATCATCATGACTTCACGATCAGGTATAGGGCAAAAATTTGTTCATTCTACCATTAATTTTTCATCAAGATTCGATTCTTAGGGTACTAATACGCTTGAATTTGAAACGCAGTTGATTTGTGGGCAGAACTCATAGCTGCTGAACAACAACACTTTGATCGTTCCTCTCAACAAATTCAAGAACCAAATATTGCTGTTGTATATCGGCGGCAAAAGCCCCATAGTCTTACCCCCAAAGATGCCGAAGGGTTCTCTATTTTTTATCATTACCTAGAATTCTATTTTGTTGGTTTGGTGGTTCGTTGACTTCTTACTTTGATTTGTTTTCAGGAGGCAATCGACTTCGAATTCGGGAAATGAAAATCGGTTGAGTTTTCTACCTGTTAAACGAATCAGTTGGAATCGTTCCCTTTCCACCAGGTCTTGTCTTTTGCCCTAATTTGTATTTTTTACTCTAAATTTCTCAGTGACAACCCTTATTTTACAAAATTGGTATCAAGATCAATCTTATTGGATATACTTAAAAGGATTATGCCTGTAGTGGATAGGGATGCTGTTGACTTGCATGCTAGGCTTATCAAGATAGCTGTACTTGTGTCCATTCAGGCATAAGTTTTCTTGAATTTTCTTGTGACTAACTTATTAGTACAATTTTTAATAGATTAATTAGCTCACCTTTTCAAACAATGATATTATCTATAATTTCTTGATTAAGGGGAAGCTGAAACAAAGTTAATCCACCAATTAATGCCAGAAGTATTAAGATCAAGGTTATATTCTAATAAGAAAACCAACAAAAGGGAAGAAGAATGTGTAAAATCATTTGTCAAGCATTAATCTAAATGATCAACTTTGTTTTTATTTTAAGAGTCTGTTCTTGGAATGAAATAACATGGACTCTTTTAGTATAGCAGACCTCACAACCTGCCCCTTTCCCACCTGAAAAAGAACAAAGGGAGACTAAAAAAAAAAGAGAAAAACAAAAATTTGTAGCTATGTCAGCAAGGTTCTCAAATAAGGATGCTTATGCATTGTGGTTCTATATAGTGTTTTACATGCATATAACTTATCCCCTCCTAAGAAGTTGCTAATCTTTCCAGTTGCTGCATAACTTGCTATCAGCTGATTTGTTATGAGCAATTTTCTTTAACTTTTTGATCATTGTAAATAATCTGGTGTCCATTAAGCTTCTGAGTTTTCAAATCTTATCATGTTTTTATGTAATATGACGACAAACAATTAGTACTTTCGAGGAATGTGCCTTTCCTGTGTGAAGTGAAAGGCTGTGTAAGTTTCATATATTATTTTAGCAGAGCCCTTGTCTCCAGCATAGCGTCCAGGCAGATATAAAATGTATAATATATCTTTGATGTTCGTTTTATGTAGTAATAAAGCTTTTCTGATAGGCTAATTCAACTAGAAAATGTAAGCTCACTGGCAGAAACATATTGCCAGAACAATACAAAGTTAAAACAAGATGTTTTTGTCTCTTGCAAAGAGAAGTTGTTGTAACTCCTGTTAGCTACTCCCATTACTTCCACTTTCGTCTTATGTAACAAGATTTTTTCCCTTTATTTTGTTGACAGGGGAAGAACCAGTATTGCTGCTGTATGTGCCGAAATACATCCTCCACAAAGGAAGCCTGGTCGAAAAGCAAAACCACCTCTTCCAAGAGTAAGTTGTTTAAAAACTTTAGGAACTCCCACAAATCCATGTTTTACTTGTTTGTTTTTCCCAAAGGCATCAGCTAGCTAATAATTTGATTATCATAAACAGTCACACGTTTGGTATTTCTAATTCTTCATACTTTGTAGGGTAAAAATGTTGAAGCTCCGAACTATGATAAGGAGCGAGCATATTTTCAAGAAGTTGATGATTTTGAACTAATGGTGGAAAGCCCCTCCCCAAACAAATGCAGTACATGGACTGTGGGCATCCAAACTGATGACGTTGTTATATCACGCCTGTCCTCAGTACTACAGAAATGGTTGATTTCTAAGAGACTTAACGATTCCTATGCACCTCCCGCTTCATTATCGAAGATATTAGAAACCCCAGCCTCACGCAAAGAATCTGCTATCAGATTTATTTATGGATCCTCAACTGCAAAAACCCCAGAGAAAACATCATTGCGAATTCCCTCTGGTTTGTGCTCCAGCCAGAATAAACACATTGGTTTTAAAAATGAAGATGTGTCCAGAGAGCAGCCTTTATCAGAACAAGGCATTGGAGAAATATGTCCCATGGATGAGGAAGGTTATGAAGATATCGATGTAGCTGTTAGTAAACTTTCTCTGACTTCCAGGCCTTCTTCAGTGGATGGTCACACTTGGGATCCATTTTTGGCTCTATTGGCAGCATGTGGACAGTCTGCCCCGTTAACATTATTGGAGATATTATCAAAGTATTGGTGCGGCTCCTATGACCCTTCCACTTCTTTACTACTTTGTATAATCGAGTATCATCTTAGTCATATCTTTCTTCTTAGTCGAATTTTTACTGTCTTTTTGGTACTTGTGGAGCAGCGGGGTTAACTGAATTTTTTGTTTTAGCTGATACAATGATCACCAAAACTCTTAACTCTTCCTTTTCAAAAACTTTAGCCAGGAATACACAAATAATTTATAGTAGCAAGAATGATGTTGTCACCTTGGTACTCTTAAGAATGCATATCTGCCTGAGGCTGCTTAATTCTAAACCTCCTTTTTTAATTCCTTTGGTAAGAATGCTCTTGAAATCATGCTTTTGAACCATGTACTTAAGAGAGATGAATATCAACATGGATTCCCTTGACTGTACCTTTAGTATTATTATGAACTCATGTACTTAGGGCTCTCTTTTGGTGCATGTGATCCTTATCTTTGAAATATATCTGAATGGTTGTTTAGTTAATACTTGATCAATCAGTATCCATTCACTTTCATGGAAATTTCAATTTCATATTTTTGTTGGCAGTAGACTTAATTCAGTCTGATCTTGCTCTTAATCTTAACTTCTCTAAGCATCTAATTTTGCAAAATTGTACTCAGTGAGACGCAAACAATTGCCAAGGTTGGAGAAGGCACATTCGGGGAGGCATTTAAGGTTGGCGAAAATGTCTGCAAAATTGTCCCATTTGATGGAGATTTCCGAGTAAATGGAGAATTACAAAAGGTATCCAGTTCAATTATGTTTCTTGTGCAATTGAATAGGCTCCAATTTTATTAAATTGAAATATGACCCAAGTAACTTGCATCAGCAAACTAAAGTTAGTGCAGTGGATGATCATAGGATCAACAACTGATCTTCTGAAAATATTTTAAGTTACTCTGATTTGAAATCTGTGCACTGGTACATTTCAGAAATCAGAAGAGCTACTTGAGGAAGTCATACTCTCTGGCACCCTTAATAGCTTAAGAGCTCATGAGGGTCATCTCCTGAACTCCTGTTCCACCTTTATACAGACAATGGAGTAAGTTCCACATATTATTCTTAAAGCAAATTTGCAACTATTTAGTCTTCTTCTGAACCTCTGTTTCAAGACAAAAGCTATGTTTAGGAACGTCCAAAGGTCTTGTCTGATCAATCTTCCTGTTTGGTTTAAACTTATGCATAACCTCAGAATCTGTTCATGCGAACTAATACCTCAGCTACTTAATGAGAAACAGTTTTGTAGAAACCTTATCTGTAATAAGTCTTGAAATAGGCATCCTTATATAACTGCCACCTCTAATGACTGATGAAATTGAAGCTTCTCCTGCATGCTGTTATTTGCACTCTCCATTGTATACTATTTCTTAGAATAACAGATTACTAATCGTTGACCACTTATGTACAATTGGTTTTACCTTTATGCAGCATGAGGGTGTGCCAAGGCCATTATGATGCATCCCTATTAAAAGCATGGGAAGACTGGGACGGGAAGCATGGTTCAGAAAATGACCATCCTAAGGAATTTCCAGAAAAGCAGGTTCCTAGCAAAGCAAATTTTTTCTTTTCTCCTAATTGCCAATAGTTGCCTCCCATTGTCATCTGTTGTTTGAGTGGATCTTGTGTCTAGATAGACCGGTACTTTTGTTGCAGCTAGAGGAAATTACTTAGAGAACTTTTAAGTGTCACTGACTAAACCATTACATACCTTCTAGTGCTATGTTGTGTTCGTTCAAGAACATGGAGGAAAAGATCTTGAAAGTTTTGTGCTGTTAAACTTTGACGAAGCCAGGAGTTTATTGTCCCAGGCAAGTGATTTCATATTTTTCTTTTGGCATTGTCAGCCTAATATCTCATTCATTATCTTGACTGCAAAATCTGAATTCCAGGTAACTCTTGCTTTGGCTGTATCTGAGGCTGCATACGAATTTGAGCATCGTGATTTGCACTGGTTTGTTTTTCCATGCAATGATTTGTTTCAACATGTTTTACAATCTAGAATGGGACAATGCTTTTCTGTGCGTAACAATTTTCCTATCACAGGGGAAATATTCTACTAAGTCGGAAAGGGTTAGATACAGTGAAATTTACTCTTGAGGGAAATGAAATACATGTCAGAACATATGGATTATTGGTTTCAATAATTGACTTCACTCTTTCAAGGATAAATACAGGTGTTCACTCTTTCTGTTTCTCCCTTCACAATCATGTACTTGAATTGATTAGAGATTCTTATCTCTATAAATACATACTGATCACAGGTGAAGACATACTTTTTCTGGACCTGTCATCAGACCCCGAACTCTTTGAAGGTCCAAAAGGAGATAAACAGGTATGAAGCCAAAGAAGTCCCATGTATCTTAGGTGTTTTGATACATATTTGTATTTCATAGTTTTTTGGCATGTTTGCAGTCTGATACATACAGGAAAATGAGAGATGTCACAGGCGAATTTTGGGAAGGAAGGTATAAATACTAGCCCCTTCACTTGCAAGTAACAAATTGTTTTCAGAGGTAGCAAATTGCCTTTGGTTTATCACAATAGTGTATTTTCTTCCATTTTAAAGTTTATGATCAGTCCAAAAATATGTTTGGACGTTGGATGTTTGGAATTCACCACTAAAATAACAACCTATTTTGTGAAACCTGCTGTCAGAGAATTTGAATTGAATCAAAATTACAACTGTGTAAATTTTTTGTATGTAATCAGCTAGCTTTTTCTATGACCACTGGCACACAGTAAATTTTGTCAATTTTCTAAATAACGGAAAGTCGGAAACCATCACCAGGAAAGGGTTTCCTGTTTAATGGTGTTTCATGTCTTACTATCCGTGGAATTTTTGGTCGAGATTCAGAAGCACAAACCCATAAAAAGATCTAGTGCTATAGCATTTATATGCTTTAGAGTTTAGACTGCCTAAGAAGGATCATGCTTGTTTTTTGTCATAACACTGGTCTGTTTGGTTATAACACTTGATAAGTGTAGTAGCTTTTATTATGGTGTGGCTGAATTTGAGACCTAAGCTCTCTAGCAGCTAAGAAGTATCTTTGTCATGCAAAATCACGAATTCTTTAGCGACTGGATTAGTTGTCTACGGATATTGACCTTTTTGCCTTAAATTTATTTATTTATTTGTGTCGACAGTTTCCCCAAGACAAATGTGCTATGGCTACAATACTTGGTTGACATACTGCTGCTAAAGAAATCATACGTGAGTATTAACAATGTTGATTCCATATTATTCGTTTATACCACCTCATTGAAACTGTATAGTATTATGGATGGGGTATGTCCTCATTTTATCCAATTGGCTTTCTGTTCCTAATATATGCTGCAATATGTCCGTGTAATTGCTGCAATTTCAGCTGCATGCAGTTTGCCATTCTATTAGTTGATTTTGACCATGTAGTTCTATCCTCTTCAAAACAGAAAAATGAAAAACAAAATCAAACAAATTGGTCAATCTCCTTCTATTACTATCATTTGTCTGATAGTCTGATACTTGATAATTGGGGATTCAAATCAAGCTCATAAAATATTCTTTTTGATTCAAATTTAAATGGTCTAAATCTTTTAAACTGTTGCAGGAAAGGAGCTCCAAAGATGAGAGGGAGCTACGTTCTCTGAAGAAGCGTCTAAATAGCTATGGTTCTGCAAGAGAAGCAACATCGGATGTTTTCTTTTCTGACTTAATCATTAACCTCTAGCATTGATTGGCAAGAATCCCTCAAGAAACAAAGGTATTTGCTTTGCGACTATGCTATTCTTCTAGGAATCTGAAAGTGTACTTTACTATAGGATGTTTTTGTATCAAGAAACCAACTTGGTTTCCCATGACAAGCACTAGAAACAGGAATATCTTTCCTTTCCTTTACTTTCTTGTCTTCATTTTATTTAATTTTTCTTCTGTATTATATTTTGGATTATAAATGTAATGTTAAAACCCCTTAGTCCATCCCTATTAGTTGGGATATGATAAGCATCCCCGTGTGCTAGCCAAATTTGGAAAACGATTTTTCCCATCTGTCTAAGCCTTGATGGTATAGTTATTTGTCAGTAAGAGCAAGTTTGTCCGGACACTATTGTTATCAAAAGAAGAAAAACCATTGCCCTTTAGCATCTGTAGTGACCAGCCAAACATCAACTGTACCAAAGGATCAACTTAGTAACGTTTTTATCCTTTAAACCATAAACTCCTCATGCTGTGTCCCAGAAGAAGTGGACATACAGCTCATGCAGACAGTGCCTATCATCTTTATCTCCAAAACTTTTGGTTTTCTTACATATATTTTGTTAATGCCTGTATGCTTGATGCTACAACTTGACAAGAAATCTATTGTAATTCTTCTCTTTATGGCAAATTGTATCAGCAGTCACAAAGTTCAAACTTGAACTTTATTTATCACTAACAATTTTATAACTGCAGGATTAGTGGGACACTTATCTTGACTTTTAACCCTTATCTATAACATACACACTTATCCCGAAATTTTATTTAATTGACTAAACATACTTATGTAGGATGACTATAACACTTGTGCCGATATATCAAATTGGAAAGCAAAATAAAGAAAAAGCAAGTAGAATGTTGTATTGGTTGTTGCTTTATATCTTTCCTTTTTGTAAAAAAAGAGTGAATAGACAAATTTGTTTATTGAATTTAAATGGGCTGATCAAATCTTTTCAGCTGTGGGATGACTCAGATTTAATGGATTACAAATTAGCTCACATGGGAATGGATCCCTTTGATTTGACATGATAAATTTCAAAGCAAAATTCATATTTTAATATCCAAACAACTAGAGCAAAAAGAGTAGCCGAACCTTTGTTGATGATGGTTGCATGATCATAAAGTTTATCTTTTTTTTTTTTTGGTTAAAGGAGACCCAACCCAGCACATGTATTTCTGGACTATAAATTATAGTCCTAAAGCAAATGCACTAATTCTTGATTATCATATTTTATTTTGATCGTCTTTCTTTATTTCTTTCTATAAACATTTCACTTTTTTCAGGATTAAATGTAAATGGTTGGTTTCAATAAATCAATAACATTTAAAGAAAACGCTCGATCATTTTACATATTTTTTAAAAATATTATACATACACATAAAAATAAAAATAAAAATTGATAGATAGAGGAGAGAATGAGCTTGTGACCTTCTAATTTGTTTGATGCTCTTAAGCCTGCCTCATGCTATATCTAATTTTGAACTTCCCTATAGAAATAGTAGGATAAAAGACGATATCCAAGTGGTCCAAAATTGACTTTGGGTTTGGCAAAAGGCCTCATTTCGCGCACTAAAGGTTTCAATCTTCGCCTTTGTTAGTAATGGAAACTTAGTTATCTTTTGATCAGATTTTTTGAGGTTGGTACTTTCTATTGAAGTAGGTCCCAAATGCCTAACTTCACATTTCTTCATTTTTGATTAAAAATTTCAGTTTCAAACTTGAAAAATATGCATAAAATTTCTTGGTGATGACTGATGAGTGTTTTATCCCTTTAGTGGTAATGTCCCACACGAATCTAAATTAATTGAGTCGATAGGCTTCGAATATAAGGTCCCCATATATATGGAAAAAAAAAACATATATATATATAAGATGATGCTGCTATTAATGTTTGATGCAGTTTTATGTGTATAAATGTTGAAGAAAGTATGCATGTTTAGTAAGTTTATATGAGGGGAAATTGAATTTGAAAAACATAGTCGTTTGCTTTGCCAAGAAAAGGAGTAACAGATAAAAAGGCAAACAGAAAGTGTCAGCAGATCCACTTCCTCCAAAACATAAATCTCATATTATCTTTGACCATTTTAAAATAAAAATAAAATTGACATTTCATAGCCACCTCTTTCTTTTTTATTTGCATGTAATTTAACTTTTCCTTTTGCAAAGCAGAATGTGGATTTTGAGGTGATTAAATTGAATCTGGACAGGGGCATCCCACGATACTATCGTACATAGCCTCCTTTATGTAGACTTGGACTACTACAGCTTATCCTAACTTGCTTCTTGTTTTTGTTCACCACCAACATAACTTCAATACATTTTAAAATATAATATGCTAATATCGCATTTGAAAAATGATGTAAAATAAACATTAATCCGACACTAGAATTTAAGGATATGGCCTAGTGATCAATGAAATAGTTACGAATCAAGAAGCCTCATTTTTAACCGTGTAGATGAAATTAGTTGACATGTGTACAACTATTACAACTTCCGTGTAAAAGAAAAAAATATATCAACGATGCATCACTGCTCATTATTTTTGTCCTGAATTAAAATAACAGTTAAAATGAATCTATAAGAGTAAAACTGATTACACTCTACCCCTTGGTTCTTGATTTTATCACTCCCTCAATACAAAATGATTGTCCAAATTAAGTTGTTTTTTTTTTACTTTCTAAAAGAGAAACTTTAATTACCCAAAAAAGTATTTTCTCGTCCCCCACTTTTATTTTAAATTTTAAACAATGTTAAAAATCTTCCTAGATTCAAATATATGTTCCCTTTCAACCTATTTTCAGTCCCATTTCCTTTTTTTTTGTATCTATATCCTACCACTTTGTCACCTTTCCCAACAGTTACAGTAACATTCTAAAATTAGCAATAATTAACTTTCCTGTTTTTAAACTTTTATATATAAATTAAGTATATAATTTCAATCTTGTCTATATAAAATTATTATCATATGATCAAAATGTTATCGATTTGAGCTATAAAAACACATAGAACAGAACCTCGATAATAGTATACAAAATAAATGATGCAGTGAATCTGGGGAGAAAGAGTATGAGTTACATCAAATAAGAATATTATGTATCTCCTGGTCTAACTCCCATCTTTTTCTGAACTCTCTAAAACATGGCTCCACCGACCACTGTTAAGGACCCTCTACCCCATCCCCCTCCTCTTTTTTTTCTTTTTATAATATAATATTTTCATATAATAATATTTTATCAGTTTATTCATATCTCGACTATTTTATCAGATATTTGTTAAAAAACAAAATGAGGCAGCATAATGATCCTTTGCTCCATTCAAAGATAAGGTTTCCACCCTTTGCTTTCAACATGCATGTAGCATTTGTCTGCAATTTGCCAAGTGTTTAACTTTTTTTGTTTTAGTATGAACTCAAACTTTCAGAAATTTCAATAATAATTTATGCTTTACCATAGTAGAGAAGCAAAAAAATAATTTTCAATATTTTCTTCAGCACAAAGTAATCACCTTTTTTTCTTCTTCTTATGTTATTATGATATACACTAGAAAGTTAATATATATTCGTTTCTTTTTTAACTTTTATGTCCTACCCCACCATTGTTTATCTCCTACTCATACCTTTTTTTTTTCCTGCCCCTTTCTCCCTTTTGCTATTTAAATGGTACAACTTTTTTCATTCTATGTTTAAAGAAGAACATTATATACTTAAATCCTATTATAGTTCCATTGAGGTCTCTTTCTCAAGTAACAACACATTGAAGAAAAATGCCCAACACTGTAATGACTAGAGGAGTTTCAAAATTCATCTTCTTATTCTTCTTGTTTATTCTTCTTGCCTGCATTTCTGGTAAGTCTACTTTTTTTTTTTTTGAGTATTTCTTTATTTTACATGAATGGGGTTTCAGTGTTGGTTAAAAGCAAGATTCTTGTTTTTGCTGATCTTTTTATTATGTGTGACTACTGTGTTCTTTGTCCAGATTTAAGATTTGGAATTTGTAGTGTGTTTCTGTTTAGTGTTCCTATGTTTTACAAGAATGGGGTCTGAATGTTGGTTAAGCTCAAGGTTCTTGATTTTTGCTGATTCATTTGACTAGTGTTTTCTGTTTATGTTCAAGATTTTGAAATGCATTTTCCCCATTTTAGCTCTATCATTCTTAGACTAGATCTTTTCCCCCAGAAAAGCTTTTTTCCTGTTTTTCAATAGAATCGTTAAGCCCTAGGTTATAATATTTGTGTGGGAACGTGACCTGAGTGACTTTGATAAAATGGAGCAAATGGTTTATTTGAGCTTAGTTTACATCATTCACTAGGGTGGTAGAGCAAAGCTTATGCTAGAGATAAGACTGTCATCTTATTCTAGAAATGTTCAGCAAAAAAGATGAAGAACTGGGATTTATCATCAGAAAAGACGTTTACGGTTAACTGAGCATGCTAGATTTTATCATGTTCACTTGAAAAAGGGGGCTGCATTGGTTGAGATTTGATGTTATAAGAGTTGAGAAACGTTCAAGTTAAAATATTGCAAAACAAGTTGCAGCAAGTTAAATATGTAATAATGTTCTTTGCAGGATTATCCCCAGCTAAAAGGACTGAGCACAGAGAGCTTGAAAGGCAAAAGGAACAAAAAATTCATATTTTCGGGAAAGGACTGCTTGAATTGTTACCCATTAGAGCTCTTAATCATGATTTGATGGATCCACCAGCAACAACTGGATTTCCTACAACCCCTATAGTAAATCCTGTCACAACTCCATCTAATATGCCTCCTGATAACTCAGCTCCAACGGTTGTTACTGTCCCGTCCACAAATCCTAACCTTGGAATTCCAAATTTTGGGTCTATACCTCCAGCAGCTCCTTCTATGACCCCTGTGACTGACCCAAACCCCAATCCTCCGGTACCACTAACTAATCCAGTTACCACTCCCAGCACAAGTACACCCGTAAGTAATCCTGTAACAACTAACCCAAATCCTGTAGGGGGTGTTCCTGCCACCACCCCAGTAACGCCTCCTGCAACCACAAACGCTCCTGCTACTGGAGGGCAGAGCTGGTGTGTTGCAAAGAATGGAGCTGGAGACACTTCACTTCAGTCGGCGCTTGATTATGCTTGTGGGATGGGAGCAGATTGCTCAGCCATCCAGCAGGGTGGAAGTTGTTATAATCCCAATAGCCTGGAAGGTCATGCATCATATGCCTTCAATAGCTACTTTCAAAAGAATCCTGCGCAAACGAGCTGTGATTTTGGGGGTGCTGCCATGATAACCAACTCAAACCCAAGTAAGCAAAGAAGGACTCTTTATTTACCTACCTTACCGTTATAAACCAGCATCTTATTGTTTTCTGATCCTTTACATGCTGACATACAGGCACTGGTTCTTGTGTTTTCCCTGCATCGGGGTCTTCTTTGTCATCGCCTACAACAACTACCACGCCGATGTCTGGAACTCCAGCGCCAACAACATCCTCATCAACTGGTGCAGCAATACCAGGGTAAGGGGAATTTTCATTCGCTCCATCAATATAATATCCTCTTTGTTGCATTTCCTGCGGTTATGTTTTTCTAGGCAAGGAGTCAAAGAAATGAAAAAATAGCTGCACATAGAAACGTTTTCTTTCTGAATTGTCATATAAAATGGATGAAGTAATCGATATGCTTTTCACTAACTTTGTACACTGTAATTTTCGCAGCTTAGCACCTCCAACAGTGACAAATGGTAACGACTCAGGTTTTGGAATGATGCCCTCGGGCATAGGTGATAGTATTCCTCCAACTACTACTACTTCACTGTCCATGTCAAATGAATTGCAACCCCTAGTTGGCTGCATCGTTCTAGTCGCCTCCATCGCAACTAGTAAGCTGGTGTTGGAGTTTTGAGGAAAAGAGAAGCTCAATTGTCAAGTGAGAAAGTGGATTTTCGGTTTCAAAACAATGTACAGTTCTCGTGGAGGAAAAAATGGAAGCAGTTAGGAGTATTCTCAGAGGTTTAGACATTACACACCTATACACTGCTTTAGTATAGTTGATATATTCTGCATATCCACTACCTAGATGTAAAATTCATATATTAATTTTAGAGGCCATTATCTATATTTATCACTTTGAAATAGTAATTCTTAATTATCCAGTATGTTCAATAGGCCTGATGTTACTCTGCTATATTACATATTTCCCTGCTTATGAAGGATGTATTAGATCTCATATCATCAGTTATAGCTGGTTATTACTTGCTATAAATAGACTTAGGTCTATGTTTCCAATTAAATTAAGGTTTGATATGTTGGATAAATATCCCTTGAGACAGATATTATTGTCTTATTCATTGTTTGTTTACTAATTTTGAGAAGTTCTATCAAGATTAGTAATTACTACGTGAAGAAACATTGAAAAATGACGAAACTACTACTGTTCAATCTATTTTTTTCTAGTGGATGTACTTTTGTAATCAAACAATTTCTTTTAAGAATAAGAAATAGTATATAATTAATCTGAGCAATACTTTTCTTAAATCAAACGACCCCTAAATGCATTAAATCATTTTGTTATAGGCATGCCTTTTGTTCCTTCATAGGAATTAAGTTGGGTACAGCCATGTAGAACAAAGTCAAAAGCATTTTACAGCCATCAACATCAAAAGAGAAGAACATGAAAGAGGCTAATGATGCCGTATTTTTATATTATTTTTTTTCAGTGTGGTGTATTGATGGTAACTTTAAGTTTGATTAATCAATGAGCGCCATGCACTAGCGCAAATTACGTGTTTCTTCAACGCCCTACACGATTAATAAACAATTATTTAGATTTATAATTTATACTCCCTCTTCTCCCATATAAAATAAATTATTGGATGGATCATAACCTGAAGAAAAATAAATTTAAAGACAATATAAAAGGCCATTTTATCAGTATTACCTTATCAATCCTAACGAGGTAACATACCTCAATTAACAATAAAGTAGTAATTAAAAGCTAGAAAAATTAAGAATCTTGTGATCACCACAAAATTCCAGCTATGATGATCTAGTTGGCTTAGATCAGCGGACAAAAAATTAAGCTAATAAATATATACGTGTTCAGTCTAGTAATTCTAGGTAGTAGAAAGCTATCTTAAAAAAACCTATGAAGATAGCGTTTCCCAAATCGTCAATACATTTATAACATTGGATGCTGATTTGAATTTTTGAGACTAATTCAATAATTAACATCAGAAAACTAGGCTTTCTCACTAAGACAAGAAAATAATGCAACTGGGCCCCCTTCAGATTGGAGTTTCAACGATACATTTTAAAAACATGATTATGTAACGTTATGATTACCGCATGTATATATAATATCTAATAATTGAACATCGAGATGATGGATTCAGTTGTGATGCCCTTAAGGTACAAAAAGATAGGGCCCCATATAGTATGATTAACATTCTAATATATTAAGCAGCAGCTCTACAGCTTCTATGTTGTTAGTAGCTACACTTCTCCTTTTTACATTGTCAACTAATACTAATTGTAACTATTACCGCTTTGAAAAGAGGACTAACATCAGCATTGACATTGAAACGACAACCTTGAATCCTGAGGTATCCCAGAAGTTCTGATTATTGTTGCTGGAAGTTCCAACTTGCTTAACTGATAATTGGTCTCTCAGTTCCTTAATAGCTTTGTCACGTCGTTCTCCCATCTGCAATTTATGTTTGCATGAATGGCATTAGGTTTACTGTATTAGCTATAATTTCATCAATGTAGTAGTAAAGAGTAGAATTACCCTTTGGAGCTTGCGAGTTTGACTTCGAGTCTCTTGTAGACAGAATTCCAACTTCATAATCCTCTTTTTCAACTCTTGATCAGCCCTACGATGCTTTTCTAACTGTCCAGAAAAGAGGTTCATAATCGTGAGGAAAAATCACTCATTAAGTATCATGGGGTTTAGAGAGCGATGGGAAAGTACGTTACCAAACCTGAGATTCCAACTCCTTGGTTTTTAGCTTCCAGTGGGCAGACATGATCCTGATTTCGTACCGGAGTTTGGCAAGTTCTTCATCTTTGTCAGTCAACAGCTTGTTCATCTTCTCAATGTTCTTTGGCGAGACCTCATCTAAGACCTTCCTCAATTCACAATCTGTGTTTGCACCAGATTTTGCTAATGCTTGCATGATATCATGCTCAATTCTCACCACTTCATCTTTCAATTGCCTTTGGGATGATTCTCTTGCTTGAAGATCCTTCTGCAAAAGATCTAATTGCTCACCAAGTTTGTTTACACGAACTTCATGTTCCTTCAGTGAACTGTTTTTCTCATCCAACTCTTTCAAAAGCACCAAACACTGAAGCTGTGCCGATTCAGCTGATGCAGCACTTGCATCTGCAGTTGCTTGAGTCGCAGAAAGTTGTGATTTAAGGTCATCCAACTGCTTAACATACTGAATCACATTAAGACCTGATGTTATTAAAAATGCATACCAATATCCTAGGAAACCATTCTTATTGTAATGATGATGCATGATTAATAAAAATATATGAAAAAATCACAAAAGTGAATAATTAGTATCTTAAATTAACCAGATGAGAAGATATTCTTTACGAAATAAAACTCTTCAATTCAATCTTAAAAAAGCAAATATAAGTGAAGGATTTAAAAGGAATTGGATCAATACGGGATACTGTATTATTATTCAGATTTGGAGTTTGTCACTTTTTTGAGTAAAACTATAGGAGCTTAAGTACTGCCATTATGTGTTAGTCACGCTAATTTCCTTTAAGTTAACTTGAACCTACTTAAAGTGGATGTATCATCATACATTTACCGTTATTAGACATCTTTTCTATCAACTCAAAATTCTCATTCCTAAAACACCAATATGGTGTCAACAATATGATACAACCACAAATATTCAGGTTATCTCAGTCATATTTATGAATTTAACTTTATCACACATAATTGACTAATTTAAAATAAGTCACCTTGAATTGCTACCTAAAGATGCTCATTCGAGCACACTTTATCAGAATCAGCCAGACACCATGTTATATCCAACTAATCATTTCTCCAACAATCTGAGGACAAGACTCTCAATGCCAGAATATTCAGAGTTGGAGCAATGATATATGCCTCAATATCAAAGGCACCTCAAAATACATAATACCAAGAGAACTAGACTCTCACAAAAGACAGTTCTAGCACTACTATAAAAAAAACCTCAAATCATATGGCATCATGTCTATATTATTTAATTATATATGCACAACAAAGAGGCAGAAAGTGATGTTTACAACCCAGTGCTATCCATCTAAAAGCCACTAACAAGTGAATCCAAAAAGTAGTTTGATTTATTAAATGGTAAATCATCGTAGATTCCTCTTTATCTCACTAACTCAGCTAAAAGAAACAAAGTTTTCGACCTAATTCAAAACAAAGACAAAGTTTGTTGGACCACTATACTCGGGTTGAACTACTAGAGACAATTATCATCTATTAATTCTTCAATCCTTAATACTATTTCCCAAAAAGGACAAACAAGAAATGCCAGAAAGTAGCCTCAAAAGATATTCATCATAATATGCCTTTCAAGTACCTTTTCTTTTAGTAATTGCAAATTAACCCAAATGCCCCACACAAAAGATCTTTGAGCCCAACTTATCTCTCATATGAACCCACTAAACTACTCTCAAATCAAACCAAAAATACATAATTTTTCAAGAAATGACACCCATGACAATTACCTTCTCAGTGTTTAAAGCTGAAAATTGAAGCTCTCCATTCTTTTCCTCCAAAGACTCTTGCAATTTGTTTATCTCTTCTTCCATTTTCTTAGCTTTACTCTCAGCTTCCTGTAAATAAAAAACAATAAGCACACAATAATCAGACCAAGTCCAAGAATACCTGACCCACACTTCCACCTGCTTTACATAGGAAAAGACAAAAAGTTTTTTTTTTAAAAAAATAAATATCAAACAATCATAAATCAAAACTCAATTTGACCTGTCTGGTTAGGGTTTCACGAACAAAAGACTGTTCTTGATAAGCAAGACGGCTGCGAACCTCCTTAAGCTCCGCCGCAAGCGACACCACGTTTCGCCGGAAATTCTGTTTCTTCTCACTCAGATCCTTCAACAACGGATCCACCACTAAAGTCGACGGCCGTTCTTCCCCTGACATCACCGTAAAACTCCCGAGAACAACAAATCCAGGATGAACGGTTGTTTCTGCTACGGTATCCGATGATTCACCTGTGAAGCGTATGGAAAGAAAAAAAACTTAATTGCTTCTTCGTATGACCTCCGTAATTAAAGCTAACAACCAAGCACACTTTGCATGTGAATACGTAGGGTAGCATTTAAGTCGCTGACCCAAATTTCAGAATTTTCAATTTATTGATAATCCAAGAGCAATAATGGAAGCATAATTATTATAAATGTAAGATAATGCGTTATAATACTTCAAAATTCAAATTTTTATATGGTTCTTACTATTTCATAAATCAATTTCAATATGGAGAGAGAAAAAAAAAGACAGATCAGTGTTTTGAAAACGAAAGAAAGAGAGAGAAAGGAGCAAGTTGACAGTAAAATGGAGGTTTATTCCACACGACTCTTACACTTCTAAGCAACAATTAAGAAACACGCTTCCCACACAGCTAAAAATATAGCACCAATCAGTTTTTGCCCATATACACACACAGAGACAAACATGCATCATGCATGAACAACTGATCACCGAAAGTGTAGAAAATCACGAGAAATGACTAAATCTAATTGCAGAGATTTAGAAAAAAAAACAAAAAACTATAATGCTAATAACACCCCAAGATTAAAAAATTATATATGTGTATGATGGGGGATTTACCGGCGACGATTGATCTGAGTTGAAGGATCGGACGGCGGAGGAAGAAATGAGAGGATGAGTGGGGTGATTTTGAGGGGGTGGGTGGGTGGGTGGAAGAGTTTAATAGAGCAGTGAATAAGGGAAGCTGAGATTCACTGATATGTCTATAGTCTAAACAGAGACAAAGAGAGATGAAGGTGATGTGGAGGTTCGGAATTTGAACTAGAGGTTCGGTGTATCCAAGCCTTCGGTTTATCGACTTGACAGATAGCATCGGTTCGGATTTTACGAGCCTCGGGTTTTGGGACAAAGGACAAATTTCGAACCTGGACATAGAATGACCTCAGCGCGGCAAATCTGAAATTTTCATCAAGGAACCAGATCCCTCCACGTGGTGTGAGTTATTTGCAACCGTTAGATGGTCTAAATAATTATTAAAAGAAAATTCTTGATTATTTTCAAATGCAATTGGATGTGAAAATAATAAAGTTTATTTAGGAAAATAATTTACATTCCTGTCAGAGATTTGTTTGACTATGCTTAACTAGAGTAAGACAAGAAATCCTGAATATAGGAAAAAAGGAGGGATTAGAAAATAGTCAAGATTTGAATGAAGGAATTAATTATTGTAAAATGGCATGAAATCTCAAATTATTAATTTAAATTAAATGTTATAATTAATTTTTTTTTTTTGTTATTCACAGTAAATATTTTATATTTTTTGTCAGCAGGATCTATTTATATAACAAAATATATAAATGCAGAATTTATTTGTATATCAAAATATATATGAAAATTCATTTTGTATACTGAAATCTATAAAAAAAAAAGCACCCATTTGTATATTGGAATATATAAATAGACTCAAATAGAAAAAATTTAAATATATGTATATCAAAATATAAAGATTAATAACCAAAGCAAATATAAAATTTGTTATGGGCGCAATTATATAAATTATAGCTATGACATACATATAAGATTTTTATGTTTGTTATTTATGAAAGTTGCTCTTAATTAAAAAAAAATTGTAATTAATTCTAATTAAATGATATAGTCATAATTTATCTTATTTGTAATTTGCAGTAAACATCTCATTTTTTTTGGCCATATGATTCGATATACAATTAGTCATTTCAATATACAATTACTCATTCGGTAAACAAATGTATTAAATGTGTTTGTGATTATATAAGCAAGAAAAAAATATATATACAGATATACACTTAGAATTATACAAATACATATCTTATTATATAAATTACAATGTATAAATAAATTTATACAAAACTGAACAATTTATATAAAATTGAATGTATCTAGCGAATTATATAAATCAAAAGCTATATAACAAACATAAAATTTGTTATAAAACGCAATTATGCAAACTAAAATTATAATATATAAATATAATTTTTATATTTACTGTATATAATAATCGCTCAATTAATGATTTAGAGTAAACCTTTCAATGGCAAAAGAGTTTCTCTCTTTCTTCTTTACGAAAATATAAATATGTATATTAAGAATAGTTTATTATTGATCATCTAATCTTAAGATATTTCGTATTTAAGATAATATGAAGTTACCCTCCCGTGATGAGAATTTTTTTATCTTTTTCTTCTTTTTTGAGCACAAAAATATATTTTGTTCATATTCCAAAAAAGAAAATGATTGTTGATCATTTTAGGTTGATGGTTATGTATTTTAATATTAAATGTATATGTTAGATTTATTCTATTTATTTTACGCTTAACATTTTCTCTTTTATCAAGTATTTCATATCAAATACAATAAATCATGACTTATATACTTTATTTCATCTTTACTGAATATTTCGTATTTAAACTTATAAATTATGAGGTTACCTTCATTAAGCAGTAACTATATATTTTACCTTTAGTATCAAAATTTCTAATATAACTTCAGAACTAAAGGGACATAAATTTAGGGTTGTTTACTGTTATGGTTAATAATCAAATTAAATCGCAATTCAAATTAAATCGATTAAAAAAATTTGATATTTGGTTAGGTTTGATTTTAAATTTTGAAAACCAATACTATTTGGTTTTTTTTTGGTTTTGATTTTACTAAAAAAATAATCGCAAAAATAACCAAATCAAACCGATAAATTAAATGTATAAAATTTATAATTATTTATATATTATTCATAAATAAATCAAAAATATTTTGCTAAATTTTAGTTTAACTTAAGTCTTTAACTTTACCATTTTCTCATGTCCAACACTTAAACCCAAATATAACAATCTCAAATTCAAGTCCATCAAAATTCATTTTAGTCTTTACCTACTGTACTTCTCATAAAATAGTCACACTTTCTCTTAAATGAATTACTTTGTTCGTGTACTGATAACTATAATATTGCTTAATTGCTTGGTTGAACCAACATTAGCTTTTCTATGGATTATTCATGTACTTAGTGTTTGTGTCTATCGAGATACGTACATCCTCAAAAAATTATCACTTTCAAACTGAATAAACCAGAAAAATAGAACCAAATCGTCAATAACTAAACCGGTGGTTATTTTTCTCATTCGGTTTGATTTGATTTTAGAAATTGAAAAAACCAACTATATTAGTTTGATTTTGATTTTAATAAATAACTGAACCACGAATTTCCTTAGACATAGTAATATGATGTGCGAGCATTATAAATAATCATGACTTATATTTTTTTGAAAAGATAGAAAAAAAAAACACATTATGAAAATTTTAAGATATGTGATTGCTCCCAGACAAACGAGCATTATGAAAAATTTAAGATATGTGATTGCTCCCAAACAAACGAGCATCATAAATATTATCTTTTTACAAAAATAAAATATTTTCATCAATATAATAATAAAAGATAATAAATATCTCATGAAATAATCAAAATATCTTATCAACATTTTCAAATACAATTTGCTAAAGAAAGAATTCTTAAATTAAATTTATAAAAGGTATGTATCTTTAAGATAGATTATTAGTGTCAAATTTATTATTTGTGTCACACGCTAGAGCCTTTGGCATACTCATTTGAATTTAATTTGTTAGCTTGTTTAATATTTATCTCATTATTGACATTAAAAAATGAAACTCAAAACAAGAAAGTATAATGTCAAGCTCGATCGAGTTAATTAGAATGGACAGAATGTGAAATTAATGTCAAAAGTTTAGTATTAATTATTTTATTTTGTTAAAAAAAATTATGGCACATCATTAAGTTTAGTATTAATTATTTTTGCATACTTTTCACTTTTATCAATAAGATTTCAATTTTCTTACCACAAATAATTTTCTATTTATATTTGTTTTGTTTTTGTTATATTTAAAAAATTATTTTATTCGAGAAGTGCATCAAAAACTTTTTTATATAAGAAAATTATATAATGTCTTTATAAATTTATAAATCTATTTACCTCCACGTGTCAGAAGATTTCCAGTAGTTGCTCTGGTGAGATCGAAGTGTTCAACAGCATCTATATGGACACAAAATGATAATTTTGTGGTTACAATTGTAAGTCAGCTATTTACGCTTTGCAAACTCCTTTTCTGATTTGAAAGCGAGTGTGTATTAACATTAACTCACTTTAATTTGTCTACCAACTTTTAAAATAATTAAATATCCACTAAGGACAAAAAGAAAAGGTTATTATTACTGCTATCCATTCAAACAGCACATTAAATACGAAACTTTTAGAAATGCATACCAAATATCATAGTATTAATTACACCCCTCATCATGACTTTGGGCCGTTTGGATATAATTTCTTTTATAATTATTTTCAAGTCTTTTTTTATGAAATAAAATTTATTTATTTAACTGTATGTTATATTAGATTTTCAAATCCAAACATGAAAAATAGTTTGGAAAACTCATCAGAACCAATTTTTCCAATTAAAAGATTATTAATTTATCCCAAAACTTTGATATCTTTTCGAGGT
Source organism: Solanum pennellii (assembly GCF_001406875.1). NCBI lineage: Eukaryota > Viridiplantae > Streptophyta > Magnoliopsida > Solanales > Solanaceae > Solanum > Solanum pennellii. Next base: position 101,452,108 of record NC_028637.1, read on the forward strand.
GAAATTCATACTATACGACTTCAAGTTTTAAATGTTATTCTAACTCAACTAATCATTGCAGAGTTAGGAGCTGCGTTTAATATAGAATTAAAAAAATGGTACAAGTATAATATTAAGTAATATAGTAAAAGGCAGTGCACGTGTTATGGTACATCATATTATTCATTCATTCTAATACGGGTGTCGAGCGATTTAAATTGAAATTAAAGATATTAAAATGGTTGTGATAGAAAGTGGATTATATTTTGATTCGCTCAAGATTAACCAACGTTAGATTCAAAGATAGTGTCACGTATGTCAAAAATGGGTAAAAAATTATTAATAAAATAAGTTCAGGGGTAATAAAATCTTATTATAGTATAAGCGTGTCTCTGAAATTTCGGCTATAAAATGAGGAGTACTTGTATATTATCCTTTCTTTAAAACAAACAAAACAAAATGTTTTTTTTGCATCTTTTTAAGTGCAAACTATTCATATGTATTTAGTGGGATAAAATATTCACCATGGCAAAGTAAATTGAATAAGAGGTAATATGTTGAAATAACAACATTTTATATTACGTTGAAGATATTATATATGTTGGAATTTTCTATATCTTTTGTAGGAGTATTAATTTTCTATACAAATTCTGATATCGTAATTAAACCTTTAAATTTTTTATTATATATGTTTAATACAATTTTTTAAATGCTTATAAAATATTTATAATAATTATGAAAAATGAAACATCCAAAAGTTATGAATAATATTTAAGATTAGAAGTTATAAGTAGATGAAGAGACATGAGTTATAAATAATTCAAATGTATGGTTTATTACATTTGATGTCTAAATAATTAAGCATTGATTTTATTTTTAAAATAAATTAATGAAAACAAGGGGGAAAATACAAAATATGAAAAAAATATATATAATAATCGGTGACGGCATAACAATTATAAATTCATTTCAAACAAAAAATAATGGTGACGAAACAGATTGTTACACACTAAAGAAAATGATATCATGAAATTAATATTTTATTTTCAATTACCTTTTTTAAGTATAATAAGAATGAAACTCCTAATCATCGTAATCTTTTTGTTATTGAAATGGGATAATTATATCAATTGTGTTTTACAACAAAAAAAATAAAAAATAAAAGATCAAATGATTAAAATTGACAATATATGTAGCCAAATTATTTATACAAATAAAAAAAACAACAATTCTAGAAAAAGTAGCACAAGTTACTAATACAAGTCAAGATAAAAAGGAAAATCCAGCATAGATAATTTTTAATTAGGCTTATTTTTTTTCTTTCTACCATCTTTTTTTGCAAGTAAATCCGTCATCATATCTTGCTTGATATGTTAAACTCTTCAATCTTCATCATATGCAACCAATTAAATAAAAAAGATGTTATATAAATAAAAGATCATATACCAGTTAAAAAATAATTATATCAAGAGAAAAAAAGAGATTTAAACTACACATAATATATTTATATATTATTTTTTAATTGTACCGACAATACTAAATATTAATCATTTGTTGAGATCTAAAAAATATTATAATTACTACATTATATCACGAAACTGACTGTTAGAAAAAAACAATTACATAATGACAACACATTGAGAAAAATTACAAAGGCATTGTGTTTTTATTATACTTATTTGGTGAATGACATATAAAATATATATGAACAAAATATTAAGAAAGCATGTTCAAATACATAAAAATATTAATCAAACTTGAGAATAAAATATATATCACCTTTATGTACTTCTTTTTTGGTTACAAGTTAGATAATTCACAAACAAATACAATAAAAAGAATAATGATAATTTTAAATATAAATCTTCATGAAACTAATTATGAATATATAGACAAAATAGAACAAATGAAAAAATAAAAACTTGAGAATGAAATATTACTTATTATATGTACTTTTTTTTTCATGTTAGTTCATTCACAAATCAAATATGAATTTATATAGGTAAAATTAAAAAAGTAAAAAAATAAAGACTTGTGAATGAAATATTTTTTACTTCATGCGCTTCTTTTTTCACAAACCAATATGATGAAAAAGAGAAAGGTTAATCTTGAATGTAAATCTTCATGAAACTAAATATGAATTTATAGGCAAAATAGAAGAATATCATAGGACATCATAAACTTAGAAATTTAAATTTGAAGGTTACGGACATAAAAATTATAATAGTTATGAATATTATTAAAAGTTATAATTAAGAAGAAGTAAATTATGGGTAATAACTCTTTGTGAATAAATAAAAAATACTTAAAATATATGAAAATATTATCATTTTATGATTAAAAGTGAGACAAATAAATAAAATAGAATGTGAAGAGTTTTTGTTGTAAATGTTCTTCCATTAATAAAATATTTATTTGTAATAAATTAAGTTGCTTTTATAATGCAATAATTGATTTTATTTTTTTAAAAAGGCCAAAAAAAGAAAAAGAAGATAAATATATAATTTTTATTTTATGTTCCCCTACTCGAAAATGTCATAATGTTGTTGGAATATTTATGTAAGCATCTAAAGGAATTAACTACAAAGGCACATCCATGTAGAGTCTGTCGAGTGCTCGAATATCCATTAATGTCGTCACGAAATATGTATATATAATTATATATCTATATAGAAATTAAGAGGTACACTACATAAAAATGATCATTAGCGACAATTAAGAATTAATTTTTAATTGCCGCTAAATATATATTTTTATTGGCAATTAACACTCTCTCTATATGTCCCTAAAACCTTTAGCAACATTGGTTCTAATAACACTTAGCTAAAATCGGTAAAAACTTTATCACTCTTTCATTCTTTCTTAATGTTAAAATTTAATGTCGCTAAAAATTATTTTTGCTATAATGATATTTGTATAAAATTAACATAGAACACCCAATAAAACAAATAAATTTGTTTGGATTCGTTACTTTGATTTGTTTTTTCTCTTTCATTTTTTTAAAACACAATTAAAATCGTGCTTATATCTGCATTTTTAAAATCCACCTAAACAGTTTAAAGTTCTTAAAAGTTATTTTAACTTAAAAATAATTAAAATATGTTAATTCAAATAGAGTCGTACATTTTTTTAAATGACTATGACTTTGTAACTTAAAGTTTGTAATAGTTGATTTTATTTATATATATATATTTAGAGAATGTGTTTTTATTGGCACAACAGATCGAGCTTTAACAATAGAAACATCAAATCTATGCAATTACATCAAGTGAAATATTCTTAAACATTACTACACAAACACACGTCAATAATTTCTCTAAATTTACGAAAAAAAAGTAAAAATATAATTTCATGTGAATACAATTTATAAAATGATTATCAGTAATAAGCTATTCCTCAAACATAAGTATTTTGTTAGAACTTTATACCCTAAAACCTTATTCAAATCAGTGTTTCTACTCTCAACAATCAAAGAGCTAAGTTGTCAAAAAGAGAACCCCCCCCCCTCCACCCCCACCCCCCACATAATTCGTAAAGTGGGCTGAGCACCCAAAATAGGCCCATGCCCAAATCTCTTCCGTGGACTGGGCTTCACGGCTTCACCTTGGGCTTTTGTTCCCATACGGGTTCTGATTGGGTGGGGTTAAATCCGGAAATTCCAAACTTCCTACTTTCTTTTATATTTGAAAAAAACATATTTATTTTCATAAAGTAAAAAAAAAAAAAGGAGGATGGTGGGGAAGGTATAACTCTTTTTGTCATGTAACAAGGCAAGTTATGAATCAAATATTCGCAAATTCAATAACATAAGTTTACTAATGAAGCAAAGATCCATGGTTGTATTCTTAGGTTTTTACTTTTTAAGATTTCAAATTTTAATGTATTATAAACAAAAATATATCATTTTTTTCATATTATATTTATGCCTCGATAGGCAGGTTAAATCGTATATATTTAATTAATCACACTGTTTATCGTATTATATCTCGTATTAAATAAAATATCAATTTCCTTTTTAAAAATATCTATTGGTATAACTATACTACACATCACTAATTAAGATTTATGTTGCAATTCTAGATATTCTTTGTCAGTTATTTTTATTAAATTAATAATACTCTCTTTTTTTATCTTTAACAAATAATCAGAGAAATAAAAAAAATATATTAAATAAATAAAATATTCAACGACCGAACAACAAGGAAAATATTTACGAGGTTGATAGATCCAATTACAAACTTGTGAATCTCTGTGTTAGAATTGAAAAGTCCATATTCAAGACTTAGAAGAGTTGATGATACTCCAAAGACCAAGAGTCAATGATCAACCTTGAATGCTACGCTTCAAATAAATAGAATACCTCGTCAAATCTTTTATTTTTGGAGTAATATAAATATCGAATATTAAGTGAAAAAATAAATAAATAATAAAATAATATTTATATTTGCTTAGTTACAATAGCATATTATATAGTTTGTTAAATAAGTTCGAAAAGAGTAGAATATATATAAAATAGAGAATAAAAAAAATATAGTGGAGTAATAAAATATATTAAGCAAGTAAAACATTTACTTATATTAATATTATGTAATTATTATCAGCCAAAAAAATTAGATGATAGGATTTATGTATTTGCTAATATAATTAAATAATAAATCTATTTATATAGCTTACAACACATATTTAATGATTTACCATAAACGTCAAATGCAAAATAATTTTTTTTTTCCCTTATGAAGTAATGAATTCAAATCACGTAAAAACTTTCTTCATGATAGTATTTTTTTGAAAGAAGGAAAATAAATTATGACGTGGAGAGATCCAATCAAGGCAACCCATATAAGATTGGAATGGAAAAAACAAATACTAATATTTTAAAAACTGAAATGGTTGTTGAAGACGAAGAGTCAATGATCAAACAGTAACTGCATTAAAAGAGAAATTGAAATTAATATAAATTACTTCTTTCTTGTTTTTATATTACTATATATACTTTTCCCTTTTTAATCAACTTCAAAAGAAATAATTATATGTATAATAATAAATTTAATTTTAAATTTGGAAAATACTTTTTTGAGCTGCTACATATAAAACATTTATGAATTAATAATAAATATTCTGTTTAATTATTTTGAATACAGATTGTTGGAATAATAATTTAAAGAAATTGTAAGTTGTTTAAATTTTAAATAATTATTTAATAAATACGTAGTTAACATTTATTTAATATATATAAAATTTTTAGTCCTAGTTGAATTAAGATTCAAATTATTTTTGAGTTTATAAATCATAAATTTGAAGATCAAAAGTACACCAACTCAGCACTTTCCTCAAATGGAAGTCAAGCTCGTTCCTCACGATTCTGCTGTACATACATATTTACGTTTTTGTCCATTAAATGGAAGGACATAATAGTCATTTCAGAAACCCCTCATGAATCTTCCACCCGTCACAACTACGGCAGTCCCCACTCATCACAATATAATCCAACACTCTCTCTTCCATCCCTTCTACTCTCTCCATATCCTCTTCTAATCCTACGCACTCCTCAACTAACTTTACGCACCAGACATACATAAAAAGACTAAATTTTACACATCGGTATTCGCTATCGTGCGCCATTTCTTCTCCGGCAACGGCAACTCGTTGGAAATGGGTGGTGCAGGCGGAAACGGGAACGGCGGAGGGGGAGGGCCGCAGCCGTCGGGTGCGGCTGAGGCGCTGTACTCGGCGGCGAGGATTTCGGTATGGTGGGATATAGAAAACTGTCAAGTGCCTAGAGGATCTGATCCTCATGCGATCGCTCAGAATATAAGTTCTGCGCTTGTGAATATGAACTACTGTGGACCGGTTTCTATTTCCGCTTACGGTGATACAACTAAGATCTCTTCTTCTGTTCAACAGGCGCTTAATAGTACTGGAATCGGCCTTAATCACGTTCCTGCAGGTATACTTTTTGTTGAGACACATTTTTCCTGTTTGCATCTTTGTTAGTCTCTGTAATTCGAATGAAAATGATTTGTTTTTAGTTGATTTGATGTTTGGTTGAGTCGATCTATGTTTTAAAAGTTGATTTTTGTGTCACTGGACAGGATCGGTTAGATCTCATTGAATTTTACCTATGATTGTTTTGTTTGTGCTGATATATAAGTCAACGGAGTGTTTTTGATGGTCTAAAGAGCATGGCTGACCCTTTGAATCCATGCAAGTGCCAATCTGATTATTCTGTGGTCGAATTCACAGTCAGATGCAAAATTGCATTTTTTTCCAGTGAAAATAGCCATGTTTTCCAATTTAAACAGGATTTTTACTAGGAAAAAAACGTTGATTGTGTTTTCTTTTTTAATTTTCTCATACAAACCCACTATCAGTGATAGAGATTGGGTGTTTAATAGTCTGTTTAGCACATACTCAGAACTTGTATGAGTTGCTGATCTTTTGTTTCGGAATTATAGAGCTCATTTTCTCTAGATCATGAAGAAATCAGAATAGTGGTCCGCGGTAGATCCATGATTTTAAGTTATCGGGTGTGAGTACTACTGCACAGTCCATACTCTTTTATGGAACTGTCCTTTTCATCAGCTCTGAAGGTAGGAAAGAAGACTTTATTGAGAGTGAAGCAAATGAGCTCAATCTTCTTGGCGGGAAGTTTTTTCTTAAACGTGTATGGATAATGGGCGTGGATTACGCATATGTATTTTTTAAATAACATTTTCAAGTATATATAGTTGGATATGGCTCCTCCTCCAGTTCCTTCAGTTCTAGTTTGAAATTATGACGTGTATCTAGTGTCGTCTAGTATTTTCAGTGTTTTGAAAAAATAACAATTGTAGTGTTTGAGATTTCAATTTGGAACTGTAAGTTGAATTTTTAACCCTCTCAATTACTAAGCCAACCTCTAATTTTTTTTTAGGAGGTTCAAAACTTATATTATACTTATTTTTTTTGTCAAAATACCTTATGTATACTGTGTAACTTCTCGCAGAGCAAACCCCCTCTCTGCCTTCTATATCCGCCCTGCACGTGTTTACTTAATAATTAATAGATCTGATATATTTTACTAATTTCTATATTTTTTTACGGTAATTAAAGGACAGTCTATTTTTACCATAGTTAAAGTATACTCTCTGCTGCCAAAGTGTATAATCCGTTTACCATTTCTAGCTTCTGAACCTCAAAGTCTGGTGGAAAACCACCATGAACCTCTCTTTTTGTTTCTCAATTTGATTAGACCTAAAAGCTTCTTGAAAGAATTGCACACAAAGAACTTCAACACCAAGTCAAATTAACTTGAAGCTAGTAACTTCCACCAAAGAGTGGGGAGATTAGCATATATATTTGAGACTGGGAGAATAAGATACTGAATTTGCTTTCTGGCCGGCCGATCGGGCAAAAAAGTTGAAGGATTCTCAAAATTGTCAATCGCAAGTTGGCAATTCAGAAGCAGCGCTGGAAATCAAGGCGTGCTTTGTCATCTCAGTTTCTTTTTGTGCAAAGAGATTGAAATGATTCCGTCCTTCTAGCTTGCTTCCGCCCTGCTCAGAAGAAAGATTTAGTGCATCCATCACTTGAATTTTCTTCCCAATCAGAAGACAAATTAAAACATGTTTCGTTGGCTTTGATGGGAAGGCTCTAATTTTGGCTGAGCTTCATCAGTTCTCTGTGAAATATTTGGAAGAGAAAGAAAATTTACTTTTCATTGTGTGTGTGTGAGAGAGAGAGAGAGAGGGACTGTGAGTTGATTTTTGACCATACTGGTGGTGTCTGCTGCTATACATACAACCTTGGACAAAAGTGAGAATTTGGAGCTGATATGTGGTCGCTTAATGTTTAGTTGAATTCTCATCTTAATTGAGTCGTAAGATAGCCCTTGAAGGTAGTGTATAGACCAAGTGAAAAACAGTGTATTCAAGATTCTTATTTTTAACATTTGTGGTAGCGCGATTTTGATATATTTTGAACTGCTTAGACTCCGTCATGACAATTTTTTGTCCAAATGTGTACAGGTGTTAAAGATGCAAGTGATAAGAAGATTCTTGTGGACATGTTATTCTGGGCAGTTGACAATCCTGCACCTGCTAACTATTTGTTGATTTCGGGAGATCGTGATTTTTCAAACGCACTTCATCAATTGCGCATGCGCAGATATAATATTCTTCTCGCACAACCTCAAAAAGCTTCTGTTCCCCTTGTTGCTGCTGCAAAGACTGTATGGCTTTGGACAAGCCTTTCATCTGGAGGACCTCCACTCACAAATAGTGAATCAAGTCAACTTGTTAATAGCAGCTACGGTTCTTTACCCACTTTAGACACATTATCAACGTCATCTAGTGACTCCAGTCTGATAAACCAGCTTGACACTTTCCATGAAAACCCACAAATGAAGTTTAACAATTTGGGAAGGGGTACAGATATTAAGCAGAAGGGCAAACCAGTTCGTAGAAGTGTGAATCAACCCAATATATCACGAACTTCATCTGGCACACAAGAAAATCATAGTGCTGCAAACTTTCATCAACCAGGATATGGATATCCTAAGCAGTTCAATGATTCAGTGGAGTTGCCTGGAGCTCATAATTCAAGAACTCCTTTCAGTGGGCCTGTACCGAGCGGTGTTCCTGGTAATCCTGAGGCATCCTGGACGAATGGAAACAACTCACAGAACAATTATCAAAACAATTATCCTCCAGGAAGGCCAAACAACCTCCCAGTATCACCGATAATTCCACCTGGTAATTTCTTACCACCTAATTCGCATGTGCATCATTCACATTCAATGCCTCCTAGGTCTGATGCAATTGGCTACACCTCAGTCCCTCAAATATCTATGCCTGATATGGGTAAGCTAAAAGTCAGTGAAAACTCCACTAATGGTCATAATCGTCCTTTTTCTCAAACGTGGAATGGAGAATCAAGACAACCTCCTAACATTGAGAATTCTTATACAAATACAAATGGGCCTCATAAAGGACACAATTCGCAGAAGAAAACACCATTTTACGTTGAAAAAGAGGTAAACAGGCATCCACATCCCAGCCCTGAGATTCCACCACCGTCATGTATAGCAAATAGCAGTAATGGACCTCTCAATGGTGTGTGGGGAGCTCCAGGATGCCCAAAACCTTCTGATTATGTTCAAGGCCTTATTGGAGTCGTTTTACTTGCCTTAAACACCCTTAAAACTGAGAAGATTATGCCTACTGAAGCAAACATCTCTGATTGCATCAAATATGGAGATCCAAAACACCGCAATACTGATGTTAAGAAGGCTCTCGCGAGTGCAGTTGAACAACAGCTGGTAGTAACACGGAATTTAGGTGCTTTGCAATTATATGTTGGTAAAAATGAGAACCTATGGAGGTGTGTGAATCCCATTGGTGGTAATATGAAACAATATCCCAAAGAAGCATGGGATGACCTCCAGAAATTTCTATCATCTTCTGCCGGACGAGCCGCCATAAGCGCTACTCAGTGCAGGTAATGGGTTCTCATTTAGTTTGAACCTTTGTGGATGTTTGCGGAAGTTTCTAAAGTTCTTATTTAGGTGAAGCACTTCCAATTTAAAATCCAATTAAACATTGTATTGAGAAAAAAAGCATTTAGATTCAGGATTATGGCAAACACATTTTTATCTTTGTAAGGTCCACTAAAATTTTTCTGTCTAGTTTTATTTTACCTTTTCAAATAAAAAAGAAGACAGAAGACGTTTCCTTGTGTGTGTCTTGGCTGATATGATCTAATTTTGAACTTGCTTATTTACGTTTTCCTTCACTAGGTTTGAAGCAGCAACAGTTATTAAGAAAATGTGCTTAAAGGAGCTTGCTTTAGGTGAAATACTTCAGATCTTGCACATGGTTGTTAACATGAAGAAATGGCTTGTACAACCTCAATCCGGATGGCAACCAATTAAGTTTACTCTCGCAGAGATCGTCCCCGATTCAGGGGTGGTAGCTGCTACATAAGATCTGCGAGATCTGGTTATGGACGGGGAGAGATGGCTTATAGGTATTTTTTATCAGTTCCTTCATGAGCTTACCGACTGAACTGGTGATAGATCAATCTAGTACATTTCTCCTCTTAAAGGGTCGCAATAGGTTAAGTTGCTGTATTTATGGTTTAAGTAGATTGTTCTGTAGTAGATAGTTATAGTTTGGCTGTTTTATCTTTTTCCCGGGAAATCACAAAGCACTGTGACGGGAGCTTATGTTGGATAAGAAAAACCTTCTGAGGGATTGGAGTTTGGCTGGGATTATGGAATATCTTAAGCGAGAGATTGCTTGCTATACATGGGTGGTGGGTGCTTCATATTTTGGGCTATTTCGTCGTTGCCCGGTTATTGATTATTGATTAAAGGGATCTAGAATTGTGGAAAATCACGGACTGTGATTCTGGACCTCTTCGAGTAACGTATGTGAGAATATCCTAGTTGCTTTTGTATCAAGCATATACATTTTGGAATCTAGGCATCTCAGAGCTGGTATCATGTATAAAATTCGCCGAAAAAGGATATATGCTTGTTTGGTTCATATTAATGACAAAAGTACTGGTGGTAAAGTCTCTGAAGCTGTTGGAGGCTTGGAGCTGATTTATTGTTAGAGTAGTTTTCAAAGGTGTATCGGTGCAGCATGAAGATATTCAGATGTTGCTGACTGGGTAGAGAATCGAATGCCTAAGACCCTCGTGTTTAAACAAACAGGACTAAGCAAACAAAAAATATGTGGCAGATTATGGTATTATGCATAAATCAGAGTTTGTGCGAAGACTGATAGATCAAAATCTTCCTTACAACCGTATATCACTTTTCACTTGGAATTATGGAAGTTAGAAACAAATGACTACATCCTTGAAGGTATGATGGATAATTCTCGTTATGACTGCATACAAAGAGAACTGTATGCAATTGTCTCACTGCATGCTTTAGGTCTCATTTGCCCTGCTGTTTTAAACTATTGTAGATATGTGTTGTAATTGCTGTAAACTTGGAAGGAGTTCATTTTCAGCATTAACTTTATAAATAAAACTTTGCTTGGTTTTTCTTTGTTTCTTTTGTCTAAATACCAAGAATCATTAGACTATAATTTTGCTTCATTATTCAATATTAGTGTGTAGGAAAATAGTTTATTTCATTCGACTATCCTCTCTTTTTGTTTGGGACTGCTCCATACTAAAACAGGAACAATTTAAGAACCTTGTCTGGGTTCAGAAGCAAAGAAAAAGGTCCCGGGCAGTATCATTTTTTCTCAACTCGTCGAACAGGATGTAAACTGAGAAGATAATCTGTCAGAGTTGAAGCGCAAATTTATAATGATGGGTTGTTACAGGCAGGGACTGACATACTATGTAATGAACTTGATATATATCATGTTCAAAGTAGCATCACCATCAAGCATGTGTATTGACGACTTGGGAAAAATAAGTTCATCCATTGCTATCCTATCGTATATCTGCAATTGCCTTGTACTTTAAACGAAAAGGTGAACAAAAAAAGGTCTTCCAATCCATATAGAAATATTTATATTCACATCTTCTGAACCTTTTCATGAACATAGTAACAGATGAGGTAAAATGTCGATTGGGCTGACCAAGCTCGTAATGCCAAAGACGAAGATATAATAAACCTCTTTAAATGTGTTTGGATCATACGTAATTAAATACCACTACTACAAATTCTTCTATTCAATGTATTTGGATAGTAAATACTACAGAATCTTTATAATTTTCAACCAAAAAAAAATTAAAAAAATTTCGACCAACGGCGAGAAAATTTCTTTTCCAATTTTTTGAGGACAGCAATAAAGGGTTTCACTTCATTGAATCAAGTTGTTGAGATAATCTATTTTTACAGCGTTATGATACCGGAAGGTTAATGGCTAATGCTCGATTGATTAAGAATATGAAGGACATTAGAAAAATGAAAATTGACATTTCATGTCAATTCTAAATTCATCGATTTCACGGATAATATCTATTTGCTTTTAAGACCATTAATTTAAGAAAGTTAATGTTGGAAAACTATATGCACAGCGGAAGTATATCAGAATCTTTAATACTTACATGAATAATAGATAATCAATATCGTTTATGCTAAAACAAATATCATGCTAGAAAACATAAATATAATGAAATTTGATTCAAGAATTACCTCTTGAAGAGTGAGCGGATACCTTCAAGCGAATCTCCAAGTTAAACGGATCTTCAAGCGAATCTACAATATAGCTATTGTCTTCTACAGTGATCCCATGTCACATCCAAACTCTCTCAATACTTGGGTGGACAAGTATTGAATAGAAAACTAATCATTTTTTTTTTGTAGGTTAGGGGAAAATCTATTTATAGTGATTTCTTCCTAATCCAAAAAAGACTAGAAAACCTTGATTTTCTAGAAAACTAGAAAAACCCATATTCTTTTTTTTTTCCGTATAGAAATATGATTCTGAGTTCTAGTTAAATATAAGCAATATAGGGACCACAAAATTAATTACCGAGGCTTCTTATTATGGAAATAATTCCAAATAATTAGTTTGAATTATTCTTACCATAATAAATTACAAATCATTCCACTATAAATTCTTAATTGCACTCCTCTATTTCGTAATTCTTTATTAAACACTTATGTAATTCCCCATGTTAAGATTTCAGATACTAATCAATAAATTAAATTACTGACGAATTTAACTTAATGATTAATTTCCTTTAGAGCATTACTTAACTTATTGTTGACACCCAATTTTGACCGACCTTTGACCATTTTTAGGAATACTATTCGATTAAATACGTATTTTAAATTTTAGAATTTTTAATCGACTTTGCTTGAAAATTATATATCTTAGTACGTTTTATAAAATTATCGTAAATATTAAAATATTTTAAAATTATTAATGAATTTCAAATGTTAAAATTTAAATGATTTTCAATTATATAAAAATATTTTAATATATGTAGTATTTTAATTAAAATAGTAATTCCTACACTTTCCTTAAATTTCAAATTCTAGCCTATTCTATTCCAATTTCTTTCAATTCTAGCCATTTGAATTAAAGTTTTATTACAATTATAGCCTCTCTTTCATTCCAATTCTAGCCAAACGTTATTGCAATTTTAGCCACTCTATATCTTTGCCAATCTAATTTCAAGACTTGATCTCTTAATCTCATCCGTCCATCTTAAAAAAATAAATCCTAGATCGAATCCTAACCCTTCATCTCTATCTAATCTAACGGTTGTGATTAACTCTCATATTCTCTCAACATCTAAAAATAATCCCTAAAAAATTTTCATTCACTTCTTCTCTCACCCTCTCCTACTCTCTCCAGCCGCCCCACCTCTCTCTCCATTCTTTCCGGTGGAAATCGTCAACCCCAAGCGAGGCGGCGACGCCCCTCTCTCTCTTGTCGTCTTCCCCCTCTCGCTTGTCGTCTTCCCTCTCTCTCTCTCTCTCTTTCTCTTCCTCCCCTCCCCGTCACCAGCCGCCGCAACCCCCCCTCTCCTCTCCAATTTTTTCCGGCGAGGAGACAGCCGGACGGAAGCCGCCCAAGCAGCCGCTGCTCCTCCCTTCCTGCCCTCTCTCCCTCTTCTTCTCCTTCCTTCTCCTTCGTTTCCGATCCTCCCTTTCTCCTTCTCTCGCGACCCCTCTCCCTTCCCCTCTCGCCTTCCTTGTCGCCTCCCCGCGCCTCCCATCAGTGTCAGCAGCGGGGACTGCTGCGCTCGGCCAGCAGCTGCGAAGAGGAGGAACGCCAGGCAGCCCGCGAGAGACAGCAGCAGCCAGGCGAGGAGAAACGGCTCCAGCAAACTCCACGCAGCAGCTCCGCACAGCGATCAAGGCAACATTCCGGCGGAATTGAAAAGTCTGTTAAAGACGGATCTGTACAGATCCGTCCAGGTTTCAAACTTGAAGTTCGAGTTGAAGATTAATTGAAGAAAGATTTATTTGTTTATTTGAATGTATATATATATATATTTTATTTTTTTGCCTATTTTATTTATTAGAATGTTGTAACAATTGTAACTCTAAAGGATCATATATATATAAATTTATTTGGGGGGTCGTCTAGGGGAGGGGGATTTATATGCTTACTTGTTTATTATAAATTTTTTAGAAATCATGCCTAGGTTTATCTTTAACCACCTAGATTTAATGTTTGTAGGTGTTATAATCTAATCAATTTTCAATTTGCTTGACGCTTTTGTTAATAAGTCTTAAAAAATAATAACTAGATTCCATTAATTTTTAAATGTTAAAATCAAATCCTAATAATCTAGTAGGTTGTTAGATGTTAAAAATATGTTAAATTTTCATTTGTCTTATCACGTAGAAACTATGCCTAAGTATTAAAATCATGCATATATATGTTACTCTGTTTTTTTTAAAACACCTAGAAATCATGTCTATAGGATTGTAAATAAACTTTTAACATATTCGTAAAAATAAAATTTGTTTGTGCATATTTGTGTCCTTCCCCCAAAATTGGTTAATATTAATCCTATTTGTCTTCCTCATTCATACTAAACTAAAATCATTTCATGCATTTAATAAATTATTTGGCTTTAAATATATTTCATCGTAAAACCTTTGCGTTAATAAATTTACCATCTTAATGTTCTACTAGTTTTTAGTACTTATAAAGTTTTGCAACATAATTTTCTTAAAAGTCATTATTCAATCTTCCTTTGAAATTTTGGATTGATTGTGACATTATTTTTTAAAATAAAGCACTATCTCCTAACCTATCGTTAGTGGGAAAGTCAAAGGAACTACGAGGTCAAGTTCCAATTTTTAAACCCGACGCGTCCCTCGGAAGTACCACCTACCCATGGATTTCAAAAGAAATTATGTGCATTTATATGTGAATGTTTATGTGCCTACGTGTGAACTAAATCTTTTAAATCATTTTTCAAAACATTAATTTTTTAAACCGACCTCAAATCAAAATTGTTTCTATGGTGGAGGAGCACGATCAACAATATCGTGGCATCATCCCTATAAAGAAACAAACATTTTTTTTAAAAATATAAAAATTTCATATTCAAAACTTATCAATTTTTAACTTTACTTTTGCACATACTAATTGCTTAATTTTTGCCAAATTCGTCTTATAACATAGTCTCATATGCTTAAATAAAAAATAAAATTTGATTATTTATTTATTGTCATCACCTAGCCTTGCATGCTTAAATTAATAGTATTAATTGTTTTATATTTGTTATCACTTAGTAAGATTAAATAAATTAATAAATTAAACGACCTTGATTGCTACTTGTACCCCCACATAGATTGCATGAGATACGGCCGGGACCCACACTTGTGGACCTCGAGGGATGCCTAACACCTTCCCCTCGAGGTAATTTGAACCCTTACCCTAATCTCTGGCCCGTTGACCTTAGTTAGACTTAGTTAGGTTAGATAGGTGCCCTAACGCGCCTTAATTCGTTAGGTGACGACTCCCAAACTCAAAATCCCAAAAGAGTTGTTAGGTCGTGCACCAAAACCCGTTTTCTGCGAAAATGGGGCGCGACAGAATGGCGACTCCGCTGGGGATATTAGGTTCTTACCATTACGTGTTTCATGCTTATTTATGTGGGGTTTACTTTATATTATTTATTTCATTATTTGCTAGGTGTTCATCATATTTAGCTATCATTTTGTTGCCTTGTTTACTATGTTCTTTTTATGTTCCACCCATTTTCTCCATTCTTATTTGTTTATTACCATGTTTCACATTCCCCCGTTTCTCTTATTTGTTTACTACATTTAAACCCCTATCCTCTTTCCTTATTTGCGTGATTTTTATTTTTACACCTTTATATGTTTAAATTCCTTTTATTCATTTATGCTTATTTATTTATTGTTTTATAAAATGCTTATATGTTACCGTTTTTCAATTTAAATGCTAAATGTTTACTGCTTTGATAATTAGCATCCCGCTCATACTTCCCCCAATTGGGACCCTCTTCCTTTTTTTTATTTTGTTCTCGTGATGTTGTGCCTTTGCACCTCTCACAACTACTCCAATCTTATACAAATACCCATTATAGAGAGTCGGCATATGCGTGGATGTAGTGGATAGTTTTACTACCGCGAAGCCACGAGCCTCTCGCATAGAATCCTTTCAAGTCCGCGTCAAGACAAATCTTAGAAGTCCTTGTTAGGTCATACATGCTGCATAAGCCCTAGGAGGTTTGACCTTTGGTGTCAATCCATGTAATTAGTAGCCACCCTCTCGTCTAAAGGGCCCCAACACCCTTAGACAAATTGTATATTTATGTGGCAACGTGATCATAATAATTAAATCAAGTCATTATGTCAAAATGGAGTTAAACTTTTTCTTCGACTCTAAACTTCAAATTGGCAAAGTATAACTTGAATCAATTATGTGACCTTATTCTATTAACTGTTTTAATTGTCCCACTTTAAGTTTATTGTGTCATTCATTTGATATTATAGTTTTGGCTCACTATATAATAACTCGGTTTTGTGTTTGATTTACTTCTTTGACTAAAGGTCGTCTAGTATTTGGATAATTGGCTCGACTAAGATTCTGCAATATGACAAATATGTTCAGCCTTCGAAAAAATCACCCATCTTCTCGTCCAACACGAAGTACCTTTTTGGACCATCTCTCCTCATCCTATTCCTACTCACACCCTCTCTCAACAAAGGTCTCCATCACGCCTCAACTTTGATGCTTCACAACATGAGGGAATAGGTGACAAAATAGAGAAGTCTAAGCTACATGCACTGCAGCGAAAAATGCATGACTTGGAGAAAAAGGTGAATGGAGGATTAAACTCAATACCTACTCATGACTTAAGGTATAAAAATTTATGTCTACACCCAGGAGTTGAATTGCCGTCGGGATTTAAAATTCCAAAATTCAACATGTTCGACGGACGTGGGGATCCAATGGCACATCTCAAAGATTTTTGCAGCAGGCTAGTTGGCTTAGAAAACAATGAACCTCTCCTAATGAGGTTATTTATTCAAAGCTTATCAGGAATAGCCTTCACTTGGTACGTCAAACAAGACTTTGACAAATGGCTCGCATGGGAAGACATGGCTCGAGACTTTGTGGAACAATATAAGTTTAATAAAAAGGTTGACCCTACAATGTTAAATTTGATCAAGTTGAAGAAATTAAGTCATGAATCTTTTGAGGAATATGTCATTCGATGGAGAATGGAAGCCTCCAAGATACGTCACTTACCGCATGAAGAGGAGTTGGTCCAAACTCTCATCAGATCACTTGAGGGTATATACTACAAAACCCTATTCTTTGCTGGTATTCAAAGTTTCGATAGTCTAATTCGAATTGGAAAAGAGTTAGAATATGGCATTCAGTCTGGAAGAATTGGTGATACACAAAAATCTTTTCAAGTCCTGAAAGACTCATTAGATGAAAGGAACGAAGATGCATCCACCTATATACCTCCGAAACAAAGAAATCAGAATATTGAGCAAATTCATGCTATTCTTGAGCCTTCCAACCCTCAGGTATCTCAACATAAGGTGAGGAAACCTCGTGTCTTCACTCCCTTGAGGGAAACTTTGACCGATATTTTTCAGAGATTATGGGCTAAAGGACTTTTAAGACCAATAAATGGATGGATTCCCAAGCACTCTACTTCAAACTTTGATCTATCCAAAAATTGTGCCTATCATTCAAACATTCAAGGTCATGACACCGAAGAATGTGAAGCATTGAGAAATAAGATTCAGAACATGATTGAAAAGGGAAAAATTATAGTGCAACAAGGACCACAAAACAACAATTGCAATCCTTCTATGGCGAATACATTCATCGTTCAAGGAGATCCTACGAAGATGTACATTAGGCACTTGAAAAGGAAGCGTAAATCACATCAGAGAAAGTGATAAGGACAAGACTCTTATGAATAAAGTTGGCTTTATTGTTCTCAGACCTTATGCCCAAAGCCTTCCTCATTCCTTTCATTTTTCCTTGTAATTCTGAACTACGTTTGACCTGATTTCCCTTTGGATACGTAGGCAACCCTTGATGGGTCCGGTCTCTATCAAATAAATTTTCTTCCTTTCCCATCGTCATTCAAAACAATTCTTTACAAATTCAAATCTAGACTATTTGATAATCCATGAACATAATTGACACTTGAATTCGAAGTCGAGCCTTAATGTCAAAATACAAGACAATCGCTTTCTTTGGAACTTACAATTTTTCTTTGAGTGAAGCAGGATCAAAAATTCCCCCACTAATAAACTGGGGCAGAATTTTTGAGGAAACTTCAAAAATTTTCACAGAGATATTTAACAAAGTGAGTATATATCTTATACTCTAAACTGGGGCAGAAATTTTTGAGAAATCCTCAAAAATTTCATCACAAGGGAATGCAACTCTAAAGGCAAGCACAGGTATGACCATCTCTTGCCTTTTGAATTTACGATTTTTCTCTGGATGCAGGAATAAATTATATATGAGCGTACTGTCATATTTAAGAGCTACTATGTAAGTCATACTATCCTCTGATTATTTTTTTGAAGAGGCTATTATCAACTTTCTTCTACGATTGACTGAATATATATTTAGGCTCTTCCGCCTTACAATAGGATGTTTAGGCTCTTCCGCCTTACAATAGGATATTTAGGCTCGTCTGCCTTACAATACGACATTTAGGCTCTTCCGCCTTACAATAGGATGTTTAGGCTCTTCCGCCTTACAATAGAATGTTTAGGCTCGTCTGCCTTACAATACGACATTTACTCTCGTCTCTCCTTACAACCAGACATTTTACTTATATTATTATATGTTTATACTATCAAATATTTTGGAGTTTGACGTTATTCTTCAGAGATGGGTTCAATCCTTCAAGAAGTTAAAGACTATCAAGGCTTGCACTACGTCTCAAACAGATACGCTCCTTGTCACCTCTTGTCATTTATTTAGAACTCACATTTCATCATTATTGTTCATACTTTATCTATTTATAAGCTAACGTCTTATCTAGAATTTGCAGATATGATCGATCGCCCCTGATTACAATTATTATGCTATTATCTATCCCAACAAAGACCCTAACAATTCTTTGCTACTCATACTCCAAACCTTGTTCATAGGCTGATAACCTCAATCTATCATGCTCTTTCTGCGTCTCTGTCATGATCTTCTAGCCTCTCAATCTCTTTTTTCTCGCTACTCTAATCTTATCCATTCAAGCCGATATCGTGCCTTTCAGACACCTTAGCGCTCTTTCAACTTTTAAGAGTTTCATTTGCTCTTGAATCTAGAACTACACACGACCTGATTCTCGTATAACCAGAGATATGTAGGCGACTTAAAACCAAAGTCTCGGTCGTACCCTTTTTTCAACTCTACTTCGCTTCAATCGATCCGCTGACATCTGTCGTCGGTCGGACAAAATCGGCTACTAAGTCAACGTTGGTTGCCTGACAATTCATTCTTCATTCTCAATCAACCAAGGGGCAGCTGTTGACACCCAATTTTGACCGACCTTTGACCATTTTTAGGAATACTATTCGATTAAATACGTATTTTAAATTTTAGAATTTTTAATCGACTTTGCTTGAAAATTATATATCTTAGTACGTTTTATAAAATTATCGTAAATATTAAAATATTTTAAAATTATTAATGAATTTCAAATGTTAAAATTTAAATGATTTTCAATTATATAAAAATATTTTAATATATGTAGTATTTTAATTAAAATAGTAATTCCTACACTTTCCTTAAATTTCAAATTCTAGCCTATTCTATTCCAATTTCTTTCAATTCTAGCCATTTGAATTAAAGTTTTATTACAATTATAGCCTCTCTTTCATTCCAATTCTAGCCAAACGTTATTGCAATTTTAGCCACTCTATATCTTTGCCAATCTAATTTCAAGACTTGATCTCTTAATCTCATCCGTCCATCTTAAAAAAATAAATCCTAGATCGAATCCTAACCCTTCATCTCTATCTAATCTAACGGTTGTGATTAACTCTCATATTCTCTCAACATCTAAAAATAATCCCTAAAAAATTTTCATTCACTTCTTCTCTCACCCTCTCCTACTCTCTCCAGCCGCCCCACCTCTCTCTCCATTCTTTCCGGTGGAAATCGTCAACCCCAAGCGAGGCGGCGACGCCCCTCTCTCTCTTGTCGTCTTCCCCCTCTCGCTTGTCGTCTTCCCTCTCTCTCTCTCTCTCTTTCTCTTCCTCCCCTCCCCGTCACCAGCCGCCGCAACCCCCCCTCTCCTCTCCAATTTTTTCCGGCGAGGAGACAGCCGGACGGAAGCCGCCCAAGCAGCCGCTGCTCCTCCCTTCCTGCCCTCTCTCCCTCTTCTTCTCCTTCCTTCTCCTTCGTTTCCGATCCTCCCTTTCTCCTTCTCTCGCGACCCCTCTCCCTTCCCCTCTCGCCTTCCTTGTCGCCTCCCCGCGCCTCCCATCAGTGTCAGCAGCGGGGACTGCTGCGCTCGGCCAGCAGCTGCGAAGAGGAGGAACGCCAGGCAGCCCGCGAGAGACAGCAGCAGCCAGGCGAGGAGAAACGGCTCCAGCAAACTCCACGCAGCAGCTCCGCACAGCGATCAAGGCAACATTCCGGCGGAATTGAAAAGTCTGTTAAAGACGGATCTGTACAGATCCGTCCAGGTTTCAAACTTGAAGTTCGAGTTGAAGATTAATTGAAGAAAGATTTATTTGTTTATTTGAATGTATATATATATATATTTTATTTTTTTGCCTATTTTATTTATTAGAATGTTGTAACAATTGTAACTCTAAAGGATCATATATATAAATTTATTTGGGGGGTCGTCTAGGGGAGGGGGATTTATATGCTTACTTGTTTATTATAAATTTTTTAGAAATCATGCCTAGGTTTATCTTTAACCACCTAGATTTAATGTTTGTAGGTGTTATAATCTAATCAATTTTCAATTTGCTTGACGCTTTTGTTAATAAGTCTTAAAAAATAATAACTAGATTCCATTAATTTTTAAATGTTAAAATCAAATCCTAATAATCTAGTAGGTTGTTAGATGTTAAAAATATGTTAAATTTTCATTTGTCTTATCACGTAGAAACTATGCCTAAGTATTAAAATCATGCATATATATGTTACTCTGTTTTTTTTAAAACACCTAGAAATCATGTCTATAGGATTGTAAATAAACTTTTAACATATTCGTAAAAATAAAATTTGTTTGTGCATATTTGTGTCCTTCCCCCAAAATTGGTTAATATTAATCCTATTTGTCTTCCTCATTCATACTAAACTAAAATCATTTCATGCATTTAATAAATTATTTGGCTTTAAATATATTTCATCGTAAAACCTTTGCGTTAATAAATTTACCATCTTAATGTTCTACTAGTTTTTAGTACTTATAAAGTTTTGCAACATAATTTTCTTAAAAGTCATTATTCAATCTTCCTTTGAAATTTTGGATTGATTGTGACATTATTTTTTAAAATAAAGCACTATCTCCTAACCTATCGTTAGTGGGAAAGTCAAAGGAACTACGAGGTCTAGTTCCAATTTTTAAACCCGACGCGTCCCTCGGAAGTACCACCTACCCATGGATTTCAAAAGAAATTATGTGCATTTATATGTGAATGTTTATGTGCCTACGTGTGAACTAAATCTTTTAAATCATTTTTCAAAACATAATTTTTTAAACCGACCTCAAATCAAAATTGTTTCTATGGTGGAGGAGCACGATCAACAATATCGTGGCATCATCCCTATAAAGAAACAAACATTTTTTTTAAAAATATAAAAATTTCATATTCAAAACTTATCAATTTTTAACTTTACTTTTGCACATACTAATTGCTTAATTTTTGCCAAATTCGTCTTATAACATAGTCTCATATGCTTAAATAAAAAATAAAATTTGATTATTTATTTATTGTCATCACCTAGCCTTGCATGCTTAAATTAATAGTATTAATTGTTTTATATTTGTTATCACTTAGTAAGATTAAATAAATTAATAAATTAAACGACCTTGATTGCTACTTGTACCCCCACATAGATTGCATGAGATACGGCCGGGACCCACACTTGTGGACCTCGAGGGATGCCTAACACCTTCCCCTCGAGGTAATTTGAACCCTTACCCTAATCTCTGGCCCGTTGACCTTAGTTAGACTTAGTTAGGTTAGATAGGTGCCCTAACGCGCCTTAATTCGTTAGGTGACGACTCCCAAACTCAAAATCCCAAAAGAGTTGTTAGGTCGTGCACCAAAACCCGTTTTCCGCGAAAATGGGGCGCGACACTTATTTCATGTGTCGGATTTATAAATTCACTTGTAAGATTTGACACGATGATAACTTATAAGTTTCTCTAAAAGGAATATCAATCAACCTCTATAACGAGACATGAATTCCATCAACTAACTTATTATTTCACCAATATATATTATTATCATCCAACTTACCAGGCATATTGACCCATCTCAGAATCTCACATTTTAATAAATCAAAACGATAATTAATATATATACAAATCATAATATTTATATCAAGATTAAGAATATAAGTACATTTAATAGTTTAGAGAATATGTTTTTATAAGTCAGTCTAAAACAACTATCTCTACTCGGTCCCGTTCAATACATACAAAATGTACTAGCACAAGAAGTTGGAACTATACCGTTCCCATAATTAGGACAAATTACATATAATCTTGTGCTACATTTGTACCCGATGACATGTCCAATTTCCATCCTAGATTGCGAACCAAAAACTTTATACTTATAAGAACCGATGATTTAATCCTCTGTGTATAAGCTAAAACTCTACACACTAAATCATCTACTATATAACTTAAATAGACATCATAAACGAATATATGATCTATTGAATTTTAATAAATATTTATTCTCTAATAAATATTATTTTTTAACACATGGTTAATAGTATATATCCCAATAGTTAAGACTTAGATCTCTCATGATTTTCAAATTGACATTTTATGTTGAAGCTAAATGTATCGATTTTATGGGTAATGCTTATTTGCTTTTTAAGACCATCAATTTAAGAAAGTTAAGACTTTGGTCCCTCGTAATTTTTAAATGTCGACTCTTATACGTGACAATGTACGTGCAAAAGACTATTAATGCTCTATATAAAGAACATTATCACGTATATAGGTCGATCATGAACATTTAAAAACAACGAGGGAACTAAGTCTTAATTTCCTTAAATTAATGGTTTTAAAGAGCAAATATCTCATCTGCGTAGTTTTTTTTTGTTTTTTTTTTGACCTTTCTCTAGTTTTCTTCCGTTGGGTCTGTTCTTCATTCAGGATTCACCATTCACCTTTCTTAGTTCCCATGATTCTGGTCCCAGGTTAGGATTCAGTTCTATACCTTTTAAGGTTGTCTCCTTCACTTCAACTTTGTTCGATTACTATATATATATTTTTTGTATTTACTGGACATTTTTTTAGCTTAATGTTTTTTTAAGTTGAAACATAAGTGGCCACTGGGAAGGGAGAGCAACTTCAATGGTGATAAAGCTCTCAACTTTAATTCTTCCCAAGAAAATTCCCAAATGGGTTTGTTCAAAACCCTATTTTTCTTCACTTTCTTGTGCTTGTAAAATTCAAAACAATCCAGAATCCAAACAAACCTCTACCAGTTCTTCTGACTTTGAAACCAAGATTCAATATTTAAAGAATAAGCTTCACCCAGAAACATTAGTAGGCGTTCTTCATTCCACAGCTGATTTGGATTCTTCATTGAAGTTATTCAAATGGGCTTCCCTTCAAAAAAGGTTTCATCACTCTGCTGATACTTATTTTCAAATTATCTTGAAGTTAGGTATGGCTGGGAAAGTAGAAGATATTGAAGGATTTTGTAATGAGATGGTAAAGGATAAATGCCCAAATTTTGAACAAGTTCTTTTGGATTTGCTAGATATATTTGTTAGAAATAGTAGGCTTAGTGAGGCTTTATGTGTTCTTTCTTGTATAAATTTTTGTACCTTAAATCCCTCTATATCTATATTTAATCAATTACTGGGCGCACTTGTCAAGGAAAAGAAGGAATTTAAGGATGTATTGTTCGTATATAAAGAGATTGTGAAAGCTGGAATTGCTCCCAATATTGATACACTTAATTCTCTGATAGAGGCTTTATTTGCTGCTGGTCGCGCTGATGCTGCATTGGAGCAATACAAACGACTTCATAAGAAAGGTTGTAGTCCTAATGGTAGGACTTTTCAGATAATTATTGGTGAACTTGTTGAAAGGGGTAGAGTGGATGAAGCACTTGTAATTTTAGATGATATGTTTCGTATACAGTGTGAACCGGATTATTCTAGCTTTTATGCTCATATAATACCTTTATTTTGTGATATGAATAAATTAGATGTAGTAAGGAGGTTGTTTCCTGTGATGAGAGCGTCTAAAGTTCTTCCGGATTCATCCACTTATGGGGCAATGATAAAGTGTTTGTGTTGGAATCTTCTCGTGGATGATGCTGTAAAACTTGTAGATGAGATGGTGTATAATGATGTTATGCCAGATGATGATGTGTTCATGAGTATAATAGATGGATTATGTGAATTGAATATGTTGAGTGAAGCTAAGGAGTTTTTGAATGACAAAGAAGTTGCAAGTGTATTGCCTTACAATGCGCTTCTTGAAGCTATTCTAAATGATGGCACCTTTAATATGGCAAGAGATCTGTTTGATGAAATGTTTGACAGAAACATCACAGATCATTGTTCTTGGAATATCATGATTCTGTTCTTGTGTGATAATAAGAGACTGAAAGATGCTTTGAAATATGTTGGTAGAATGATTGTTTCCTCCGTTAGTCTTGATTCATCTACATATTCTGCTCTCATCGTTGGCTACTGCAAATTAGGTGAATGTGAGAATGCTTTGGCATTGTTTCATCAGCTTAGGTCCAAATCTGGGTTATTAGATTTGGTATCATATGCTCAACTTATTGACTGTCTTTGCCAGAAGGAAGAGATTCAGGAAGCCACCAAAGTGTTTTGGTTCATGTCAACAAAGAGACTTGCTCTTCAATCGACCTCGTTTGGCAAGATTATGGAGGGACTTTGTGCTAGTGGGTTCACAGTTAGAGCAATCAAATTGCTACCAGTTGCATATTATTGTGGTACATTGTCTTCTCCTTCTGCTTACAACAGCATAATGCGAGGGCTATTCAGTTTAGGAAGAGCAAGTGATCTCTTTATGGTGCTCTCAAGAATGGTTGTGGATGGTTGTAAGATGGATGGGGAAACATATCGCATTCTTATTCAGAGCATGATTTCGCTTGGACATATAGAGAAGTCGGCTCTATTATTGGATATGATGCTTAGTCAGGGTCTATTACCGAATTCGGAAACACTTTCTAAACTTCTGGAGTATCTGGTGGAAAACAATCAGGTCCGCATGATATTTTCTTCAATAGATAAGCTTGTCTCTGAATTTGAAGTTGTTGATTCATCAATGTACAATATGCTGATAAATAGTCTTTTGAAAGAGGGATACAATGACAAGGCCTCTTTCTTGCTGGATTTAATGTTGGAAAAGGGCTGGGTTCCTGATGCTGATACTCATGCTTTATTAGTGGGTTCCAGTGTGGAAGATGAAACAGATGCTCAAAATTCTTCATGTGACAAATTTATCACACAGGATAATGTTGGCAATATACTTGCTGAGGGCCTTGGGAAATTTGATGGACATGACTATAGATTATAATACTATAATTGGGATCTTGATCCAGTAATCAATTTGGCATATGCGTGCATAAAGATATATGCGGTCCGGTCTAAGAATATTATGACGTATAAGGGCTTATCTCGTGGTTATTGCTGATCATCTCTGTTTTCCACATCATCCATTAGATACCTGCTTCAATTTTGAAGGGCTAATCAATTTCTCAAAGCATACCTAGAAGTAAGTTTTTTCTATTTTATTTCTTGTAAGCCCTACACATACTTTTATGTTTTATTAACTCTATAGAGTACTCTGAAGATGGCATTACCTTTCAAAGGGATTATACTGTTTATCATACTTTAGTAAGTTGTCTTCTGATAGTTAAACTATAAAAGGGAAACTTTATGAATTATGATAGTTCGGAGTTTATCAGAAGATACTCATTTTTCTGTAGTCACTTTACATTTTAAAAATTCAATTACCAATATGTGATGACATTGCTACATAATCCTTTACAGGAGAAATGTTTCAAAATGTTAAACCACAATTTGATCTTTCACTTGCAGACATGAGAACTACTAACTACAGTTAGAACAGCAGGCTCCCTTCAATTTGCTCTACACCTTTGTTAGACGAAAGCATCATAATAATTAAAAAATTAACAGCTACTTTTAAGCCTCTCAATAGCTAAATTGTCTAAATGTGATTTATCACTTCACTTTTGTAGCTTGGTATAAGCAACTGTTTTTCTTGTTATGTTATGCTCAAGCAGTTTGGAGGTGGCAAAGATGTCTGCCACTGTGTCACATGTTGGATTTCTACATATAATTCTCACAAAGTTTTGCTGTAACTAATAGCTAAATATCAATATCCGTTATGCAGTGACAGTAAAAGCTGGTATAACATCAACTGTTTAGTATTCCTATCAGCAGCGCTGAACTGTAATATACCTTTCTTTTTCTCTTCTGGCTGAGATCAATTGTAGCATCTGCTCATATCAGTGCTGGTGAATAAGTTTTTTTCTGTTGGAAGGCACAATAAATGCTCAGGGAAGTTCTAGCTAAGTTGGAAGGAATAAGAAGGAAGATCAGAACACTGCTTAGCTAGTCACTCGAGCTGTGAGTTCCGCTATTACTAACTTTCTCGTTTTAGCTATTTCACCAACCACATCATGTATATAGGGAGCTCACATATTCTGTACATCATACTCCAAACACAACTGAGTGAAGTACTGAGCCTTTTCTTGCTCATTTCGTGTGACAGTTTAATGTAAATTTGTTGTTTTCCTTGTCAAAGCAAGATAAATTCAGTTGGTTTGAAGGGTGGTCATCTACATGGATTATCTGGGATCTCCTCAATGCCTTCTGTAGTGCACACAAGGTGCTCACATAAAGGCAAAGGTCATAGCGGCTGCGATTTATTTTTATCTCTACTTGAACGAACACTTGTTAAAGAAAAGTTTGCAGTCATTCAACTTTGCATAATTTGGAACTGAAATATTCTGGATTAGTATACCTTTTCTCAATGGAAGCAAATATATACTAGTCAATTAGTTAATATATTCATAGTTTAATTAAATTTTTATTCTACTATCTTACCATCATATTTATGTGGCGCAGATTTAGAATTTGTATAATTTGACTTTTAAGTGTACAAATTTAGAATTTCTGTAATTTGCTTCTTAATCATATAAATTCATAATTTATGTATGCTTACCCTAGCTTGTATATAATTGTTCTATTGATATATTTGATTTGTATAAGTTTTGAAAAATTTTTAATGTATAAATACATAATTTGTGTATACTAATTATACAATGTAAATATTTATAGCAAATAAAAGTATAATTATGAAACATAATTAGACAAATTATAGATAGTTTATTAAATTTAATCTTTTTGCTATTTATAGAATTTCCTTTTTCCCAACAGTTTTTCATCGTTAATCTTGCACGCCAAATGAGTAATTGAGGATACAAAAGACTAAGCTTGTTTGGATTGTTTTAAAAATAGTGTTTCCTTCGCTTAATAATAGTTGTTCACTATACAAAAAGTAATTATTTAATAATATTTGTTTCTTTTAAAAAATCAAGAGATGATTTACTTTTAATGACTATTTTATCCTTGATATTAAATACTATTCCCTCCATTCCATATTAATTTGACTTTTGAGGTATTTTTCATTTTTAAAATTAAGTTAATTATTCAGATTTAAAAATTACTTTTAGCATGTTCTTCTAATTTTACCTTTATTAATCAGTATTAAAATTAGTAATTAATTAATAGTTAGTTATTTCAATTATAAATTTGACAATAATTCATAAGGATAAAAATGAAAAACTAGGTTCAGAATTTTTGTGTCTTAATATATTTTTCTTAAACGGTGTAAAATACCTTAAAATTTAATATGAAAAAAAGAGAGTACTATTTATCATCTAGCACATTTTTAAAGCACAAAATTTAAGAAAGTCAAAGGATAATATAGTAATATTACCCTGATTTATTGTTTATTAAGGAGTGTACCAAGTCAATAATGAATAACTATTGTTAAATAAAAAAAGAAATATTATATTTGCAATCACTTCCTAATTTTAAATAAATTTGACCAACTTTTAAGCCAATTCAAATATCCTTTAAATGGTGTCATTTTGGTGGAGTTCTTTTCTCTCTCGTCTTGCTCAACAATCCCCAATATAGAAAACCCTAATTCAAGAACACAGAGAATCCTTTTTCACTCTCCTTGTGCAAAAAACGAAAACCGGATTATCAGAAACTCTCTCGCTCTATACATGAAGTTGCTCTTCCTTTTCCCCTGTTTCATGTTCCGATTTCAAAAATGACGAAACAAAACTTTCCCAACAGCTCCACCGTCGCCCCTCTCCCCGTCCCTACCACCTGCGGCAACTGCAACGTTGAGGAAAGGTGGTTTCTCCACAACGTCCGCCACAGAGGATTATACCGTCGACTTTGCACCAACTGTGTCCTCAGACTCCACATTCAATCGTTTTGCCCCACTTGTTTGCTCGTTTATAACCCTACCCCTCCACCTAACGCGGCTTCAAACGGCCTTGTTTCTTGTTCCAAATGCTATTCGTATTCTCACAATTCTTGTGTGGGTGTCAACCCTCCTCACCCTTATCATTGCCCCCTTTGTGTTAACCCTAATACCCCTCTTTTTTCACTTAAGAAGGGAAGAGAGGTTGGTTTGGGTAATGAGGAGTCTAGGGTTATTGATATGAAGGCGGCTAAGGTTTTATTAGCGGCTGCCAAGATCGCTGCTGGGACTGTGACTAAAGCAGCTTTGGCTGCTAGGGTTGAGGCAGAGAGGAGGGCGAAGGAGGCGGCATTTACTAGGAAAAGAGCTAGAGAGGCTATAGACCATGTGGCTTATCTTACGGCTAGGGATAAGCTGAAGAAGAAGGATATATTGCAGTATCCTTCTAATGGCCCAGGATTGGGTTATGGCAATGGGAGTAACAGAGGTAGTAATCAATGCCTTAGTATGGTGGTTGCAGCTCTGCCATTGGAGGAGGAGAATGTCATGAATGCGGAGAGGTTGGATGGGTCTTCTGAGGTTTTAGTAGCTTTGAATTCTGTGGACTTGAAAGGGCAGAATCCGACCCTGGGGTTGCCAGGTGAGAATAATGGATCTGCCATGGATGTGGAGATGAATGGGGTAGCAATGGTGACCCCTTCACCTGCTTTTAGGGGAGGATTAATGCAGAATCATACCGGTGCTATTGGAGTTGAGCACGAGAAGTCTGGGGAATTGGTCTGTGAGAATGGCCAAAGGGAGATGATAAACCATGGAATGGTGGCTGAAAAGGATCAAGATCCGCGAATGGTGAATTCCAGTGCTAGGAAGGGGAATGGTAGTCTCCCTCAGCTATAATTGTAGCAGGAAAACTGGTAAGATTAAGGTGGGGTTGAAAATATGTTGATTTGTGCAATCAAGTTATGATTTTGCGGTTACTTGTGGGGTAAATGCCTTTTTCGCAGGTTACTTGGCTCGCAAAGGCTAGTGTCTGGGCATTCAATCTATTAGAATGTGAAGACTGGGATATGGTTGGTGTGGGTTGTTTTTATTAGACTAAGGATAGTATTCCGTACAGCATTTTATTGTGTAGAGATGTTCTTTGTACTTTTAACTAATTAAAGGTCACTTCCATGCGGTAGTGTTTCCCTAAATCTGCTCAGGCTTGTTTTTTTTAGTTTCGTGATCCCTTGCTTACATGCTTTCTTACATTATTTACTGTCATTGATAAAATTGTTGTGCTATTGAGCTTGCTATTAGTGTACTTGAATTGCAACAAAGTGTCAAGGCATAATATAAACCTCACCCTCCTTTTCTGAATTGCTTTGCTTTAACTTGATTTTAACATCTGAATATGGAAGGAATGGATGCATTGCATGTTCTTTTGCATCTTTTTGGCATTCTTTTGAGTTGTTTCCTGGATGAAGTATTGGAGTAAATAATAATTTGAACCTAGGAATGTCTACTGAGCAGAAAACTGAGTGCGTGTGTTCAAGATGAATTTTAGCCGGATGAAAACTTGTATTTTTGTTTAATTCATATGAACTATTTTTTTGCCTGTGCCAATCTGAAGAAATTTATATCTCAAAAGCTTAAAGCAGGATTGTGGAAAGAAGATATATAATTGAAAGGGTGGGCATCATTCTCTGCGGGATGATTATGCCTTTCCATGTACTTGTGAAGTTACCTCGAGATTCTCTTATTCAGCTCAGGTTGTTACTGGTGATTCGGCCATTTTCTTTTATTTTGTCCTAGCAGAGTATGGTCAAGTAAGATGGTTCCTTTTGTTTATCGTATTGAACCTAAAGAGATTTTAGAATTTTGGCAGGTTGTAGAGTTTCTTTGGATTTGAATCCCTGGAGTTTTTCTTTTTTTAACTTCTCCTGAAGGAGGAGAGAGCACCATGAATCTTAGTAGTTTCAGAGTAGGCAGATTGTATGTATATAGGAGGTTCCACTTTCCATTTTGGCTGAAATTTTCCTTTTTAAAGTGTGGGCGTGTGTATGCTTTTTAAAGTAGGAGGTTTCAGTTTCCATTTTAGTTCTAATGTTTGATCATCTCTCTATTGCACCTTTTTTTCATTCAATAAATCTCTTTTCTTGTATGGCGTTTCTATAAGAGCATTGACACCCAATCCCTCCGTCTCCTAGTCTTAATAATGGAGAACAGTTAAGAATGACACCTCATATTCTCCTCGGGTACATGCATCCTCCATCAATTTATATGTATCAACTAACTCTTCTAGGTTTCCCTCTCACCAATGCTTAGGCATTTAGGATGATATAACCTTTGTTTTGCTGCTGCTGCTGGTGGTATCCGATCCCCGATTTCTCATGGTATTCATCTCAATTTCACTGATCGCTAGTTCACATCCTTTTAGTTGACAACAAGGATTGGGAATTCATGATTAGTTCTTTGTTATATAAGAGGGTATTAGATTCAGTTGAAGTGGATCCAAGATCCACTAGATCATGCTGTCAGTTCTGGGAGAGCTTTTCTCTATGTATGCACTCACCATATGTGCACTAAATACTTCATTCTATTTCACCACATCTCCTACATTTTACAAGCTTTTGTTGCCTTAGTCGTTCTCTCAGCAATAAGGTTCAAAGGTTTTATGAGTCTATGGAGGGGATATTCTTTTGTAGAAAAATTACATAGTATAACAGATATATGCTATCTATTTACTATACACAGATTATTATTAGCAGCTACACTATCCATTTAATAGTTTATTTCAATTAAAGGGTGTATTTTCAAACATTGTATCTATTAGTTATTGTCCCTTTCCTCTTGTCTCTCTTCAACTTTGCATATAACCCCCTAACTAGCACCTTTTCACTCTTTTATGGATGACTTTTCTCCATGGATGTTTTTTTTGAGTTCTCTCCAAATTCAAACTCAATAATGCTATGCCTTCTCTCCCTTGACAAAGCATTGTTGTCATTGGCTCGTGATATTTAATGGAACTTCATATCAATGTAATGTTAAAGCATTATTAGTAAAATTGCTTGAAACTTGACGATGTTATTTTTTTTTAAAAAAATAATTACTATCGAAGTAAAAATTAAAAAATCTAATAAATTCTATCAAATCATCAATATATATATATAAATCTGAATTCAAAACCGCTGATGTGGCATGCCTCTAAGGGCTAGAAAAATATTCATCTTTTTTTTTATATATATTTTTTAAATCATTTTTTAAATTTTAAAATATAAAAAGAGTCTCTTAAATATTGAAGCTAATCATAATTAAAGTCATTAAATTATAATTACTCCAATGGATGTTATTTATCTTTTCATATTCATATGTTACTAATTATTATTTATCTTTTCATATTCATATGTTACTAATTATTATACTAACTATAAATACTAAAGCAAATATCTAACACTGCATAACATTTTGTCCTTTTCCATTCATAATTTCCTTTCAATTCTTCTTCTTTTTATTTCAAACTCTTTTTGCAAGAAGTCTTTTTCTTTCTTTTTTTCCTTTTTTTTAATTATTTTATTTTAGCATTGTCAGTGTTGTCCATATTTTATTATCTTAGTATGTAATTTTCATGCCTGATTTTTTTATTTTATCTTATTTTCATCTTAATATATTAAATAAATTGAATAAATGCACTCTATTAATCATTTTCGTTTAAATTCTTACATTAATTCCTTTATTATTTTGTATATGTACGTTACAATATACCCAACTGGATAACGATACGTAAAACTCATTTTATGTGTTGCAAATATTCAATTCTGTCCCTAAATTTCATCTATTAATTTAGTTATTATTATAATTTACATGTATGAATGTCATATTTAATCTATCCATATTTAGGATATTCTCTACCATTATTATTAATCTCTTCCCCTAATTTTTTTTCACTTTTTTTGTACTACTTATATTTCTATAAGGAAATGTAGAAATGATCAATGCAGTAGTTATGAAATTTAAAAGGTAAGTTTCGTTGTAATTTAATAAATATAAAAATGTGAAAAGTCATTATTTTTAATGACATTTACCATATGAGTTATTATGTATTGTAGTTATATCATATTTGCACATATAAATATAAGAAACATTGCAAATGATTGAGAAGCTCAGTCAATTGTTGGGTGCTGGTGATATTTTACTGTTTATTTTAAAGGTGAGATTTCTATTTTCTTTTATATAAATTGATGATAAGAATATTTATCTTTTTCTATTTATGCATTTTTCAGAAAAAA
>NC_028637.1:101487086-101585786 GCF_001406875.1 Solanum pennellii
AAAAATGAAGGTCAAATGATCAATTGGGTTTTCACAGTTCAAAACTATTTCTTTCTTATGTTTCTACGTTTTTTATTTTTTTATTTTCAAGTTTAAATAACTAATTTAAATAGGTTGTTGCATTTATATTGAAATGTTTTTCATCAATGCTTCCATATAAATTAAAGGAAAAATTATGTATAGATAAACATGTATATAACTTCTTGAATCAAATTTTCTTTTACTTACAAAAATAAGGAGCATAAGTTTAGCGATATAAAAAATATTATTAGAAGATAAAAACTCTTACTTAAGATTATAAAAGATATAAAACTTAAACACTAATAATATATTTCATTAAAACTTGAAATCTGATTTAATCGTTAGGATATCACTATAGAAAATATATAAAATATTTTAAGTACTCAACTATTCTAAAAAGTTAGTTAGTAAATCTAACGAATTATTATGACTGCGCGAAGCGCGGCTGAATTCACTAGTTTAATATATGGACAAATAAAAACAAATGAAGAAATCATCACTTTAAAAGGAGTAAATATCTTAAAAAATCACTCATTAAGTATGTGAAATTGTTTCAAAAAGTCACTCAACTTTGTTCTGTGTAATAAAGTCATTTTGATTTTCTTTTATAAAAATCACTCAACTTGAACTATTTTTCTAGAAAATCAGTATAACCAAAAATAAAAGAAATAATTACACAAACCACCCTTGAAGTTTAGTTTTGTAATACTTACTTTAATTGTAGTTTATAATATTATGTTTAACTCTCTTATTTTATTTTCTTTAACAAATATTTTTTAACCTAATTACTATTAACATAAAAATTTATGATTTAATTAAATTTTCATTTATCATAATGTATTTAATTTTTTATGATTGATATATTTTATTTTTTCCATTAATACATACCTTGGTGATTATTAGTGTATGATTACAATTTAAAGACGTGCATACATAATGATTAAATGGATATATTTGTTGCTGATTTTGGCTTCATTAAGTTGACTTGTACGTTCTTTTCATAATCTACACATTCCGTTTAAGTATTTCTTTTACTTTTTTCCCCTTAAGAAACTGCATATATATTGACCAATTTAATAAATGTGTGATAAATGGAAATTTAATCAAATCATAAATTTTTATGTTAATAATAATTATTAGGTTAAGAAAATATTTATTAAAGAAAATAAAATAAGAGAGTTAAACATAATATTATAAACTATAATGAAAATAAGTATTACAAAATTAACTTGAAGGGGTGGATTGTGTAATTATTTCTTTTGTTTTTTTTAGTTATAATGATTTCATAGAAGAATAGTTCAAATTGAGTGATTTTATAAAAGAAAATCCAAGTTGAGTGACTTTATTGATACAAAACAATTACGCCCCCAAAAATGAGAAAGTAAAAGCAAGCCGAACAAAGAAATATAATGCACATAAAATAAAAATAAAAATCATCATTTTATTGAGTTTGAATAAGTTTTGTCCATTGAGATGACGCAGTTGATTTGGAGGATCGTCATTCACATGATAATTTGGATCAATCCCCCTTCAATGCATTCTGAACTAAGTATTTCATATAGAGCTTATCTAGTACGACTTATATCTTATGTATATATAGTTTACATACTCTACATAGTGACGTATTTACCCTGCACAAAAAAATGTGTTGGAAAAGAACAACCTAAATATATAATTCATAGAACTTATTTTCTCTACATTTCAATTTCTGAATTAAAAAGAAAAAAGAAACAAACAAACAAAAGAATTCAAATTTCATCAGATAAAAGAAGACAAAGCTACATCGTCAGAGGACATACAAACCATAAGATATATTGCAATTATATCACAATTCAAATTGATATGGCCACAAAAAAGAAGTAAAAACACATGATTTTCATTGAGGAAGCCCAAGAAAATGTACGAGCTATTGCTGGCCAAATATGTATCCATATAATTGATGGCTCTTTTTAACCGATAGGAAAATGGTTGAACCTATCAATCGCTTTTTAAAATTGACATAAAATATTATTTAAATATTTTCATTGGATTTTGTTCATGTTTACACTTTTATTAACATAGCATAGTGTGTGATACATACTAGCTGTGTGTGTGATAGCCTTATTTCACTATTTTTTTTAAATGTTGAGTTATTTTTTTTTTCTTCTTCTCCATTTTTTAGCTATCATTTTCAATACTAAAACTTTTTCTATGAGAAAATAGATTTAATGATGCCTCAAATACAAAAGTAAATTTCTAACCACAAGATTTACAAGAAGTTAAAATTAAAGCGCAACGAATTAAATACACTTCTTTTTTATGTATTTGAATTCCCTGTATACGAGAAATGCACAAAAAATATTCCTCCATTATTTATTATAAATGATTTTTAGAAATAATAAAGAAAAAATGTGCTTTTTAATTAAAATTTTCAAAGTAATTGAACTTTTTTGAAAATATTTCTTGAAAATGACTATATGGGTGGGAAAGAGGTTAAGATTGGGCTGGATGGTGGAGGAGGGGGGTGAAGAGGACGAGAAGTGAATTATTTCAATTTTGACGCACATACGATCGGTCACATGATGAGAAAGTGTTTCACACTCATGTCACGTCATCACCTGTACTGCCACATCAATAATTACGTCAGATTTTTTTTAAAAAAATCCATGTCACCCAATTTCTTTTTCCTTATACACCATCAAATCCACCATTAAATTACTACCATTGTTGCTATTATCATCAAATTTATTTCTCCACCACCATATATTTCACCACCCATAATCAAATTCACCGCCGGAATCTTCTCACAATCATTGCCATCATAAAAAAATCGATAACAAACATCATAAATTTAACTAATTAACCATTAAAATCATATCACTATCATTGAAATTCATCTCAATCATAATCATAAATTCACCATCCACATCAAACACGAGTTTCATTGTCATCATTGAAATTAAAAGTCATACCACCACTAATCTTTCACCTATCACCAAACCCACCACAAAAAATTATAACAATATACAAATTTCAATTAAAGCTCAAAGAGGAGAATTGTGGAAAGTTGCAATAGTTTAATTGTAAAGATTTTAGTCGGACAATTAAGAAATTAGTGTTTGATTTACTATTACTGATTTTAAAATAAATCCGGAGAGAATTTTTATAAGAGAGAAGAAGGATCTATGCACATAGATTAAAAAAACAAAATTTTGTGCATAAACCCAAAAACTTTTTACACAAAAAAAGCAGATCTGATTTTTTTAAAATTTCAAATGCTCACAATCAACAAAATGACACAAAAATAAATTGAATAATCCGTTCTTGACTTGACGAATTTGATATGGAAATAGTGTTTGTGATAAGAAAAAAACGAAGGAAGAAGAAAGGTCAGGTAATGTGAAGGAGAAGGGTGAAGGTGGGAAAAAATTTGTCATTTTTTTACTCAAACGCGTATTTTTTATTTTTTATTTAACTTTATTTCCATGTCAGCTTCGAGGGTGGTATTAAATTCACTTTTGAATAGTATAAGTGAGTAATAAATTGTCTCAATAGTTTAAGCATGTAAGTGATTTTTCGGTACAACTTCATAAGTGAATCTATGCCTTTTCCCTCAAATTAAATGTCAATGATGATACAAAAATATTCAAGAAAGAGGTAACTTCACTGCACGATAACATGTATCGTCAGCATTTCCTACNTGATTTTTCGATACAACTTCATAAGTGAATCTATGCCTTTTCCCTCAAATTAAATGTCAATGATGATACAAAAATATTCAAGAAAGAGGTAACTTCACTGCACGATAACATGTATCGTCAGCATTTCCTACCCCAGCTAGCTACAGAGATACCAACAAATGTAGATCAAATACTTATTTGAGGGGCCGGGAACCAACAATTGATGATTTTAAATTTAAATTTCAATAGAGTCCACTAACAAGGCGATAATGTGAGGTTTTAGTACTTTTTCAGGATGAGTGTATCCATCTTGGTTGTGCTTGTAAGTGACATCAATAATGCGAGCAAGATTGAGAATACGAGTCAGAATCTTTGCAGAGACAGGAGTTGGTCGAAGAATTCCTTCATTTACATCCTTCCATGCTGTCTCAGCCATTTCTTGAAATTTTTCCATTGCTACTTGTGTTGATACGCCATAATCCCTCATATAACACTCAATTCCAGTTGCAATCTGACCTCTACCCTTCTCAACATCATAGGTGGCTATGTCATCAATGACTCGACATAAGGTCACATTGGCTTCAAGGATTTTAGGGTTCGTGGCCAACCATTCAAAATCTTTCTTGGTAGCAGACTTCATGCCCAAGTAGGATGTAGTGGTAAGCAAGTAATAAGTGCTGGTAGCTAATGCATTGCTAAGATATTCAGAAACTGGTGGCATATATCCTTCTATGAACCATTTCGCTTCCACGAAATAGTTTCTCACAATTTCTTTCATCTGTCAATAACAAGCAAAGACATTTGGCTTCATTAAGTTGATTTGTATGTTCTTTTCATAACCTACGCATTCCGTTTAAGTATTTCTTTTACTTTTTTCCCCTTAAGAAACTGCATATATGTTGACCAATTTAATAAATGTGTGATAAATGGAAATTTAATCAAATCATAAATTTTTATGTTAATAATAATTATTAGGTTAAGAAAATATTTATTAAAGAAAATAAAATAAGAGAGTTAAACATAATATTATAAACTATAATGAAAATAAGTATTACAAAACTAACTTGAAGGGGTGGATTGTGTAATTATTTCTTTTTTTTTTTTTAGTTATAATGATTTCGTAGAAGAATAGTTCAAGTTGAGTGATTTTATAAAAGAAAATCAAGTTGAGTGATTTTTTTGACACAAAACAAAGTTGAGTGATTTTAAAAAAAAAATTCAAATACTTGAGTGATTTTTAAAGATATTTACTCCTTTAAAAGAGGTGCAAAGAGTTAGCTGAACCAAAAAGTAATTACGCCCCCAAAAATGAGAAAGTAAAAGCAAGCCTAACAAAGAAATATAATGCACATAAAATAAAAACAAAAATCATCATTTTATTGAGTTTGAATAAGTTTTGTCCATTGAGATGACGCAGTTGATTTGGAGGATCGTCATTCACATGATAACTTGGATCAATCTCCCCTCAATGCATTTTGAAGTAAGTATTTCATATAGAGCTTATCTAGTACGATTTATATCTTATGTATATATAGTTTACATACTCTACATAGTGACGTATTTACCCTGCACAAAAAAAATGTGTTGGAAAAGAACAACCTAAAATATATTATTAATAGAACTTATTTTCTCTACATTTCAATTTCTGAATTAAAAAGAAAAAAGAAACAAAGAAACAAAAGAATTCAAATTTCATCAGATAAAAGAAGACAAAGCTACATCGTCAGAGGACATACAAACCATAAGATATATTGCAATTATATCACAATTCAAATTGATATGGCCACAAAAAAGAAGTAAAAACACATGATTTTCATTGAGGAAGTCCAAGAAAATGTACGAGCTATTGCATGCCAAATATGTATCCATGGCATACCCAACATCTTCCAAAAAAATTGATATGTGATGTGGCTTTTTTTAACTGATAGAAAAATGGTTGAACCTATCAGTCACTTCTTAAAATTGACATAAAATATTATTTAAATATTTTAATTGGATTTTATTCATGTTTGCACTTTTTATTAACATAGCATAATGTGTGATACATACTAGCTGTGTGTGTGAGAGCCTTATTTCACTATTTCTTTTAAATGTTGAGTAATTTTTTTTTCTTCTTCTCCATTTTCTAGCTATCATTTTTCAAACTAAAACTTTTTCTATGAGAAAATAGATTTAATGATGCCTCAAATACAAAAGTAAATTTCTAATCACAAGATTTACAAGAAGTTTAAATTAAAGCGCAACGAAATACACTTCTTTTTTATGTATTTGAATCCCCTGCATATTTGCACAAAAAATATTCTTCCATTATTAATTATAAGTGATTTTTAGAAATAATAAAGAAAAAATGTGCTTTTTAACTAAAATTTTCAAAGTAATTAAACTTTTTTGAAAATATTTCTTGAAAATGAAGATATGGGTGGGAAAGAGGTTAAGATTGGGCTGGATGGTGGAGGAGGAGGGGGGGTGAAGAGGACGAGAAGTGAATTTATTTCAACTTTGACGCACATACGATCAGTCATATGATGAGAAAGTGTTTCACACTCATGTCACGTCATCACCTGTACTGCCACATCAATAATTACGTCAGATTTTTTTTAAAAAAATCCATGTCACCCAATTTCTTCTTCCTTATACACCATCAAATTCACCATTAAATTACTACCATTGTTGCTATTATCATCAAATTCACTTCTCCACTACCATATATTTCACCACCCATAATCAAATTACCGCCGGAATCTTCTCACAATCATTGCCATCATAAAAAATCGATAACAAACATCATAAATTTAACTAATTAACCATTAAAACCATATCACTATCATTGAAATTCATCTCACTCATAATCATAAATTCACCATCCACATCGCAACACGAGTTTCATTGTCATCATTGAAATTAAAAATCATACCACCACTAATCTTTCACCCATCACCAAACCCACCACAAAAAATTATCGCAATATACAAATTTCAATTAAGCTCAAAGAGGAGAATTGTGGAAAGTTGCAATATTTTAATTGTAAAAATTTTAGTCGGACAATTGAAAACTTAGTGTTTGATTTACTATTACTGATTTTGAAATAAATCAAGAGAAAATTTTTATAAGAGAGAAGAAGGATCTATGCACATAGATTAAAAAATGAAATTTTGTGCATAAATCCAAAAACTTTTTACACAAAAAAAAGCAGATCTGATTTTTTTCAAATTTCAAATGCTCACAATCAACAAAATGACATAAAAATAAATTGAATAATCCGTTCTTGACTTGACGAATTTGATATGGAAATAGTGTTTGTGATAAGAAAATAATGGAGGAAGAAGAAAGGTCGGATAATGTGAAGGAGAAGGGTGGAGCTGGGAAAAAATTTATCATTTTTTTTTACTCAAACGCGCATTTTTTATTTTTTATTTAACTTTATTTCCATGTCAGCTTCGAGGGTGGTATTAAATTCACTTTTGAATAGTATAAGTGAGTAATAGATCGTCTCAATAGTTTAAGCGTGTAAATGATTTTTCGATACAACTTCATAAGTGAATCTATGCCTTTTCCCTCAAATTAAATGTCAATGATGATACAAAAATATTCAAGAAAGAGGTAACTTCACTGCACGATAACATGTATCGTCAGCATTTCCTACCCCAGCTAGCTACAGAGATACCAACAAATGTAGATCAAATACTTATTTGAGGGGCCGGGAACCAACAATTGATGATTTTAAATTTAAATTTCAATAGAGTCCACTAACAAGGCGATAATGTGAGGTTTTAGTACTTTTTCAGGATGAGTGTATCCATCTTGGTTGTGCTTGTAAGTGACATCAATAATGCGAGCAAGATTGAGAATACGAGTCAGAATCTTTGCAGAGACAGGAGTTGGTCGAAGAATTCCTTCATTTACATCCTTCCATGCTGTCTCAGCCATTTCTTGAAATTTTTCCATTGCTACTTGTGTTGATACGCCATAATCCCTCATATAACACTCAATTCCAGTTGCAATCTGACCTCTACCCTTCTCAACATCATAGGTGGCTATGTCATCAATGACTCGACATAAGGTCACATTGGCTTCAAGGATTTTAGGGTTCGTGGCCAACCATTCAAAATCTTTCTTGGTAGCAGACTTCATGCCCAAGTAGGATGTAGTGGTAAGCAAGTAATAAGTGCTGGTAGCTAATGCATTGCTAAGATATTCAGAAACTGGTGGCATATATCCTTCTATGAACCATTTCGCTTCCACGAAATAGTTTCTCACAATTTCTTTCATCTGTCAATAACAAGCAAAGACATTAAACCATCAGTACATATTCAAAAAATAAAATCATACGAGGAGAAGAAGCTACTTAATAGGTTGAAAAACTGATTAATTTTGAGTTAACTAGTATAAGTCACGATTCATACTCTTTCTTTTGCGTATTGAACAACATCAGATCTGCCATCATTTGACAGCTCTGTTTCATAGTCGTTGTAGAGATCTAAAAGTGCTTTGTAACTAATTTTCATGTACTCCGGAAGCCGATCAATTTGGCTGATACCCCACCTAATAAATTAAAAAGGAAATGAATTTGATAAGTTTATCAATTCAGCATAACATACATCATAGGAAGAAAGGAGAAATGTCTGGCGTATCATGATATGACCTCTAGACTTGTCTCCAATAACAAATTGTAGTCATAACTTCAAAATTGTACAAAAATATGTTGTTTTTATGTGGTTTTTTTCCTACTTTATGCAATCATCTAATTAAAAATCTTAAATTGTTCCACAAGTAGTTCGTACCTCTGTATGGCATCAGTGTAGACCTCAAGTTCTTTTACTATGCCATAAGCATCGAATGTGTCATCTACTATCGAAATCATGGCTATAGTCTAGCAAGCATGACACGAGCCTGAGAGTATTGAGGTTCAGCATACACTCCCATCGTCCAAAAGTAGCACTCCACTGCTCTATCCCTAGCATATGGAAGCGTTGTCACAAAATCCAAATCTTTCCACCACCTATAAAGTAAGTTTTAACATATCAGATTCTGAGAGACTACATATCAACAAATAATAGTAATTTATTTCATCTAAATTAATAGCGTACCTTGATACTTCACTTAGTTCTTGTTTGTGCAACATCTGAAGTAAGTTGAAGTCCAGTTTTGCAAATCGAAGTAACACGTCATTCTTAAATTCCTCCTCTTCGTAGATAGAGATGAAGTATCGTGTCTCGACTCTTGGAATGCTCTTATGGAGAGATTGCTCAAGGGCATGAGTCACTTGTTTACTCAGAGGTGACTTCAAATGTGGAGCTGCAGACTCAAGATGAGCAGTGGAGAAAGCAAGTGCCTCTTCTAAAATATCTTCTCCATGAGTCCTTACGTGTGAAGCTTCGTATAAGTTCAAAAGACCCTTGATGTCTTCGCAAAGTGATTCCTTGAACTTACCATTCGCATCTTGGAATCTGCTGAAAATTTCTGGTTCAAATCGAAGACAAAAAATTAGTCCTAGTAGGAGAACAGAATAAAAAAATAAGATTATTTAGAGCTTTGCTAGATATATTACTTGGAGAGATATAGTAGCCATGTTGTCTTAGAATTCGAAATTGAAGGGATAGAGTGCATAAATTATTGTATTCGTGAGCCTCAAAGTTAGGATCCATGTTAAAAATGTGGTTCAACATGTCGTCTATTTGTTTTTCAAAGTGATAGGAAATTCCAAGGCGTTCAACAATATCAATGAGATTCAACTTTTCAGCCAATGTTTTTCCTGACATTAATATACTCCTTGTTTGTTCCTTCAAAGTTTCAATCTCTTGAGCATACTTTTCTGCAATCTGCAAATGTATTTAAAAAGAAAAAATGGATTCATCTCCTTAACAAGAATAAGAAAGACATGTAGAAAATAGATAGATAGATACCTTATTGTCAATGGAAAATGAATGGAAACGATCACCCCAAAGACTTGGAGAGAAGTCAGCAACAGGGCGAACAATCTGCTCCTCTTCTTGGCACTTACTCATCAATGCAGCAGCTGGGGCCATTTCTAATAAATTTAAGCTTACTGAAAAACAGAGAATTTCCTTCTCTTTAGTTTGTTAAGTTTCTTTTTAATAGAGAATCGAACAAATGATGATGGAATTATAAGAGAAGGAAATGAGTATTTATAATGAATGAATTGTGAGAGCCATCTTTCACAATTGACTATATACTGCTACGTACATATATAAAAAAGCTCATCCCATCGGTAACTCCTTAAATTTGACATCAATTTTCACTTAGACACCTCAAGTAGACTTTGTTCATTTTAAACACCTCAAGTAGGGATTTACTATGTCATTTTGACACCTTTTTGCCAATCAGCTAAAATTACAAAGTGTGTAATACACTTGCGGATGACATGTCATGATGAATAATTAAAAGCTGACATGTGATATTTGAATGTCAAAATAATAATTTTAAAATAAATTATTAAAAAACAACTAATTTTTCAGCAAAAATAAATAAATAAAATTACTTATTTTCTATCATCCTAACCCTTACGTTTCTTTTGCCTCCCCAACTCTACAACCATTTTCTTGATTCTTCTTTCAATATTTTTTTAAAAAAAAATCATTAGATTTTAGGTGTTTTTTTAATTGATTTTGAAAGTTATATATGACATTTTTCTAACTTTTTTTTTTTAAAAAAAATGTGTGTCTTGTCTTAAAAAATCTTTTCAAAATTAGTGTGATGATTTTTAAAAATTTTGTTCTTATAAACGTTTTTAAAATTAGTGATAATTTTTTTATTTTATTTTTTCATATTTTGTAAAAAGTTTTATCATGAATTTTCATGAGGTCATGAGGAAAGTTTAAATTAGTGGTAGGGCTAGAAAGTGAAGAAAAAGAAGGAAAATAAATCTAAAAACAAAAATTCTCACGCGCTCAAAATGGGTGCAACACACACAACATGTCAAGTCAGCAAAAAGTGTCAAAATGACACAGCGAAATTCAACATGAGGTGTCTAAAATGAATAAAGTCTAATTAAGGTGTTTAAGTGAAAATTTATGTCAATTTTAAAAGGCTACCGATAGATTCAACCTATATAAAAAAAATAAAATTTGATCTATAATTTTTTTGAGGACAAGTGTAATAATTGGTCACCTTTTACAATTTGTGGCTATATAACTGGGTCTGTAGATATTTTAATAGACCTTAATAAAATGAAAACGTGTTTTTTTCTTTTTTTAAATTTTATGGATTATACCTGTAATACACTTGCAGCATACAACTTCTATTTATCACCACATGTGTATGTGTATCTAAGTTCTTGTGAACAACATGCCTTATCTTCAACAGTAAACGTCCTAAATTAATATTCGATTAATTAATAATCTCTTTTAGATAATATTTTTATTTCTATTTTAATTTGGGTCAACAAAAAACATGACAACTAAATAAAATACAAATTTTTATCCCATTATTATTTTCTTACTTCCATCACTATTTATTTTTATCTATCACACAAACGAACCCTAAATCTACAACTGAACAGGGAACAACTCCACGTTTTCCAAACACCTCCTTGACTATTTATTTTAC
The DNA here is from genome assembly GCF_001406875.1 of Solanum pennellii. Taxonomy (NCBI): domain Eukaryota; kingdom Viridiplantae; phylum Streptophyta; class Magnoliopsida; order Solanales; family Solanaceae; genus Solanum; species Solanum pennellii. Next base: position 101,498,333 of record NC_028637.1, read on the forward strand.
CCACCATCTTTACTCGACTATATATTACAAATTACTAGGGGTGAAAGCCTAGTGTAGATTACTATGTATTTAACGGATCCACTATCCGAAGGTACAATTTATTTTGTGTAAATGTAAAAACTATTTAGATACAATTGTGAATAAAATTAATGAAAAAGTTATGTTCAATATTATCACTTAAAAAAAGAAAAACCTCAAATCACAAATTATAATATACTCAACGACTTTGTATTTTTAAATTAAAATGAGTAATAATAATATCGCTTATACTTGCTAATATCTTATATTATGCTTTATATAGCGAATTAAACAACTTTATAAATATATAAAACAAACTTGATTTATAGTTTGGATGAAAAAAGTTGTAATTTCATTAAGAGAAGATGAAGCATGCAGTTCAAAAAATTGTAGTAGTATAATCTCAATAATTGCTAATTCTAAACTAGCACACACCACTTAAGTGTTTTTTTTTTATATATATATATATAACCAAAATTTAATCTTTATATACAATATAATTTTCTGATCAACATGGATCGCCCCTGATATCTTTCTTGTTCTAAGATGTAAAAGGAGGTTAGGCTTTACTTCCCTTTCATTTGGATGTTTAAATTATATATTTTTTTAATAAGATATAAATGGAGATGTTTTATCGAAATGAAAAGATTGTCCTTTTTCACTAATCTCCTTTTTACCAAAAATACCATTTTCACTTTGTAAAAGCACACTATACTCACTCGCCTCCTCTCTCAGCTCACTTCAATGAAAATTAACAAGGTAATTAATTATATTGTTTTTGTACTATTTATTGTGTAATTATTAATTAATTATATAGTTTTACGTGACATTTTTTTTATATATATATCTATATACATTTTATGTCGAGATAAATAAGTGTTCAAACACCTATAAAGCTTTATATGAGTTCAACTCAATATTTAATAAAAAATATAATACGTAAATGTGCTTTTTAATTTGACCTAATTTTAAAATGCAATTAAGAATCATCGTAGGGAGATAATTTAACCTGATAATTCTTTCATTCACATTGTCCCACGCTTTTTCAATCATTTTTTGAATTCTTTTTATTACTCTTCTGTTGATGTACTTTATTCTTTTATATGCACTCTACTCATGTTGTAATTTGGCCTCTACTCTAATTTTTTTAACCTAAACCAACAACAATAATGTGGAATGATACTATTTTTTGACTCACATAATAGCATGGTGCTAGAAGAGTCACTTGAAAGAGTATACTGAAGACTGAAGAGTATTAAAAGTATAATTCTAAAGCATTTCGAAGACTCAAATATAATTGATCAAGAAGGTGATAAGAACCTTCCTCAACAACATAGAGTTTGGGTAGCCTCTATATATGACTATGAAAATAGCCAAATTTCTTTTTTCAAGTTCTTGTAAAATATATACTTATTTAGGAATTAGGATTATTGCGACCATCACTTGTGGGTGCCTTACTTGACTAAATATTTGATTGAACATTAATTTTTGGTCAGTGGATATACATGCCACTCAATTTTAAATAAATTAGTGATCCCTTACGATTAAAAAAATTGTATTTTTGTGTGTAATGTCAATTTTGGTTCAAAATGTCTAATATAATAAGTATTAATTCCAAAAGTATTAGAATTTTATTTCTAATATCACTCTTAGCACTGAAAGATTAAAATTCTAACCAAGAATTTGGACTTTAAAAGTACCTATGAATTTTACTTGCCGTTTGAATTTTATGTACATGCTTAGAATAATTAGGTCCTCATGTAGTCAACTTTAGGAAAACTACAATGTTACGTTCTAGCAAGATCTAATTCGACTCCTCTAGATTTTATTTTACTTTTTTAAAAAAAATTAAATACTCATCCGATTCAATTTATTTGGAACTATGTTCTAACTATTAGTCCGTTTCAAAAACAATGTTACATTTAAATATTTAAAATCAATTAATTTTAAATTTCTCATCATCAGTAAGAAGTTTTAATAATCAAATGAAGGAAAGCATGTTTGGAGAAAGTTATGCGTAGAATATTGCATATCATCTCTTCCATTGAATTAGTTACATCTGGATTTGCATAAAATCAACATTTAGTAAAATACGATGGCATAGATGATTCAACTTTGAACAGGAAAAATAAGCGTGCAAATAATATATGTTTCTTCTATCATTCAGATAAGCCATCAATATTGAACTTTGGAAATATAGATAATTCAATAAGTTACTTTATTGGAACGGCTATTTGTATAGCATTGACGGCGCATTCAGAATTTTTATTAAAGTGATTTGGAAAAAAATATAGTATCTAAAATTCGAATTTAAAATTCAAGTTGAAACTTTTAAAGGGAAAATTACACGGTTAAACAAACTTATACTATTTAATAACTCATCATAGCTATGATTTGCTATAATTGCCACTCACAACTAACATTAACGATTAATTACGTAAGGTGACTTCGAGTTGTATAATTAGCCACGTTTTTATCATTCGTTACATTTGTATAATTTGGAACTAACAATTTTTATTTTGAATTGTATTTTTATACGACGATTTGTATTTGTGTATGACGATGACTTCCTTTGGCTTTCAGTTTTGTCACTATATACCTTCAATCTTTTTGTGTATAACATTTTTAAAGTTTATATAAACGTGTAATTTTCGATTTTTGCATAATATATTTATATAATGTAATTTGTATAACATATTCAGTATAACTATTTAAAGTTCATATGTTTATGTTTGTATCAATTCGTTATTTCTACTTTTATCATCTTTGTATAATTTCAGAGTTTATATTACTGAATTATACAAAATACACGAATTATACAAATATATCCACGGATTATATAAACGAGATGTGAATTATACAAATTATTGCCCTCTCTCGCTCATCTCTCTCCCACTCTCTGCCCTCTCTTGCTCGCCTCTCTCTCCTCCATATCCCAATCTCACTCGTGTCTCTCCTCCCTCTCCCAATCTCGTTTGCCACATATACAAATACATATGTATAATATAAAATTAATTATCTAACCGATATATATATAGAATTCGCCTCTCTCCCACTCTCTGCCGTCTCTCGCTCACCTCTCTCCTCCGTGTCACAATCTTTCTATCCCCTATAACATGTACCTACGAATCGTAATCAGTAAGCTATAGATATGAAGCGTAATTAAGCTATTTTTGAGTGACTATATGTCAAAGTTCTTCAATTTTAAATTCCTCATCTACTAAGCCAACCTCTATTTTTTTTTAATTTTTTAAACCCCTCTCGATTACCTCTAGGTCTGCCGTTACTATGTCCATTCAATCTCCTTGGGAAGAAGAACTTATAATAATGCACTCATGCTATAATTACATAGTAAGCTTATGTAATACTATATTTTTTTCAAGTTGAAATAGGAAACAATAGCATTGGATCAAGACAGACGCCATTGAAGGAAAAAAAAACCTTAAAAAATAAACAAAAGGAACACTTTCTTGGTCCCTTCGAGGCAATATATCCCATTAATATAAAATTATAAAACGAAAAAAATTACAGACGGCCGCCCAAGGAAAGAAGGCGGACGTCACTAACGGCCATAATGTATTTTTCCGAAAATGGAACTATATATAACGAATAAAAAACATGAAGATTATCGAGTATAATTAATTTTTGTAAAATAAACGCCACTTACAGTATCATATAATATAAATTTAAGTTTGGTTGAACTGAAGTTATATAGCCTTCTGGTTCACTACGTTAAAAATGATTATCCACTAATACTTGTTTAATTTAGAATATTTAATTATTACTTATAATTATCTTATATGGGTATAGGAAGATGTACTAGATATAATAAAAATTTATCATTAATTTTGATAAAGACTAGAAAGAGTATATACTATTTGTAATATTACTGTGGAACGATCAGTTAAATATATAGTCAAAGTAAGGCAACGGGATGGACTTGCATGCATCACAAAGAATTTCAAAAGAGAATGCATTCTCACCGCTATAAATACTCAATATTCCTTCTCTTTCATTTCCATCAACACTTCAATTCCCTATCAACAACTAACCAAAGAGAGAGAGGAAAAAAGAAAGGCTTTCTGTTTTCTCACAAAGCTAATTACATCCTTTTCTGAAGAAATGGCCCTACCTAACAACCAAGACGAGATTGTTCGCCCTGTTGCAAATTTCTCTCCAAGTCTTTGGGGTGATCGTTTCCATTCATTCTCTCTCGACAATCAGGTAGTTACAATATCCTTCTCGATCGCTTAATTATATTTGGTTAATTACAACTAATCCCAATCAATGAACTTACAGGTTGCTGACAAGTATGCTCAGCAGATTGAAACTTTGAAGGAACAAACGAGGAGTTTGTTGTCTGCTGCATCTTCTGGAACAACACTGGCTGAGAAATTGAATCTGATAGACATTGTTGAGCGACTTGGCTTAGCTTATCATTTTGAGAAACAAATAGAGGACATGTTGGATCAAATTTACAAGTCAGATCCTGACTTTGAGGCTCATGATTTAAACACTTTATCCCTTCAATTTCGAATATTGAGACAACATGGTTACAATATCTCTCAAAGTAGGTCTAATACATATACATGCTGCACCTTTTTTTTGTTTCTTTTTCCGCAAGAAAACTAATTATCTTTTGCTTTTTATTCATCATCCAGAAATTTTCAGCAGATTCCAAGATGCGAATGGTAAATTCAAAGAATCACTTAGCGACGACATCAGGGGAATATTGAACCTATATGAAGCTTCACATGTAAGGACTCATGGAGAAGATATTTTGGAAGAGGCACTTGCATTCTCCACTGCTCATCTTAAGTCTGCAGCTCCACACTTGAAGTCGCCTCTGAGTAAGCAAGTGACTCATGCCCTTGAGCAATCTCTCCATAAGAGCATTCCAAGAGTTGAGACACGATACTTCATCTCCATCTACGAAGAGGAGGAATTTAAGAATGATGTGTTGCTTCGATTTGCCAAATTAGATTACAACTTACTCCAGATGTTGCACAAACAAGAACTCAGTGAAGTATCAAGGTACGCTATTAATTTAGATGAAATAAATTATTATTATTTGTTGATATGTAGTCTCTCATAATCTGATATGTTAAAACTTACTTTATAGGTGGTGGAAAGATTTGGATTTTGTGACAACACTTCCATATGCTAGGGATAGAGCAGTTGAGTGTTACTTTTGGACGATGGGAGTGTATGCTGAACCTCAATATTCTCAGGCTCGTGTCATGCTTGCTAAGACTATAGCAATGATTTCGATAGTAGATGACACATTCGATGCTTATGGAATCGTAAAAGAACTGGAGGTTTACGCCGATGCCATACAGAGGTATGAACTTATTAGAGAGGGTTAATTTCTTAAAAGAGGAATTTACTAAATGTTTCTCTTTTCATTTATTAGGTGGGATATTAGCCAAATGGATCGACTCCCAGAATACATGAAAGTCAGTTTTAAGGCTCTTTTGGATCTGTATGAAGATTATGAAAAGGAGTTGTCAAAGGATGGGAGATGTGATGTTGTCCAGTACGCAAAAGAAAGAGTACGAACTCACTGATTTCTATTTAAAATCACTACCTTATTTTTCTTAGTTATACTTGGATGGATCTATATATATATATTATTGAAATTATTGGATTTTTTGTTAAACAGATGAAGGAGATTGTGAGAAATTATTTTGTAGAAGCAAAGTGGTTTATTGAGGGATATATGCCCCCAGTTTCTGAGTATCTTAGCAATGCATTAGCTACCAGCACTTATTATTTGCTGACTACAACATCCTATTTGGGCATGAAGTGTGCTAACAAGGAAGATTTTGAATGGTTGGCAAAGAACCCTAAAATTCTTGAAGCCAATGTGACATTATGCCGAGTTGTTGATGACATAGCAACCTATGAAGTTGAGAAGGGTAGGGGCCAAATCGCAACAGGAATTGAGTGTTATATGAGGGATTATGGCGTTTCAACACAAGTAGCAATGGAAAAATTTCAAGAAATGGCTGAGACAGCATGGAAGGATGTAAATGAAGGAATTCTTCGACCAACACCTGTCTCTACAGAAATTCTTACTCGTATTCTCAATCTGGCTCGTATTATAGATGTTACTTACAAGCACAATCAAGATGGATACACTCATCCTGAAAAAGTTTTAAAACCTCACATCATTGCTTTACTGGTGGACTCCATTGAGATCTAAATCATTCACTCTTTTTTTTTTTTTGTTCCATCTATATAAGATAGTACTCTATTTAAAACGTCTTTGTACCATTAATTCTTGATATCTTTATAATACTTCTTTTGTACCTAGCTCGATCTTCTCTTTATTTGGTAAAATAAATTGTAATATGTTAAGCAAAGAAACTACTATATTGATCATCTAACAAGAAGGAGAGAATTATAAAAAACAAAACAAGCATAAGCTTTATCTAAGCAAGTGGCCCACTAATCCTACAATTCTAATAATATATACTTCTGATAAGTATAAGGGTTTATAGTACTTTTAGTCCTTTCGTTATTCATAAATTTAATGTTAATTTTTATGATATCTAACTAAATACATTTTATCTTTAGCTAATTAAAATAATGCATTTTTAAAATTCTTTTGGTCGTAAATATTTGCCAATTTTCTATGATTATAAACTGTTCCATTATCTAATTATTGTCGATTTATTGTGTTAGGTTAAGTTTATAATATTTCTTTCATAAAATAAATCTAAAAATAATCTGAATATAATATATTTTATGCAAAAAAAAAAAAGAGATTAAATTAAATATATTCAAAACTGAATTAAAATCGATAACTCTAATAAAAAAGGTTATTAGTTCATTGGTGATAGGTTATTGGTTTAATGAATTTGGTAATAGTTTTGATTTTTTTATTATTGGGTTATTGATTCTTAACGGGTTGAAGTTTTTTCTTAACAGAATAACCGATAACTAGATAATAAATTAATAAATTATATTAATACTATTTTGGTATATAAAGTCCTTTGTATATAGTCTCAAACTTTTAGTTATTCTACAATGTGTTAGTGTTGTGTTTAGCAAGATACAATTTATCAACTCATATGCATGGTTTATTTGGTTTGTCATCATGTTTCTAAGAGATTTTTAATAATTTATTTTTGTGTCAAATCATAATGGTTAAACCAATATCCGAACCAATAACGATCAATAACTAATGAATTGATAAGCAAACATCTTAATGTTTCTTAACGATTTAGCATATCTACAAACCGATAATCAAATAGTTGAACTGATAAACTTTAAAATCAAACTGACTATTAAGCGGCATATATCAAAATCAAAATTTGTTGGTATATAAATGATGAACCAAAAGTATCTACAAACCATTCTAATGTGCTGTATGTACAGCGGAAGTGACATTAGTACTTTAAATTGCAAAAAATACTAACTAAAATAATTGCTCTACACTCTAAAAATTGAATGTCTCAACTCTCAACTGGATCAAGTTATCTTTTTTACTCTAAAATAGAATTGATCTATTTAATGTATAAAATAAAATTGTTGACATTTCACTCAGTGATAAAAAATTTAAAACGTTAGATGATGAAAGTTTGAAAAACTTTATCAAGCCAAAAACATAATCGATTTGTACTATTCACAATGTAAAAAATAGGTTTTGAAATTTTTTATAGAAAAATTGTTAATTGTGAATTTGATGAAAAGAATATTACATTAACCTTGAATATTTCTTAAAACACTATGTAAGTCTTTATGAATGATAGTAATACCATCATCATTAATCAAATTTGAATTAAAAAAATACAAATATTATTATTATATAAATCAAAGCTTAATTTATTTTAGTTTATAAAATAATCTTCGCTTTTTAATTTTTTAAAAGGACTTGACACATTTTTCTATTTGGAGATTCTTTATTTTTAATGTTAATGTCATCCATGTAAGATTTGTAGAAGACATTTTAGTGTCATAAATATTGTTTCTATATCCAATATAGACTTTTTATTTAATTGTAACACAAACATGATTTAAATTCCTAAAAGAATGAAATAAATTAATACTGACAAGTTAGATAACATTTTTTTAACATTATTGGGGATATTTCTAGTTTTAAAGTGGTTTTATTCGGATAAAGTGAAGTATAATTAGGTTAAGTAATGTTTAATGGTCTTATAGATTTATGTCATGTGTACTATATAATAATTTATAGTTGAGATTTATTTAAATTATAAATTCATCCTAATAATAAGTTTGAATTATATACTCATCTTAATAATTCAAGCAACAAAGTTGTCAACTATTTTTATTTTTTTAAAACTATCAAATAAAGCAATTAAGTGTACTCAAACTATTATTTGAGAAATTCTCTGTACTTGAAAAAAGAATTTGTCAATTCTCAATCTGTCCCAATCGAGAAAATAAAAGCACGTTATGGAAAAAAAAGTAATTTGCATTTAGTTTATTCAACTGAATTAGTTACATTTCAATTTTTATAAATTCAACATTAACTTAATAAAATAGGATGGCATAGAAACTCAACCTGAACTTTAAGCCATCAATCTGAACTTTACAAATAATATGTGTTTAATTCAATAAATGAAATTAAATATTGCATATCATCCTTTGTTTTTCTTTTGGGACATGATTTTCAATTCAAAGTTGCTACATTCTGCACTCAAGGAATTCCAATATTTATTATATTTTGGATGCCATCGAAATAGACCTCAAATCAACATTCCAAATACATGGTGCAAATTGTGACAAAAAAGACTAAGAGACAAAATAATGCATGCCTCGTACTAGTTGTAATATTTTATGTTGTAAGTCGTTTTCTGAACTGAGACTAGAGGAAAATGGGACTTACAGACAGACGCCAAAAAAGGAAAACAAAATTAAAAATGGAATTGATTAAACTTTCAATAGCAATGTGAAAAATAATACTGTAACATTTTTTACTATATAGGCCACTGACCAGTACATAGTCAAGTGCGGCAACCAGAGCGGCAATTGATGGCTGTGACAAAAGACTCACCATACATTATAAATACTCATTTCCTTCACTTCCATTTCCATCATCACTTTGTTCAATTTCTCTAACAACACTTGTTTTTCACAAGCTAATTAAGTGTAGAAGAAATGGCCTCAGCTGCTGCATTGATGAGTAACTGCCAAGACATTGTTCGCCCTGTTGCTGATTTCTCTCCAAGTCTTTGGGGTGATCGTTTCCATTATTTCTCCCTTGATAATCAGGTATCTGTTTAAAGAACAAACTAATATTAACTTGTTTTGTAAGATGTATCAGTACTATATAAATTATAATTTATAGGTTGCGGAAGAGTATGCTCAAGAGATTGAAACATTGAAAGAGCAAACAAGGAGTATGTTATCTGCTGCTTGTGGAACGACATTGGCTGACAAGTTGAATCTGATAGACATTGTTGAGCGCCTTGGCTTAGCTTACCATTTTGAGAAACAAATACGAGACATGTTGGATCATATTTACAAATCACATCCTAACTTTGAGAGTCATGAATACACTGACTTAACTACTTCATCTGTTCAGTTTCGACTACTGAGACAACATGGTTACAATATCTCTCCAAGTACGTAATATAATAATCAACACCGTTACACTAGCTATATAGTAATACGTAACTAATAATATTTTGTTTTCAACTTGAACCAGAAATTTTCAGCAGATTCCAAGATGCGAATGGTAAGTTCAAGGAATCACTTAGCGACGACATCAAAGGTCTATTGAACCTATATGAAGCTTCGCATGTAAGGACTCATGGAGAAGATATTTTGGAAGAGGCACTTGCATTCTCCACTGCTCATCTTAAGTCTGCAGCTCCACATTTGAAGTCACCTCTGAGTAAGCAAGTGACTCATGCCCTTGAGCAATCTCTCCATAAGAGCATTCCAAGAGTTGAGACACGATACTTCATCTCTATCTACGAAGAGGAGGAACAGAAGAATGATGTGCTGCTCCGATTTGCAAAACTGGATTTCAACTTACTTCAGATGTTGCACAAACAAGAACTCAGTGAAGTATCAAGGTAATTAATATAAAAAATAAATAAATTGTTATTTGAGAGTTATTTCTCAAATTAATTCTAATTATTTTGTAGGTGGTGGAAAGATTTGGATTTTGTGACAACGCTTCCATATGCTAGGGATAGAGCAGTTGAGTGCTACTTTTGGACGATGGGAGTGTATGCTGAACCTCAATACTCTCAGGCTCGTGTCATGCTTGCTAAGACTATAGCAATGATTTCAATAGTAGATGACACATTCGATGCTTATGGAATCGTAAAAGAACTGGAGGTTTACACCGATGCCATACAGAGGTATGAACTTGCCTCTCTAACAGTTAATGGATTTATTAGACAGGTTTATGAGAAGAGGAACGAACGTAATCTATCTTTCTCTTTTGATTTATTAGGTGGGATATTAGTCAAATTGATCGGCTCCCTGATTACATGAAAATCAGTTATAAAGCACTTTTAGATCTCTACGATGATTATGAAACAGAATTGTCAAAGGATGGCAGATCCGATGTTGTACACTACGCTAAAGAAAGAGTATGAATTTAATCATTTGTCAACCTAATTTTTTTTGAATAAATAGTGATGTTTGAATGTCTTTGCCTGTTGTTGACAGATGAAAGAAATTGTGAGAAACTATTTTGTGGAAGCAAAATGGTTCATTGAAGGATACATGCCACCAGTTTCTGAGTATCTTAGCAATGCATTAGCTACTAGCACTTATTACTTGCTTACCACTACATCCTACTTGGGCGTGAAATCTGCTAACAAGGAAGATTTTGAATGGTTGGCAAAGAACCCTAAAATCCTTGAAGCCAATGTGACTTTATGTCGAGTCATTGATGACATAGCAACCTATGAAGTTGAGAAGGGTAGAGGTCAGATTGCAACTGGAATTGAGTGTTACATGAGGGATTTTGGCGTATCAACACAAGTAGCAATGGAAAAATTTCAAGAAATGGCTGAGATAGCATGGAAGGATGTAAATGAAGGAATTCTTCGATCAACACCTGTCTCTACAGAAATCCTTACTCGAATTCTCAATCTGGCTCGTATTATAGATGTCACTTACAAGCACAATCAAGATGGATACACTCATCCGGAGAAGGTTTTAAAACCTCACATTATCGCCTTGTTGGTAGATTCTGTTGAGATTTAAATAAATTATCACTTCTTGCATTCACAATTCACCTAGGAACACTTGTTAATTCTCAGTCTCTTTATAAATAAGTAATTAATGTATACCTTTGATGGATATCTCGTCGGTATCTCTATAGGCTAGGGTATAAGTTACCTTCTTAACTTAATTTCTTGTTTGTATTAATAAAAAATATTTGAATTTAATTACTTCAGTTTCTATCTAAGCTGCTTTAGCTTAATTTGTTTAAGTTATGTAAAACAATTCTGAAAGTCATGACGTGAAAGAATATGCTTCAACAGTTTCTGATTAGCCACAAGAAAATAAATTAAAAATGAGTATTCCGTAGCTGTTAAAGACGTACGTATTGACCTCCATTGCAAGGGTAAATGCGAACATTATTGTCGACAGGAGCCATTTGTTTATTTCTTTTTTTTTTAATTATTAAAATTTGGTAAGATTTGAAAGTACATATAAAAGATTTTTTTTTTTAATCATGCATTAGCTAGGGAGAATTTTTCTCACATGAAAATATTTCAATAGATAATTCATTTGCTTAATTCTTACTAAATATACGAGTTACGGTACGGTTTATTCATAACCCTAAAAGATTGAATTATTTTAATCAATATTTAATGTGTTCAGAAAAATATAAAAAAAATCTCACTAAATATCTTTTGTTTTGTCATATAAAAATCATTCAACTTGACTAGGTTAATTAAAAACTAAATTTACTTAATTTTTATATTTTATATCGTAAATTAGACATCATACTCTCAAATAACTAGTTAGCTTGATAAAACACATTAAATGCAATGGATTAAATCTCAAAGATCTTCCACCAAATTTCTCTTCATAACACTGGTATGTCTTGTGGATCTAACGATTTGAAGTCGTGGATCATATTAAACTGATGATTTTGTGTTCGTCAAACGAGACTATGTATGACCATAGAATTTTTATATGTACTTTATAAATATATAAATTCTATTTTAAAAAAGTTTAAGATTTTATGTGTAAATTTTCGATCAAAGTTAAACTGTTCAACTCTCGAAATATAAAATCTGTCACATAAATTGAGTCACAGGGAGTAAATTTTATGTAATAAGTAATAAATAATATTTCCCCCGTTCTATTTTATGTGACACATTCAAATTTTGAGATTTAAACAAGTTTATCTTTGACCATAAGTTTTTTCATAGATTTTTTAAAACATTTTAAATTGATAATCATTGTGACTCGTAGTACTTTTTACATAGTTTACAAATATATAAATTTTATTTCAAATTAAAATAAAATTGAAGATTCCATCCTAAATTTTCAGTCAAACTTAAATTATTTAACTCTTAATAAAAAAAATTATCACATAAATTGAAATTGAGAGGTGGAGCAACTTTTTATAATGAACTTAAAGTTGGAACCGCCAGAAAAATTTACACAATTTGGGAATATCTTCTATTCAAAGTTGCTACATTCTGCACAGAAGGAAATAAAAAAATTGTAAGTGGCATCAAAGCAGACCCTGAATCAACAGCCCACGTGAATATGGAGTTTGAAGCTAAAATGTAAAAAATATTATCAAAAAATTTAAAGGGACATATTAATTTTTTTAATCAAAAGGATAAAATTGTTATTGATACAGCGATTTTATTTTCACATTGTTAAGTTAAAATCGTTGACCTACTAGCAATTTTGTTCAAATCTTTTTTTCTTTTCTTTTCTTTTTTTAAAAAATCACTGCCTAAGCAGCAACATTAGTGGATTTCTTTTTGGAGAATCGCTGCCTCGATAGCAATTTTTTTCGAATTTTTTTTTAAAGATCATGCCTTGGCAGCTATTAAAGTATAATATTTTTTTAAAAATATGTAGCTGCCAATTATTTTTAAAGAAATTATTTAATGTTGGTGATTTTTTAAAAGAAATAATTAAAATCCACATTTTTATAAAAAAAGTTTTTTTTGTTTTAATTAAAAAAATCAGTTCTAATAAATTTTCTTTTTTAAGAATATTGTTGCCAATTATTTTTTTAATCGTTTTAATTTTGGTGATTTTTCTTTTTTGATTTTGATCAAAATAAAAATTGCATTACAATTTTTAGTAAAGATTTCACTAAATGATTTTTTTAATAAAGAATCCATTTTTTTAAATCACTACAATTGCAGTATTTATATATTAAAAAAAATAGCGTTTTAGTGAAAAAGATTTCTTGGCAACGATTTTCGTGATTTTTTTTAATAAAAGACCGCTGCTTGGTGGAAATTTTTTGAAAAACATAAATCAATGCCAATTTTTTTAATAAAAAATTGTACAATTATTTTTTAAAATTGATTCACCAACATTTAATACGAATTAATAATTGCCAGCAATATTTTAATAAAAGTTATTTAACTAAATAGTTGTCAAGATTTTAAAAAGGAAGAAAGAAAAAAAAATGCAAACATGCAGCGATTTGCAAAAAAATATAATAATTTCCCACATAAATCGTTGCCTAGGCAGCGATATTAAAAAAAAATTAAAACAAAAACGCTGCAGTCAAAGCGATTTTATTTTTATAATTTTTTTTTTGCCAAAAACGCTACCCATGTTGCGATTTTCTTTGGAAATATCGCTGATAGATCAGTGATTTTGAGCTTTTAACAGACTTAAAGTCGTGCAAACAAAATCGCTTCTGACATAGCAATTTAGCCGTTTTGGTTAAAAAAAAAGTTAATGTACCCTTTTAAAATTTTTGATTTTTCTTTTACTTTTTAGACTTCGAACTCTATGAATATGCAGTAATAACAAAAAGAACGAACATAATAAATAATTAATAACGCACACATAGAATGTCATAATACATATATTTTTCAAATGTATAATACATTCTTTTCTTAAGTTGAAATTAGAAACTCTTAATGAAGCAATATCGGACCAACAGATTCTCCACAGTCGCCGAAGAAGGAAAAAGAATACAATATGCATGGCACAAGGAATTAAGAAAAATGATATAATTTCTATATACAGAAAATGTATATAGATGACACATTCGATGCTTATGGCATGGTAAAAGAAGTTGAGGTCTACACCGATGCCATACAGAGGTACAAACTACTTGTGAACATTTTATAATTTAAAGCCAAATGGGGGTTGGAAAGATCATATCAAACAACATTTTTGTTCATTTTTTCATATCTTTTCCTACAAATTATAATCTAAAACATGCCTGGATGTCAAACTATAGATATTTCTCTTTTTTCATATGATATACATATATATTTTTATTAAATAGATGAACTTATCAAATTCATTTCTTTTTCATTTATTAGGTGCGATATTAACCAAATTGATCGGTTCCCTGATTACATGAAATTGAATGCCTTTGCTTGTTGTTGACAGATGAAAGAAATCGTGAGAAATTATTTTGTGGAAGCAAAATGGTACCGCCAGTCTCTGAGTATCTTAGCACTGCATTAGTTACTAGCACTTATTACTTGCTTACAACTACATCCTGCTTTGGCATGAAGTGTGCCAACAAGGAAGAATGATTTGTTGCTTCGATTTGCAAAACTGGACTTCAACTTACTTCAGATGTTGCACAAACAAGAACTCAGTGAAGTATCAAGGTACGCTATTAATTTAGATGAAATAAATTACTATTATTTGTTGATATGTAGTCTCTCAGAATCTGATATGTTAAAAACTTACTCTATAGGTGGTGGAAAGATTTGGATTTTGTGACAACGCTTCCATATGCTAGGGATAGAGCAGTGGAGTGCTACTTTTGGACGATGGGAGTGTATGCTGAACCACAATACTCTCAGGCTCGTGTCATGCTTGCTAAGACTATAGCGATAGTAGATGACACATTCGATGCTTATGGAATAGTAAAAGAACTGGAGGTCTACACTGATGCCATACAGAGGTATGGACTACTTCTGGAACAGTTAATAATTTAAGTAGATCGTCCAATAAATGGCAGAAATGACCATATCAAACAACACATTTGAAGTTTTACCTACAATTTGTAATCGGAGACTAGCATGGATGCCAAAAACTAGACATGTCTCCTTCTTTCATTATGTTCTGTTAAACTGATAAACTTATCAAATTCGTTTCTTTTTCAATTATTAGGTGGGATATTAGCCAAATTGATCGGCTCCCTGATTACATGAAAATCAGTTATAGAGCACTTTTGGATCTTTACAATGATTATGAAACGGAGTTGTCAAACGATGGCAGGTCCGACATTGTACACCACGCAAAAGAAAGAGTATGAATCATAACTTGTACCAGTTAATTCAATATTAATCAGTTAAACCAATTGTGAAGCTTTTTCTCTTACAATTTTTGTTTGTAATGAAATTTATTCTTTGAAGAAATAGTGATGTTTGAATGTCTTTTCTTGTTGTTAAAAGATGAAAGAAATCGTGAGAAACTACTTTGTGGAAGCAAAATGGTTCATTGAAGGATATATGCCACCAGTCTCTGAGTATCTTAGCAAAGCATTAGCTACCAGCACTTATTACTTGCTTACCACTACATCCTACCTGGGCATGAAGTCTGCTACCAAGAAAGATTTTGAATGGTTGGCCAAGAACCCTAAAATTCTTGACGCCAATGTCGAGTCATTGATGACATAGCCACCTGTGAGGTTGAGAAGGGTAGAGGTCAGATTGCAACTGGAATTGAGTGTTATATGAGGGATTATGGCGTATCAACACAAGGAGCAATGGACAAATTTCAAGAAATGGCTGAGACAGCATGGAAGGATGTAAATGAAGGAATTCTTCGACCAACTCCCGTGTCAACAAAGATTCTGACTCGTATTCTCAATCTTGCTCGCATTATTGATGTCACTTATAAGCACAATCAAGATGGATACACTCATCCTGAAAAAGTACTAAAACCTCATATTATTGCGTTGTTGGTGGACTCTGTTGAAAATTAAATAATCTATTGCTTTGTACATCTGGGATCACTTGGTTCCCAGCCCCTCAAATAAGTATTTGATTGGTGGCTTGTTGGGATTTCTGTTGCTAGATAGGGCAGGAGTTGCTGGCGGTACATATTACCGTTCAGTCAACTTACCTCCCTAAATTCTTTGTATCACTTTTGACATTTTTAATACATATCACTTCTTTCAACTAAATCCTCTTGATCTCGAGCTTGAACCTATTAATGTACAATTAGACTGCAGAAGTTACCGGCAAAATTTTCAATCGAAGGTAACATAAAGCAAACAATATGTGCTAAGGAGGACCACCCAACATGATTCCACAGAAGGAAAAAGCAAAATTTACATAAATAATAATATTCTAAATCAATATATGTGGATAAAAGCTTGAAAATATTTCCATAAATCAATTGTAAATATCAAATTAGGATGGAAATAAAACTCAAAACCACCGTAATCTCAAACATAAAACTACTCAAAAAATCATTTCATTTTTAAGACATTTACCTTCTTTTGTCGAGTTCTAGGACATTATAAAGTCATAGACATAGAAATAAAAGGGAAGAAAAGGAAGGATTGTGGGGAGAGGAAAGCCAGGGAAGAGGCAGTGCATGGAATAGGCAAAGCAAAAATTGCACATCTCATGCTCTGGCTCGTCCCCGTCTATCCATACCACACCAATTTTTACCTCAATAGACTTTACTTACCCATGATTTTAGCATTCCTTCCATCTAGAGGGAAAAAAAAAGTTAAGATGAATCGTTTTGATTTCTTTAAAAATGTCAATGGCTGAATGATTAGTGAAATGGCTGATTTATGTGAAGTAAAGACTAGAAGAAGAAATAGGTATAGTACAAAGGCTAGTACTACTAAGTACTAAGGAGTACAGCCGATCCTCTCTTGTTTTGAAGATTCAATTATCCCTCACTGTACTGCAGCTTTCTGTTTGTAGTACAAATTTCCCCAAAAGCTAAAAGCTACTTCTAGATGAAAGATAATAATGTAAACTATTACGATTACAATTCATAGAAAAGCAATATAGAAACAAACAGCCTGGACAGTCCAATGAAATCTTTCCTTTTGGGTGGGAAATAAGTTCAAGGAAATCAACTAGATCGTTGGTTTTGATACGGCGCATTAGTTTGATTCTGCTATTTGAACAAATGGTACCAAAAAGACAATCAGTTGAAGGACTGCTCTTAAGTTTCACAGATCATAACTTACGGCTTTCATCACTAAAGGTGACAGCCTGAATGAAGAATCCACCACATTTACAGAAGAACAGGGAACGGGGAGTCATTCCAGACTAACAGAGAATCAAATATCCTCGTTTATGAGTTGCTTACATTATCGCCCAACAACTAAATAACTATCCAGCAACTTAAGTTAGAACTCAGCAATACAGATTGGAAGAATGATCGAGAAAAGCTATATTCCTCCCAAAGCTAGATTGCTTTTTTCATTGATCTGAAAGAAGAAAAAATAATATCATAAGAAGATATCAATTTGCCCCACTCCCAAATTAGACTTTTCAACAAAGATATAAGACAAATGAAGAACCACACCTTTACAATCATTACGCATCCAACATATACAAAAAAAAACAAAACCAAACTGAAATCCCAATACTGGGAGCACAAGGATATACAAGAAAACACATTGAGGTTGCTAAAGCAAGAGAAACAACCAATCTACGTGCAATACCATACTCGTTACACAGGGGTTATATTATACCAGGTCTGAAGATATGGTTTAGTTTGACTTTCATATCGAACTTAATAGTGCTAGGAGAAAACACTAAATTGACTGTGGAAGCTAATACAAAATCTGTTTGATAGAGAAAAACAGCATATTCAACTAGTGACTTGATTGAAATATGGAACTTCCTCTCAAGCTGTATTACTAACAAATCTGTTAGAAAGTCTAGTAGCAAATTTTACAAGAACTTTCAAGTGGAAGAGATCATTTGAGTGGACTCAGTCGGAGATAGAAACAACTTATCACTATATGTTGGATGTGGGTCTAACATTTCAAAGCATCCTAAAATGGACAACGCATTCAATAAATATGTGATGGATTACTTGGAGATGGGGTAAATAGATAATTCTGAACCATCCTAACACGCTGGTACTTTGATATATTTGAGAACCTTCATTTATGGAAAGCATATAGATAAAGCTTTACTGTAAGCAAGTCCATAATTATTCACGCTAGCTTATTCAGTTATTGAACAAGAAAGAAGACTTGACAATCTATAACGCCACTCTGAGATCAGCCTTCTAATTAGAGTAGTATTATCTGGTCTCTAGAATCAGTAACCTTACTAAAGGAATCTATTCATTGCCTGTAGATGTGACTATCACCTCAGGCTTTACGGAAGAACTAACAGACAATTTGAACATGCTGGTGCAGAAAAACTTCAGTAAGATTCTACATTGTTTAGCCTTTTTCTCTTTAAGATACATCGTATGTTGAGTTTCACTTTGATATTCAAACTAATTTCACTTACAGAGGTTTTTGGTGTTGCCAATACCGTCTTCAATTATGTTGATAATCATTTTCCTTTTTGACAATCAATTTCAATTTATTAGTCGATTGTCTAGGAAATACAGGTGTCATAAAGAAAATACCTTATTAGTTCCAAGACTTTCAAGATTTTTCTCATCCTGAGAACTCCAAAGGAGTGAATGTCCTGTGCATTTTCTTATATCTAAGTTCACTAGTTCACTGTAATGACCTGATATTTCTTCTTTTCTTATGACCGTCGTGTCGGGGCCAGCTTTCGTGCACCTCGACTAATTCTACGGGATACCTGTCACCTCCCACCAACAACACATATCTAGTAACTTTGTCCACCAAGGCTAGGACAGATGGGAAGAACCACTAGTGTTTTTTTTGTCTCCACTGAGTTTGGAATCTAAGGTTCTCAATCACTTCATTGACCATTAGGCCACACCCTTTGGTGCCTATAGTGACCTAATATCTCCACATGAATTCAAGAGTTATTTCCTTAACTATAAATTTGCTATTTTAACGGATTGCATACCAAAGTGGGTAATTAAAGGATAAATTTGTGGACCCGACCCTCATTACATAAGATGGTGTGATAGTCAGCTGCACCTTGGTGGAAACTTAAGGTGTAATAGGCCAAGCCCACTCTTTTCTTGTTGGCATCTAAATAAGGGTTAGGACAAATGTTGGAAGAACTACAATTTCCAACCTAAAGAAAAGAAAGGAACGAGCAGAAGAGTGGTTAGTCAGCGGCGGCTCAGGGGTTAACGGTAGAGGAAATTTGTAATGAGAAATATAACAAAACTCGGAAGAAGTTGGTTTCTGATGAAAATGTATGCATTTGGATAAGTAAAGAGGGAATTGAGAATGCATTGGAGTAAATTAACACAATCTGAATGCAAGTAGTGTAAGTGTGTAACTGTTGATGTGAGGACGCAGTACACAAGGATCAGCCTGGTACAATTTATGGAAGGGCATGATCAGAAAGTAATAAGGATGACCCAGGATACATAAAGCATTATTGAATAGGATTACAGGATCATATCTACAATCCATGAGATCCAAGATGAAAAATTAGTAAATACTGTAATTTCTCAGTTAATTCATTGTCAATCATAAAGGTCACCCACAAATAACCTTTTTTAGGTACATTGAAAAGTTAAATACAAGTATATAATGTAATATATAGCAGCGACAAAAGATATATAATGTGCCGTATATGCGCTAAGTTGTTCAAATTGCAGAGAGAAGAAGATATTTTCTTGGGGAGAAAATGCAATGCCAGAGCTCTATCATTTGGCCTTCCATTCAATTATTTAAGTTATTTTACTGACTTTAGCCATTTTCCAAATCACTACACACTAAATTATCGAACTGAAGCAAAATTTTCACATTGCATCTAAGCAGCTTACACAAATATACATGTTAATAGCAAATAAACAAAGCTTGTATACATGTATATGAATAGATAACAGCACCAAAAACCCCAACCGACAAGTAATAACAAAAAATAAAGTAAATACCTCTAGACCTTAGCTTTCCAGTAACACCTCTTTGCAAGTTGACTTATTGTGGCCTGTACCCTTGCATCTACTACATTGGAGCTGACGCTTAGTTACTTCATTGGAACCCACCTTCTTAGTCGTTGGCCTCCCTGGTGGACGACGGGTGGGAGGAGGGGTTACTGTTACAGCAGCTTGAGAAGCATCCTTTCTCTTGGGCTTTTCTAAGCTTGGAATTGGATGTATTGACTCTGAATAAGTTGATCTATAACTATCGACAGTGAAGTACCTGGCACAATAGTCGTATGGATCACGACCAAGGCAACCCATGACAGCTATCGCATGGCAACAAGGTAAGCCAGTTAGCCCCCAATCTCTGCAACTACAGTCGCAATTGTCCATGTCAACTACTTCTATGGTATCCCCCTGGACCTCAAATTTGGTACCATTGGGCATCAACGCATGAATAGAACTAAATCTTAGGCTTTCTTTCTCTAGCTTTTCCTCCATAAATGGAGTTAGCCTTGTCACCCATTGATTGGATTCAGTCCGCCGGGTATAAATGAGCTCCATTATCTTACCTCTTATTGCATCAACCATCTGCGTGATTGGCAAGTCATGAGCATCTGATGCCCAACCATAAAAAAGCTCTCCAAAGTTTGATGTCATGTGGTTATATCGCATCCCACGGAAAAAAGCATTTGCCCAGCTAATAGGCTCACTCTGCATTACCCAGTGGTAAGCATCTAGTGAAATACTTCTTATGCTTTCTACATACCTCTGGAAGCCTTCAGGCTTTGGTGCATAAGCCGCACCGTAAAAATCCTCAACCAAAAGGCGCTTGACTTCATGAGAAAATTGCCCTCTGACATCTCTGATAAGTTGTTCAGAGAGATAGCGTAGACAGTAGCCATGAAAGACATCCTCACCCTGAAATATTTCAGCAATTGACTCTCTAAGCCCCTTCTCTCTATCAGACACGAAGGTAATACCACGACACATTGACAATGCAGTTCTAAGCTGTAATAGGAACCAATGCCAGTTATCATCAGATTCTGAGTCTACTATGGCAAAAGCAACAGGAAAAACATCATCATTTCCATCAGCAGCTGTTGCTGCTAACAGAGTGCCTTGGTATTTGGACTTCAAAAATATACTATCAAGGAAAAGCAGGGGCCTGCAGCCTTGTTCAAAGCCATAGAGTGAAGCATGAAATGATACAAAGAGCCTGTGAAAGCTTGAGTCATCCTTTGTTGTGAAAGTTGCAAGACTTCCAGGATTTGTCTCCATCACTTTTTCACAAAAAAATGGCAGCTGACTATACGCCTCCTTATATGAACCCTGAAGCTGCTCCTTAGCAATCTCTTTTCCACGCCATGCCTGGAAATAATTTAACTGGATTCCATATTCCTTTTGTATGTCATTGACAATGTCCTTTGGCTTGTAATTCGGGAAAACTTTCAACTTCTCCTTTATAATACTAGCCACCCAACTCCTTGTTGCCTGATAGCCATTAGTAACAACGGCCCCTTCACAGGTATGGGTAGGATTCATTTTTTTAATGCAGATTAATTGGGTGGTTGACAATCTTGATGCATGAATTCTCCATGGACAGCCCTCTGCTTTACATTTTACAGTCACTCGATGACTATCATTCTTCTTATACTTGAAAGCAAATTGATTTGCAATAGCATATTTTCGCAATGTCTCACGAAATTCATGTACACTATTAAACCTTTGGCCCACGCCAGTTATATCATTCTGCCACTGCTGAGCAGCTTTAGCATTCTTCTCATCATAATTAGCAGCAGCAAATGAAATAGGACCAGGCAATTCAGCTCCTATCGTAAGTGTGTCATCAACATTATTTGTATCACCTACGACATCAAAATTGGCATCAAGCAAGAGGCCAGACTCATTGGGATCATCCACGATATCCTCCACAACACTCAGGGGAGCTTCAACTGGGACGGCCATTTCTGATAAAGTCGTCCTGCTTGACCTGCAGCACAGTATGTCTATATAATTTATTCTTTTAAAGGGAGAATTCTACATATTTAGGCAGCAAGGAATCTACCTACTGCCAGGCATGTTTGAGAAATCAGGATCAATAGCTTCTTCAGTCATCACATAGATCTCTGCAGTATCAGAGTCCCCATGGAATTTGATCATGCGCTTAAGGTCTTTGTCATTGGAGATTGTTATAAGTGTCTTCCTGTTTCCAGGGAGAAAATATTTAACTGACATAGTAGCAAGGCTGCAGTTAAACATCTCGGCAACCTCCATCTTGAAATCATTGTAGTCCAGCTTTCCATCCACTTCCATAGCATGAGCATCTCCGCCTTTATATGAAAGGAAACCATCTCTATCAGTATCAAATTCACCACCTGACTGACATATGGCGATAACTCGCTTCCCAGCCATGACCTAAAGCAACATTCACAAATCAAATATAAGATAAAAAACATAATGCAAATATCCAGCCAATGGAGCACTAAGCTCTTGTTTGTCAAATATCTCAGAGGCAACCAAAAAAGATAGTTCATCTCAACGGAAAAATTAAATTGATGAAAAGCCTTAAACATTCAACAACAAGAATTTAAAAAAGGAAGTTCATTCATATCAAAGACAGTCAAAGGCGGAATTTGAGACAGAACCAGCTACCAATCTAAAATTTGTATAACCAAATCAAGGACCATCTTTCGAAAATCAAGGACTAATATCTACAAGTGCAAAAACTGCAGTATTTATGAAATCGGAGATCACCGACATTTAAGCATCATCATTAGCTTTGAGAGCGCTTTTAGCGCAACAAGATTTCAAAACGAAGATCACCCACATTCATAAGCGGAGGACAGCTTAGATATTTTTGTCTTGTTCAGAGATTGGATCATTGCGGAAAAAAGAAACTTTGATCCCCCAAATTAAATAAAGAAGAAGACCTGACCTACAATGAGATACTAACAGTAGCGACGTGATTGAAATCATGGGACAACAGCAATAGAAAATGTCAATTCCAGAGAAGCTTCCTCACCAGATTATTGCCAAATTAGGAAACAAAAATTTGTAGGATATTAGGATGGTAATTTATTACTATTATTATACAAACTTGTTAAATATACTACATGCACATTGTAAGTTTAGAAATTACAAGTCAAAAGACTTGCAATTATATAACTTGCATAAAATTTCAAAGTTTTATTTCAAAAATTTAAAGGTTTCTTTTTATAACCAAGAAACGTGTTTGTGACCCGCCCTTTGGACCAATCACAGCCTTCTAAAATCTAAACTCGCTGGAGAATGGGCCCGCCCCTCTATTCTTCTCCATTTAAATATCAAGCTTCGCTTTGCGTGGTGTGAGGCTTGAACCTTCGACCTAAGCCAGAAATCCTACATCTTTTGCCACTCGAGCTAAGCCTTGGGGGGGAAAAAAATTAAAGGTTTTAGTCTTGAACTTGTTAAAAATTGTCTTAGTTGTAGTCTTGTATAAAACTATCATCTTATTTTTTTTTAAAAAAAAAGAAGGGAATAATGCTTAAAGATTTAAATTAATATGAATTTTTAAAAAGTATCACTAAGAGTCCCCTTCCATTCTACTAAGACCAGGTAATGGGATGGGATGGGCTTACCATTTAGACCCCTTAATCCCGTCTCGTTAAGGCCATGTACCCCCAAACTCCATTCCACTAAAATAGGATCATCCCGTGGCTTAGGTTATTCTTTATTGACATAATTTAGTTTGGCTCCGCTTTCAAACTTAGTTCTAGAATTTTAGATGGTAATAAAAGGTTAAAATTGGACTTAGCACCCTCTCTTAACTTGGAAAGACAATTAATATAACTTAGTAAGTGTTTGGGTGATATACAATTGGAGAAAAGTTCAAATGTTTCCCTCTCTTCTCAAGAACCAAGTGGGCTATTTCTTAGCAAATTGTGCTCAATTCATATATGGCATTTCTGCGAAGATCTCTTTGTTAGTTGGAAGAAGAATCCGCCCAAATCGGATTATTTGAGGAACATATCATGAGAGGATTCGATTTGACTAGACAATGTGTGGTTGGCAACAAGAATAAGAGCAGCACACTAATTAGTAATTACTATGATTGAGCGTAGACGGGGAAAAAGTAGTAGCTAAAGGAAAGCTAAAAGATGTTGGCGAAAAAGTAAAGGAAAATCGGATACACATTGAAAAGAGGGAAAACTGAGCTAGCTAATTAAGGGGTTTAGATTCGCCTCTCCTTGGCAGAGGCGAACCCAGGATTTGAATACTTAAATGCACCAATATAAACATAGCTCAAATATGAGGTCTAAGCTAAACTTAAAATAAAAACATGCTTAAGTGGGATTCGAACCTTGGTCTAGAGGGTGGTATCTCAAGCTTCTACCAATTGCACAAGGGCACTTCTATGTGTTTTTATGGGTGCATTGTTAACTATCTCTTAGTTTCTACCAGTTTTTCAAAATAGATATACACATATAATTTTTTCGAAAGTTAGCGGGTTCACGTGCACCCCCACCATATAGTGTGCATCCGCCCCTGCTCCTTGTTTCCTTATCAGTACATACTACATCCATTCATCAAATGTTTATTTTACTTCTTTAAAGATTGAACACCATCAACAAAATTTCTGTTTTTTCCATCTTGTGAAATCATGCTTCTCCTTTTTTCTGTTTCTTTTTTTTATTCCTTGTATGTCCTATATATTTCATTAAGTACATATATTTGCCAGAAATGTCATCTTATCATTTAAGTTCCCCTGTTGACCCTATCTTTCTTGTATATAGAACTGCAATTTTCTGCAATCACTAAGGAAGACCATATGGTTATGAATTAATGGTCTATTCTAGTTAAGTAAGATTATTAAACAAACTGTTTTTTCGGTTGATTAAAGGGCTTACTATAAAGAAGGGCAAAAAACAAAAAAGGAAAGGGAGAATTAATGAATGAAAGCCACGGGATACCAAATGTCTCTTTTAGTTGAAGTTTTGACCACGTGACACTTTCGTAAAGCAAAGAGCCATCAAGATCAAACTTAAATTTTAAGAAAATGCGTCTACTTGACTTTGTGGACTGAAACTAATTGAGTAGTTCTGCTAACATTTGTAGTAATCCATCATTTCTTTTATTATATATATATGATCATACCAACGGAAGGAGATTAATTAAGAAATGACGAGAAATGATATGGCGAGTGCGCTTATGGTGGTTATCTACTTCCCTCTGTTATTAGGAAGTCCTTACGACTAAATTACTCTGTTTATATTTTAGTGATGAACTGCGGGAATAAGTACTGATGAAGATATGTAATTCAAATATTACACTTTGGAGATCCCACCCACTCTTCATTTTATAATTTCTTTTTGTAATGGAGATCATTGGCAAAAATGAATAAAAGATGAAAACAGAGTGATTGAAGTAGTTGAGTTTTGATTCTATATAAACAATCATTAATCCCAAATGTATAAACAGAACTTAAACTTGGCTCTAATTTTCATTTTGACATTTAATTTAGGGTTAGTATCTATTGAACTCTTCAATTCAATACAAATGTCTTTCTTTTTCATCGAGTTGTTATAGATCCTGTTCCTGGATTAACTTCGTCCTTGCACCCACCCAAGGCAGGTTCAACCCTAAAGTCGCCCAAGAAATAAGGAACTCAAAATTACACAGAAAGAAGCAAAAGGCCCCAAATTCAGTTCATAAACACAACGATACAGAAAAATTAAGGTCAAATATGAACACATATACATCCGAAATCGCATAGAAAATAAATAAAATTCGAGCAAGAGGCAAGATTAACCATAGCGTGAGATCAAACCAAAAACAAAGCAGTAGAACACATAGAAAGTAAACCTAAAAGATGAAGGAGATACCTGGGAAGAGATAAAACAGAAGTAATGAAGGCGATGTGAAATGTTAATTGTACCAAGCAATAGCAGAATGAACGTCTGCACTTGGAACTTCTAGCCGCTTATACTATGGTTAGTACTTTTTTTGGTTAGAATATCAATAATCTTGTATTTATTATTAGCATTAATTATATTTTCAATACTTTATAATTATCTAAAATTCAATTGATGGCAACAAACTATTTAGAAATGTTGATTAAATATTCTGTTTTTTCATTAAAAATGTCTATAATAAACAAAATAGTAATTTATTTGTGAATTATTATTTTTATAATATTGACTCCTAAAATATGTTAAAGTTCTGAAATATTTGTGAAAGATAAATCTATGATTTCCTATTGAAAAGTAAAATTGGAAAAAGACTTTTAAAATAAAATATATAGGAAAAATAATTAATCTTTTTAAAAAAGAGGACACTAATTAATATTAGAAACTAATTGAGTGCATTAATAGTGGAAAAAACTACTATAAATAAGTTTGTTTCGTGTTAAAATTAATTTAATGTGAATAAAATATTTAAATACTCCAAAGTTATAATCTATCTTGCTATAACTCTTCTTAGAATTATTGAATTTTAATTTGCAAAACATAATTTAATCTCTTTTTTTTTTTAATTGGATTGTTGTTCAAGAGATTTTTAGCTGTGTCTATGACATGTACGACAAGGTAACCTAATTTTATTTTCGCAAGAAGAAAAGAAATTAAGTTAATTTATTCATGATATTATAATATTAACAAATGGATAATTTATTTTTACAACATTAATCTTTTTTTTGCTAATCAAACCACTTGTAAGATTAATTTTTTTATAAACTAGACTCAGTGAAAATTGTTATAAATGTGATGCAACCACACTATACATGAACTTTTTGAGAATTATATGAAAAATGAGAAAATTAAAATTAATATATTTCGATGCATTGAAATAAATAACATTTAATGTGAACTTTGACGATGATTATCCTTATATATACAATTTTAAAATTGATTAAAGTTGTAAAATAAATAGCAGATAGAGTGGTGATTTGGATTGAATGCATTATATATATATACCAAAATAAATAATCAGCTATGGAAAGATGATTATGGAGTAACATATAAACGTGGTTACCTTCAATCATATACTATGACTATTTTCTGTACTTTGCAATTGACTTCTCAATTTAATAATGTCATTAATATATATATATATATATTAAATTGTGGTAAACTCACATAATATATATCATACTATAGTAAAATATAAATCTTCTCTAGGTATCTTTAAAATTACGCTCTTTTGTAACATTATACGTTATTGACTTTTTTCCTATTTTTTTCTCCACTTTCTCTAATAATACAGAAGTTGTTTACTTACAATATTAATTAAGTGTATTACGATTAAATTCATTCATATAAAATTGTTTAAAGAATCTACGATAAAAGGAATTTTAATTAATAGGAATGAGATATAGAATAGTTTTTATAACTCAATTTTAGTCACTAGTTAGCTCAACTGTGTTAGTTTCACATTAATTGAGATCATGTAAATCTCGATGACGAATAGATTTTGTGATAGATGAAAAATATTGAAAAACAATGATAATATCATAGTTTATTCAAAATATTTGTAACATTAATATAGTAGCAACTTAGATTACATGTATTTTGAAATCTAAAACGCTTGGCTACAAGAATTGAGACGTTGGAAGAAAAATGCTTAAAAATTACAAAAGCAATATAAAGTTGTCTAGTTATTATCAAAAAGTATTATTTGTATCAGGGAAATTTCACATATAGTTATTAAGTATCTTAATAATATTCTTTAGATGTAGTTTACCTAATTGTGCATCGTTGGTATAATTTCAGTTGCTACATATATTTTGATTTGTATACTTCACATGCTTTAAATAATTTATATAATTCAGAGTTTAAATTTTTTGTTGTTATAAAAATGGACAATAATTTCAGTTAGAAAATGAAAATAATCTCATAAATTACAAATGAAAGTTTCATATCATATATGACTTCCTCTATATCTTATTTTTATTTATATAAATTGGTTAGTATCCATTGTTTTGCATTTTTTTTTTTATAAAAAATTATTGATTGATTATGAATCCATTACTTATTGGAGGTTTTGGTCGAATAAATGTATTCCCTAAATATATTAGATGAGATATATTTTCTTTTTAGAAAGACAAATAGGGAATTATGGGCCCACTAAGGTGGCATTGTAGCCATCTATTAAAGTTGAGAGAAATATAACAGGGTCCTTTACTGACATTTGGGCTGAATATTGAACTCTATGATTGAGATGAAAAGAAAACTACAACCAAAAATAACTATATTTGTTAATTCAATATAAATAATCATATATTAATATTAAAATTACCATTATTTTAATGAACAACTATTCATATTAGTTTCTCAATTAATTATTTACAATTCAGTCGTCTTGTCTTATATTTTGATTTCCTATTTATATTAATAAATAATAACTAGTATTATATTTATACTTTAAGTGTTGATTACACTAAATCTTTTTTTGTACTTTTCATTGTTAGAGTATTTTTTTAATTAAACTCAAAGGAGGAACTAAAATTTTCAACAAAGAGTTCGAGATTTGTAGAAATAGATAACCAAAAAGGGTTTGAACATATAAACTTATTTTAACCATATATAAATAATATAATTTTCTATCAAAAGAGATTCGAAGGAATCCTATTCATATAAGGTAAAGGTAGATTTGCTCCCTGATTACACTGATAATTTAACGAGTATTATAATTTTTAATATATTCACGTAATGTAGTATAAGAATATATTGAAACTCTTTTGAATTAGACATTTTTAATTGTGTGGGCATATGAATTATTTTTTGTCCCCATGTAATAAACGTGTCATTAAAAATTTTGGAATGTACAGAAGCCTACCGTACTTGGGATTTGTGTCACCAATATTTATTTTGAAGCGTATCAT
The DNA here is from genome assembly GCF_001406875.1 of Solanum pennellii. Classification (NCBI taxonomy): domain Eukaryota; kingdom Viridiplantae; phylum Streptophyta; class Magnoliopsida; order Solanales; family Solanaceae; genus Solanum; species Solanum pennellii. The sequence goes on from NC_028637.1 coordinate 101,527,344, forward strand.
CATTTCATACATAACAATGCACCATGATTGATATCCCTTTGCCACATCTTCGCACGAAATTTCCATGACACTTTCTCCAAGTTCGCGTGCATAAAAAAACTACTCATATAATATTAAGCTTCATTTTAATTATAAATTTTAAATCTAAGCTCTTAAAATTTGAAGTGATGTTTTTTTTTTTGTTTAGAAAGTATTTAAAATTTTAAAATTTATCTCTTAAAAAACATTGAACTATAAGCAATTATCTATTAAAATGTTTGTACTTAGTTATCAGCGAGATCACTCAATTTTAGATATTTATTTTCAAAACTCATTTAACTATATTTATCATTAAAATATATTTGCTTTTTATAGATTAAATTATTTTTTATATCATTTAATTATGAACACGTAAATAAATAAAAATATAGAATATAGAATCTATTTTATTTATACCTGATCTCCCCTATAAGCTCCCGCTTTACTTCTAATTAGATGAATCTCACAAATTTAATTTGTTTTTAAATGGCATTTTGATAAGAAACGGACAGGCACCTACTTGATTTGCAAAAATAAAATCATGCCAAATAAGGAGAAAAAACAAACACGACCTAAAAAAAAAAAAGTCTGATTTTGTTTACTTATGGGCTATAGAGTTTATGATATTATATGAAATAAAAATAAATACATTCCATAATTTTGTTTATTTGTGGCCTTTTAATAAAATATCATAAAAAATATATATAGCGAAGTTGAATGATTTTTTGATACAAATCTATCTAATTAAATATTTAAAGATAAAATTTCAGATTTATCTATCTAACCAAACACCAGCTTAAGTGGGTATTTTTACCCCCAAAATGTTCTTATAAATATATCACTTCATTTAGAATTTATCAAATTTTGTTTGGTTATAATTTTTGTAACGAATATTCTGGAATAATGCTTATTTTTAAATATTACTTAAGTATTATTATTTTTTTACTTAAATTAATACAACTTCAAAAGTGAAAATAAGTTATATTGAAAATACAATTCAAATTTGAATTTTAATTTTTCGTGATTAAATACAATTTTTCTAATATAATGAATAATTATTGAAAGAATTTGATAGCATTTCCTAACCCAATATTAAACTATCCCTATCTTAAAAAAATTAAATCACTCGATAAGATTTGAATTTGATCAAATTATTAAACTATTCAATACGATCTAAAAACGAATTTAAATTTATAACTCAAATATGATAAACAAACATAAATTTTAAAGTTTGAGAAAAGTTAAAAAATAAGAAAAGGAGAAGGAAAGTGCGGTATTCGCACACGTAAAGTAAAGTAGAATCACTTATTTCTACCAACCAAAAAAACAGCAACTTATTACTCACCAACCAAAGCTAACCATTAAAAGAAAGAACTTCGCAAAACAAACCCACAAACAAGATGTCAAATACATAAAAATATAAATAAAAATACATCAAATAAAGAAATTCTCTGTTTTTAGTTATACGAAAATAAAAGTGTCTAACTGAGCTAAAACTAGGGAAAATTGATTTTAAAATTAACTTACTATCTTTTTCTAAAATTTAATACTACATTCATTCAAATTTATTTGACATATTTGATATAGTGTTCTTTAAAAAAAAACTTTATCAAATTTGTTATTTAAAAGAGGAATTTTAAAATTAAATTATTTATGTAATTGTAACCAACCAGGGTTATGGTGTAAAGTGAGACTGTTGACTTTTGAATTGACCTGCAATACACAATTCAAATTCAATTCAAATTTAATTAGGACTCTAATATGAGATTCGAATATCGAGTGAGAAAAAAATAAAATTATTTCATTAAAAGTAAAACAAAATAATTTAAAATTCTAGTATTTTTAATTATCATGAAGTATTCTAAAATTTACAATAATCTCAAAAAGAAAAAGTTTCACAAAATTGAATACGAAAAGTGGCTTTTTATAATAATTTTTGATAAATGCTTAAAAGATTATTTATTTATTATTGGGAAAAAGGCCTAAAATATTCTTAAAGTATTAGAAATGGTATAAAATTATTTTTCATCTACTTATTTGGCTCAAAAATACCATTTTCAATCACCTTTGGGTTCAAAATTAACCATTTGACGGTTTTAAATTTAAACTATTTAAATATTTTTTAAGATGCATGGCACTCAAATATTTTTAGAAAATATTGAAATAGTTTAAATTTAAAATTGTTATATAAGTGGTCAATATTAATTTCAAAGGTGGATGAGAAGGATATTTTGGAGCCAATAGATGGATGAGAAGGGATTTTGGAGCCAATAGGTGAATGTAGGATAATTTTATACTATTTTCAATATTTCTAGAATATTTTAGGCCTTTTTTCGATTATTATTTTTCCTTTGGTTCAAAGCACATTTTTTTTATACAATATAAATAAATTGATTCACGTGTCAAACAGTATGTGGTGTATTTACTTTAAATTGTCCTATTGGCTATTTAATAGTATCTGTTTACTCTCTCTTCCACACTTCTTGTTGTTTCTCTGCTTTCTATCTAAAAACTTCTCCAGGTTTCCTTTTTATATACACTAACTTATCAGGTTTGACTCTTTAAAACTTTTCCTTCTTATTTCTAGTTTTCATTTAGATGATGATCAGCTGATGATTTTTCAGTTGGATCTTGATCTTTTATTGTAGTAAATTTCTTATAATTATCATGTTTTGCTTCTACTAATTAGTTCAGACGGAATAATCATCTGTATATTGTTTAGCAGTTTAACTTCTTGAAAACCCTTTTTCTTGTTTTGCTTTTTTTGAGAGTCTAGTTGTTTGACTTGCTTTTCTTGTATCCATGTTGTCAATTTCTTCTTCTTTTTATGTTACCTTTCTCAAAAAAAAAAATTCTTCTTTTTTTCCCATGTTCTTGGGCTACAAGATTGCTTTTTCTTGATTTGAAAAGAATCTTTGTTACACTTTTCAAGAAAAAAGAGAGATGGGTCTTTGATATTTTCTTAATCTTGGTTTAAGGTAGATGCAAAATAAAAATCTGAATTTCCGGGTAAAGAGTCATTCATCTATTGTGATAGTAAGCAATTAATATTATGTTTGTAGCGTGTGAATGTTCTACTTTTTAACTAATCTTGGAGCTAGCAAATTTCATATGTTAAGTTCTTGGTTAGTGATATTAAGTTTTCACGGGAAGTGGATAGGGAATAGTTTCAGGACCCTTGCGAGTTGTGAGTATTCATTCTGTAATACTGTTACATGTGCACATAATTATTGTGGGTTAAGTTAATATTTCTCTTTGTTTAAGACTAGATTATGACATTGTAGAAATCCGAATATTCCTGTTTACTTGTGTTAACATCTTGTTAGTCCCCTTTTTGGTCTTGTAGTGCAGTCACTCTGCAGACATGGAAAAGAAGCATCTATGTGCTGCTCTTCTTTTATGGGCCATTGCTTGCTCTGCACTTCCTGCTTCCTCTGGTGATTTGTTTAGAATTGGTTTGAAGAAGCACCGCTTGGATGTTGATAGCATAAAAGCTGCAAGAGTAGCCAAACTACAAGATAGATATGGGAAGCATGTGAATGGCATTGAAAAGAAATCGAGTGGCTCAGATATCGATATAGTCCCATTAAAGAACTACTTGGATGCCCAATACTATGGAGAGATTGGTATTGGTTCACCTCCACAGAAATTCAAAGTTATCTTTGATACTGGGAGTTCTAACCTCTGGGTTCCATCATCGAAATGCTATTTCTCTGTAAGTTATTGTGCTCATTTTTGTTAAGTTAGTTATCCCTTCACTCGTTTATCAGAATTTCTTCCTTAAATTTTTAATAATGCTCTCAGATTGCATGCTGGATCCACTCTAAGTACCAGGCGAGCAAATCCAGTACATATACAAGAGATGGTGATCATCATGCTCCTTTGTAATTAAGAATCTTTGTTCTATGTTCATATTTATTGTTCACCAAGTAATTTCATTTTTCATTTCAAGTCGCAGTTCCAGCTTGATATGTATGTCTTTTTCTGATTGTATTTTGCTACCTGTTATGATCTAGGGGAATCTTGTTCAATCCGTTATGGAACTGGATCTATTTCTGGCCATTTCAGTATGGACAATGTTCAAGTTGGTGATCTTGTAGTTAAAGATCAGGTGACTTCTAGTTTGGCTACTGGTTCTCGACATACCATGGTATGATCCTTCCTGTTTCCATATGATGACAATTCTGCATCAATTTTTCAGGTGTTTATTGAGGCGACACGAGAACCTAGTATTACATTTATTGTTGCAAAGTTTGATGGTATACTAGGCCTTGGTTTCCAGGAAATTTCTGTTGGAAATACTACACCTGTCTGGTAGTTTTTCCTATTTTAGGCGTTTATTTCAGTTGTCCATTTATTTCTTGTTCATTTTCTTTTCAGCTTCGTGGAGTCTGCTTGTCTTGTAGGTACAATATGGTGGGGCAAGGTCTTGTCAAAGAACCCGTCTTCTCTTTCTGGTTTAACCGTGATGCAAATGCAAAAGAGGGAGGTGAACTTGTTTTTGGTGGAGTTGATCCAAAGCACTTCAAGGGTAATCATACTTATGTTCCGTTGACTCAGAAGGGCTACTGGCAGGTACTTGAACGTTTTTTCATTTCCTCATTTCTTCTACATCTTAGATGCTGGTTTTTGGAGGGGGAAGAAGGTTGGTGGTGCAATCTAAAAGCAGCTCATTTGTTATGCTATCCTCCAATTATTTTCCTTTGCCTTTTTCAGTTTAATATGGGAGATTTCCTTATCGGGAACACATCAACTGGTAAGTATTCCCCATCTAATCCCATGTAATCATCTACAGTATTCCTAACAGAGCGTAGATCATCACATGCAAGAAATGGAGATTGCCCTCAAGTTTGTTTATTGGAAAAGATAATTCTAAGTCTACTGCTTTGAGGCAGTACCTAACTGTTATCCAGTTTTCATGAGTTATACAGAGACTTCTACCCTGTAGGTTTATATAAGTTATCCATGCGCCATGGCCAAAAACAAACTAAGTATCATTCTGAATAAGGTATACCATCTATCTAACACAGTTAATGAGTGTTTTAAGTTCTGGTCATGTTTTCCTGTTTCAGGTTATTGTGCAGGTGGTTGTGCTGCTATTGTGGATTCTGGAACATCACTGCTTGCTGGTCCAACAGTATGTTCTGTTATCTCTAACTTACTCGGGTTGTAAACTTTTAGACTACCTATTTATTTAAAATAATACTTGTAACTTATGGCAAATCTACTTCAGACCATCGTGACACAAATCAACCATGCCATTGGAGCAGAAGGAATAGTTAGCATGGAATGTAAAACTATTGTTTCACAGTATGGAGAGATGATCTGGGACTTACTAGTGTCAGGGGTCTGTTCCCTTTCCCTCTTTTGTTTATTTCACATTTCAGTGTGCTTCTGATAAGACGTTATTGTGGTCTGCAGATAAGACCTGATCAAGTTTGTTCACAAGCAGGTTTATGCTTTCTTGATGGATCTCAGCATGTGAGGTACAACCCCACCATCTAATTTTAATTGCTCTTCCTGGTATGGCGTAGTTAAACTTGAAGTTCATGTCATTGAGGAGGCTTTAGTAAAAGTGTTGAGCGGATAAAAAAAGTATGAACTACTTCCTATATTTGAGAAATTACTGTTGATGATTACAAATAAGCACAGAAAAATCAAGAGAGCTTCGAGAGTTCTTGAAAAAATTATTATGTGAGCCTCAAGTATTATCTGAATTCCACACTCTCTGTCATCTGATTTTTGAATGCTCAGCATGATCTGTTAGACCTGAAAGGTAGGATTTGCTAATCCAACAGTATACAATGAGCATAAAGTTTTGAAAATGTTGGTTTATCACTTAGGCTCCAGATTTGCTATGCCAGATGTAAGTCAACTAATGAACCAAATTCCTTGCAGCTCTAATATTAGAACTGTAGTTGAAAGGGAAACTGAAGGAAGTTCTGTTGGTGAAGCACCACTGTGCACTGCCTGTGAGATGGCAGTTGTTTGGATGCAAAACCAGCTCAAACAAGAGCAGACAAAAGAGAAAGTGTTAGAGTATGTAAATCAGGTAAAGTCACAGCTTTACCTGATGTCCAATAAATAGTATATCAAATCGTCCTAATATTAAAGCTTTGATGTTTTACAGCTTTGTGAGAAAATACCAAGTCCAATGGGAGAATCTGCAATCGACTGTAACCGCATCTCATCCATGCCAGATATTACATTCACTATCAAAGATACAGCCTTTGTGCTCACTCCAGAACAGGTTTCACTCCACGCATTTTTAGTTCGTGTTCTTACATTGATTACTCCGGTACATTGAAATGTACATATGTGGTATATAATCTTGATTTTGCACCCTGAGTTGTCATTTCACTCACTAAACAATTGGGAAAAAACTACCTATTTGCTTAAATAGTAATTATACCCCGAACTCTGACATTATTTGCTTAAATAATAATTATACCCTCAACTCTAAAGTCTGAATGGCTCGTGAAAATTAAACTAAAGGACAAAGTAGCTGCATTCACTGAATTGCTGAAACATAAAACATAGTCGGCGAGAGGCTGCTCCATTGTTGTATCAAATATTTATTTACTTCATTTTGGTCAGTATCTGGAGAGGAGGAGGTGTTTCACTGTCTTATTTGCTATGAAATAGAAAGTCATTTCTGGAATTATATGGTAGTCAAGTACTACTAATATTATGATATTTAAGCTAAAAGACATATTGTACTAATATTTTGATGCATCTACTAGCAAGAACATGTCACTGAACCCCCTTGCTGTAATAAAGTAGTTTGGAAACAATACCTTAACTGTTTATATCCAACGAGCTTGAATTCAGGTAAGGCTACATTAAATTTTAGTCAAAGAAAAAATTTGGTATTTATAAAGAGATGATTGGGAGAACAAGATTGTAAAAAAGGAGAGAAACAAGAATCTTGACTTGCAACAAACGAACAACTTCACTTTAGTAAGACAGAATGTGATCGATCAAGATCAACTGCTGCCAATGAACTTGATGTGTAACATTTGTTATGAAATGCCTTTGATACACCTGATAACTAAAAATTTTGGTTGACAGTATATTCTTAAAACTGGAGAAGGGGTTGCTACAATTTGTGTCAGTGGATTTGCTGCTCTGGATGTGCCACCACCTCGCGGTCCTCTTTGGTATGTTATCCTTGCACTTCCAAGCATCAATGAATCAATGTTGACTACATTCATACTACTACATTACTCTAAGCAAAAACTACAGAAATCATGTTTCATACAAACACGCCACTTTCAATTTCATCATGTAGCTAATATTTTGTTGCTGCTGTCCTAAAATGATATTCATATATGTGGTTGCAGGATTCTTGGAGATGTATTCATGGGGCCGTATCACACTGTGTTTGACTACGGTAAATCCCAAGTGGGTTTTGCTGAAGCTGCATAATAGCCTTTAATGTAGTTACACGCCACAGTTACTTTCGTAAAATGGGGGAAGTATTGTAAAGAGATGAATGAAATTGCTACTGCTATTACTATTGCTATATGATTGTGTTGTATCTTACTATAATATGGCACACTAGTCGCCTTTTTCTTGACTACTTCAGGTGCTACTTACTGAACCTTGTGCATGTCTAAATAATATATGCTCAGTTGCAGTAGTAATCACTTGCTCCCACTACAAGTAGAGTTTTAAAGATGCAAGATACTTGCATCAAATTCTAGCGTTTGATGCAAGGAATTAGTCTATGCTTTGGATCGATTAGGCCTTAAGAGGACAAGACATATTTGACACTGATGGTATCTACTACTCCAAACGGTCTACTTGTTTTACATGTTTTAGAACAATTAGTCAATCCACTATTGTCCTCTTAATTGTGCACACGTTGCTCACACTTAGTGAATCAGTCCAAGGGCAAATTTACAACGTAAAACACAAATTTACCTCATAGATCTCGTGTAACATGTTCAAAACCATAGAAATAGAGTATACGGTATCTATCTAACAAGTCCCCTCGGGGACAAACATCATCCAATCATGACAGCAAATAAATGCTTAGAAGTATTACAATGTACAACTCAACATAATACACCAACAGAAGAAAATGCATTCAGGTTCAGTATCTATCATTCATCAGTCTTCAACGACACCAGGCTTGTGTAGATGCACTGTTACTCCTCGTCACTTTCATTGCTGAAGACAGATGCAACAGTTACTACACGCACTGTTACTCCTCGTCACTTTCATTGCTGAAGACAGATGCAACAGTTACTTTTGGCTTCTTTGCAGATTTGTTAACCAAGGTCGTCACCTAACAGAGAAGGGGTAGGCAGAAGGAGGTCAGGATCAGCTACAAATCAACCAAATCATTTCCTAAAGAACCAAAAGATTGATGAAAAGACAAATAAATTCACTTGTTTTCTTTTCCCATCCAGAAATGGGTAAATGACTACTTGAGTGCATTTGAAGCATGCCTCTTCACATTAATAATTATCAGATGTCATCATCTTCTCCTCTTTCCAAGTAATTTTTTTGAAGGACAGCGGGAAGAGGCAACATATGCACCCCAAGACAGTTAACCAGGTAGTATATCTCACAATGTGTTCCACATAAATAAGAGGTTTGTGAATATGGAATTCCTACTTCCATATTATACTAGCATAACTTATCTTTTCTATTAAAGTTGTTAATCCTCACGAACAGCAATCATGATCCACTAGAAAATTCTTGTTTGACTTGCATATAGTTCTGCAGGATGTCACAACCAACCTAGCAAGTTCACATGGGAACTGAACTGAACAAATCAATTGAGTGCTCCCATGTTTTGCACTCGAGTGGGACAAGGAACACTAGGTGATTTCTTTTCATCTGCATAAGCGTTGATGGGAAAAGTTACCGGATACCTATGCAAGAGGGAGGTAGCAAGTACCCGGTGGAATAGTCCAGGTGCGTGCAAGCTGGCTTGGATGCCACATCATAAAAAGAGAAGGAATCAATTGGGTGATCCCTAGTTACACGCGTGAATCTCACTATATATCCATGCTTTAGCATCTTCTTTCTCTCTCAATAATTCTAATTATCTAAGGATTAGAAGTTTCTAATATCTCTTTGCCCTGATTTGGAAAATTAAAAAAATTATAAAGAGAGCAATAGCTGAGATAATCGGTAATCTAACTGTAAGTACCTTTGATGAGCCTCCTTTCGCAGAAAATCCGAACTTCAAAGTCTTCCTCTGATCTTGATCTGCTAGGGCAGTTGCAGTTCTAACCATGGAAGGGGCTGGAATATTTCCTGCTTCCTCTGGTGTTTGCTGTTCTTGCTGCTTCTTATTGGCAGCCCTAGTATAAGTAAAAGTAAAAACAGATCATCACAAGAAACACATACCACAATATCAGAAAATAGATGCAGAATGGCCTGAATGGGAAATATCATACATTTGGGCGAATTTTGCCATCTCCCTCTCTTGACGTTGCTGTTCTCTTTTATGTCTATCGTCCCGGCTACTTCCATGCATTTCTCTCATTTCCTTGAAGCGCTACAATAGTAACAGAAGGTTAGATAACGCTTAATGGAGGAGGGGAATGAAGGTAATAAACTTTTTTTCTGAGGGATAACGATGAAGATAATATCAAAGAACTGGAAAATATTTTGAGATCTTAAGGAAAACAATTACCTTCCTGTGATTGTGATCATATGAACTTAGGTGAGCTTCAAACTCCATTGCTAATTTATATTGCTTGTTGCACAGCTCACAAAAGAAAGTCTTGCGTATTTCCTTCACGTCCGTTTCAATTTTGTGCTCGCGTTCTGCTAAAACCTGGATTTTCATAATGTGCAGGAAGCAGGCAGTAGAAGCCACCAGGTAATAAAAACTGCACGAAATTCTCAACATCTTCCAAAGTTGGTATCCCCTAATATACCATTCCCATCAAAAGACACACATATATACAATATGCTGCCTTCTGTTATTAGATGTATGTTTCAGGAAAAGTAAAGTATCAAACTCAAATAGTCTAGTGCAACACATTTAATAGCTATCCTAAAAGTGTAAATGGCATACCTCCCGTTTTTTGGCAAGTTCTTCAGTCTCCTCTAGTTCAATATCAAGCTTACGTCTTTGAATATTTTCTTCTGCTGTAAAAAAATCATCTTCCTCTTGCTTTCCTATCCCCAACTTTGGGTCTCGCATCCCTGATTTTATTGGCTCAGTAATTCCTAGTCCCAAAAGGAAGAAATTAATCAAGACTAATTAATGCGCATGGATACATTACAGCAAATGTAACTTAAGAAGGTAGAAAGAAATATGTCAAGCAATTTTGAACAAGTAGCCTTACCTTGCTCATTTTTCCCAAGACCCTTCCCCTTCCAACCCATCTTCTGAAGAAGCCTGAATCCAATGTTAGAGGATGTCAACTGCGTATCTAAAGATGCTTGTTCCACATTTTCCAGGTCTACGTTTTCCGTTGGTCTATGATTAATAGGAAGGCGAAAATCCTCAGCGAGATCCTCTAGAACAGAAGCCTCATCAGCCTATGTTTCAAAAAGTTGAGACGCAACTTTGTTAATTAAAATAGCTGAATATCAAGATTTGTACTGCACAAGTCACAGAACATAACAGAGTTGAAATAAACCAAAATTCATAAGCATCCTTCGTTCCTTACAAATAAGTTGACTACAAAGGCACCGGTATTGTATCTTACTTCTCTCTACAAACACCCCCCCCCCCCAAAAAAAAAAAAAAAGAAGAACGGAAAAGGCTTGAGTTCTCCAGATTGCAAAAGAATCTTTATACTATTAGAATCATCCTAAATGAGTTTCTAAATAAAATTTAAGAGAAAGTAATATGAAAAGCCAATAAAGTGGAAATAAATGAGAGATCCGTGATGAATGAAGGAATTAGCCAAGTCACAAAGTAAGAACAATCAGCATTCTAGCTCATACCTCTTCCATTTCTTGCTGCCGTCTATCTCTCATGCGCATATCAGGCCTACTATTGAACCATCTATCATCCATACCTATATGATAACGCTATTCACACAGAGCAAGCAACAAAGTTATTTACCAGTGTACAAAATAAAGAAATGTTGCACAGAAGTAAACAAAGCGAGGAAGTGGCAAAACTGAACCAAGTCTAAATTCCATAATGCTCAAAAGGCCACATGGTCCTTCTAACCATGTAATATAAGAAAAAGCCGCGCATTCTAATAGTTAAGATGCTTTTGTATATCATAGAATGTTTCAACAAAATCATTTTCTAGTCTTTTCTACAGTTGAAATAAATAATTTCATCAGATAAGTATCTCAACTCATTGCCAACTGAAACAATGATTCAGAATATAGTTTCCTGGTTAAATCATTTTCACTAAACATTTTAAGCTAATACTTAATCAATCAGATGGAATAGACGACAAATTCATTAAACAGTCAAAATCAGCAAACAGAACACTGCATAACAAAATACACCTGTAAATTGTAAGATCCCAATGATATACCAGAAACCAAACACGGAATTCATTTTCAACGATTCATTAGGTTAAGATATATGCCGGAATCGGCACATTGGAAAAAAAAATAGGACTTTGTTCATAATTTCAACGTTTACGAACAGAAATAAAGACGAATAACGAGAAGTAATTGGTACCTGATTGAAGGAATATCGGTTTCGTAGCAAGTGTTAGCTCCAGAATTGTCTGTAATTCAGGATTCAACGTTTGTTTGAGCGAAAGAGAAAGGGCAAGAATCTAGGGTTAAGCTCACCCAATAGGGACACAGTTGCCTCACTTGTGCCTTTGAGATTTTGCCACGTCGTTCATCTCACGGGTGTAATCTTTTCGGGTCGACCCAAATCCAACACCATTCTTTTTTCTTCTTTTCTTTTTTTTTTAAAAAAAATTCTTTAATTTAATGATTCTTGAATTTAAGTGTTACACCATGTGAAATAATTAAAGGTTGTAGCTAAAATAAGTTCAAATATAACTTCTAATTTATATTTGTTTGAGTTTTAACTTATATCATATAGGTGCTTCAAAATATTTTATTTTAAATATTATAAAATTATTTTATATTAAAAATACTTGAAAATAAGTTGATTCAAACAAATTTATGATCTTACGTTCTTTGTTTTGCTTTTTCCTCTTATTGTGTTACTGTTGCGCATCAAAAATGTATAATGTTACTTGTCAATTCAAGCATCTAACATAAAGATAGAATTAGAAGTTTATAAAATTGATTTATATTCTAATGATATTTCAAAAGATATTTTTAAACAATACTATATACTCATTATATTTATTGTAAAATAATACACATGAATTTTCAATTGTTATAAGAAAATATTCACGAGTTTGAAGGTATCTCTAAAGACAAATAACTTTTACGTACAATCGTATATTGTAATTTATTATTAATGCGATTTCATCTAATTATATTCTGCACTAGAAATTAAAAAAGAGTAAATTAACTTTCAAGAATAAAATAAAGTGCGACATACAAGAAAATTGATAGTTTTAACTAGACTAATCAAAATGATGTTGGTAGGATGCCCATCTAGAAATTGAAATTTCCTGTGAATTGCACGCAATTCATGCCAAACATGCTAATTACCATTGATATGCAAAAGTTTATACGATTCTTAAAGAAATTTATTAAATTGAAGTGCTAATTAATTAAACTATAAAAGATTAAAGCCAAGGTTGATGCCCAATCCTCATTATATTGTGTTGGTGGTGTGGTCCAAAAATTGGCATTTGCATACAAAAGGGGATATTTGTTTATCTACTTTTTTCTTTTGGAGTAAGATTTGTTGTAGGATTGTAGCTTATAAGGCACAACTCTAATCATTATCTACTTGTATAAAATATGAAAATTAGTATCACTTTTTAAGATTAAACAAATAATTATAGATATGAACAAGACCAAATGAGACTGTATCGAAATCTCATAGAGGGATTGATGGACCCCTTCTAAAACCTTTAATCATGTAGCAACACTAATCCTAAATGTTACAAGGAATATATTAAATTATGAAAAATAGCCCCTTTCTTTATTACATTCAATTAATACACGATAAAACTATTTCAACAAGTTCCTTCACGTATAGGTCTGATTTTATCCATAAGTTAAATATGTGACATCTGTTTATCAAATTATATGAAAGTGTGTACTCATCACATTTAAAAATTAAAACTAGATTTTCCAATCTCAATCAAGGGCGGAGCTAGCTTATTGATTGTGAATTTGACCGAACTTACTAGCTTTAACGACTTTTATTTGATCAGAGGGCAGAGATAGATATGAGCTGACAAATTATGTTTTTTTTTTTTATTTATTTTTGGGTGAGATGTACATCGAAATAAATTGATGCACAAGCTTTAGCTTGCTCATTGAATATGTACAAGATTACACAATATAAATTTAGAATAAAAAAACTTTAAAAAACTAAAATTCTGAACTCATAAACTCTAATTCTTAGCTTTTCCTACGTTAAATCTCTGTATTTTTTACAAATAGCTTTTCTTAAGTTCATTCATTACTAATTTAGAGTTAAGCAACTACATATCAAGCTTAACACATCCGATTAGAGAATACATGATGAAACTAAAGGATTAATTAGTTGTCATTTGAATGAACGCAGAGCTCCCAATACCTAACTATATAAATAATTAAAATTCAGGAATGTAGGCCATCTTTCCTTCTAATTAAAGAATTAATTAGTTATCGACACTTGTCACATAAAAACGAAACTCTTGTTTAACTTTTTAGGCCATCTTTTTTGCATCCTTACAAATCCCCACTTTTAATGTTTCTAACACTGATTAGTTAAAAGATTATTCTTTCTTTTTTTCTCAAAAAAAAAAAAGGAATTTAACTACATACATATTAGTATAATAAAGTGATCGAGACAGCAAGAAAACATTAGCTAGTTAATAAAGTATAGAAATAACATAGGAAAAGAAAGTGAAATGTAGCAAAAAAAAAGGGTCCGTAGTTAGAAGTACAATTAAGGGGGAATTAAGATGGTGGAAGGACAGGACATTATGATAACAATGGTTAAGGTTAAAGAAGAATCCTTAAAGCTAGACAGCTTGCAAGCAATTAACGTTTGTAAGGTTCTTAAAAAATGTGTTTAAGATCTGTTCTAATTTTTTTCAATAATTAAAAGTGCTGGCTCTCTACAGCCAATTATGCAATGTATGTATTCAAACATCTAAAAAGTCCCTTTTTGACTCTTTTCCCCATCTTTAACCTTTAATTTAATTACTAAGTATTATATCATTAATTAGTTTTTCTTTCACTTTTCCCTTATTATAATCATACTTCTTATTTCCTCTACATTTCATATTGACAGGTATAGATTCACATCTATCTGGAAATGATATTACTTGTCAAAATAATGTAATATATGTATCTACTTAGTTAGGTATATTATACATAAATAATTATATATTGACTAGAAAAGGTAAAAAAATATATATAGATTAATTAAGGAGGACTTTGGTAAAAATATGTAAAAAGTCGTTAAGTGTTGTTGTCTTGTGAAAGTTACATTTCCTTGAATGATTGAAATAAAATTTCTTCTACCTAACACTAAAAGGTATGTTTGTCTTCAATTTAGGAACTAGTTAATTGAACCTTGGATTATAATATAAATTACTGTATCCTTCTTTAATTTATTATATTCTCTGGAAAAGGATTTCGACATGATTTGATTTGCTGAAGTGATTTGTATTTAGTAAGTTTAAGACAATTCTAGAATTTTCCGAAATTTAGTGCACATTTATTTTGCACAGATTAGTAATTTGTATATATTCGTGTATTGTCAAATAGGCATAATAATATTTCATTATAAATGTTTGATTTTCTCTAAGAGCAATATTTCAAGTTATAAGTTATTTTTCTTTGACATCATTTTACCTATATTATTCGTCGTAGCGGCATACTTCAGGTGTGTTTTTTCAGGTGTGTTTGGTATGAAAGAAAATGTTTTTATGACTTATTTTTTCATGTTTGATTTGTGAGTTGGAAAATATTTTTAGGAAATGATTTTTAGTGTTGATTTATGAATGAAAAATATTTTTGAGAAATATCTTTTATTTTTACTAGAGTAGAAAATAATTTTTAAAATTGAAAAGATATTTTTTTTAAAAAATAATATTTTATTTTTGGGAGGGGGGAAGGGGGCTCGCGGGGTGGAAAAATAAAAATTTAAAATTGAAAATATTTTTTAAAAATAAAATTAATTTTTTTGCGGTTTGGGTGTAGGGGAGGTAGGAGTTTTAAAATAAAAATATACTTAAACTCAATTTTTTTTGGGAGGGTGTAGGCTAAGGGTTTGGGCGATGGTGGGTGGTTAGGGTGAGGGTAAGTGATCGTGTGAAAAATAAAATTTTAAAAATTGANAGGAGGGATATGGGTGAAAAAATAAAAATTTGAAGTTGAAAAATATTTTTTATAATTAATTTCTTTTGGGTGAAGATGGGGGAGGGTGGAAGGAAGGCTAGGAGCGAAATAATAAATACTTGAAGTTAAATTTTTTTTAAAAAAAACAAATTGAAATTTTATTTTAGGAGGTGGGATAGGGTTGCAATGGGTTGGGTGGGGAGATCGAGGGATAGGAGTGACAAAATTAAAATTTGAAGTATATTTTTTAAAACAAACTTAATTTTTCTTTTTTTTGTTCAGAGGGGGGGGGGCTGGTAGGGGGTAGAAGTCGAGGGTAGGAGTGAAAAAATAAAATTTTGAAATTGAAAATATTTTTTTAAAAATAAATTTAATTTTTTTTTTGGAGGGAGAGGAGGGATGATCAGATCGTGGAGGGCGGAGTGAAAATATAAAATTTAAATTTGAAAATATTTTTTAAAAATTGATGTTTTTCTAAAAAAAATGTAATTTGAAGTTGAATAAGAGTTTTGGAAAATGTTTTCCTTAACTTTTGAGGGAAAGTGATTTTTCTTAATTTTAAGGAAAGTGAGTTAATTTGAAAAATATGTTCAAAAACTTTTGTCCTAATCAAAATGAAAAAATTAAAAAACAACGCACCCTTCTTACGGTGTAGTAATACTAATATTTGTAGAAACCATATTATCTATTAAAATATTTATGATAATTATTATTAATATCATAGACATAGTAAATTTTAAGTCTATATATCTAAATAGAAAAAATATATACATTTCAAAATGATGCGCATAAATAATGACCATAACTTCACCAAGAAAGAGCATTGATATTGCTTTTTTACATTCACACGGCTATTATTTTGATTAAATTGGTTAACTAAGTACATTCTATCTTCTCAATGTTAGTACAAAAAAAATTATTAAATTATTTTTTAAAACATATTTAAATTTCTAACTATTAAATAAATGAGATTTAAACATTAAATATCAATACATATGTAATAAAACCAAAAAATCATAAAATTTTCAGTCAAATAACGTCTTTTTAAGTTTGAATGTAGTATTGTTTTTAATCGTATACTTTCCAGTTTCCACACAAGATATTTTTTTTCCGGTAGAAAACCACTCATCTAAATGATTATTAACAATTTATATAATGTAAAAGCAAATTTAAATATAGCATTTATAATTGACAAGCAAGATCCATAAAGTCATAGGAAACTAGGTAAAATGAATATAAGATTCTTTTAAATCATTTTTTTTCTTATTGTAATAATAAAAAGACTCAAAAATTGGGAATTGGGAAGCAATAGTTAGGCAATATTGCAGTATGTATAAAGAAGATGCAACCTTTTCATATAGGTAAAGAAGACTGAATTTTTCGAACAAGTTTGAATTCAACTTCACTGCTTACCGGTAAAAACGCCCACATAAAGCAAGAATCATTTGACAGAGGAGGGAAAATTCGATAAAGAGGGGTCGTCAATGATTTGTTTGAAAAAGAAAGTGAAATGACCCGCCTGTCCATTCAGAGCGACGGAATCAGAATTTTCATACAATTAAATGTCACACTCAAAATTTATATTATTTGAATAATAATTAAAAATTCTGGCTCTGTCAATGTTTAACCATGACCCACGTCTTCCCAAAATTAGGATGTTTGGGTATCAAAAAAGAGAGGAACCATGGGTACCCCATTAAGGATGTTTGGTCAGCTTTTAGAAGCAGCGGTTCTGGTGACTTGTTCTTTTGTCCGATTAGAGTTATTTTTAACAGCAAGCATTTTCTCCCTTAGTAATTTCACTTCATTTAATCACCACCATCAATCAAAATGAACGGTTAGATTAGCATCATAATATCGTACACCCTTAGATCATAACACCCCTTAACACTATAAATTCAATAGAGCCCTTCATTCATTTTCCAAACCAAGTAACACTGATATAGTACTGAACATCACTTGAAAACAAAAGAGAGGAGGAGTGTTAGTTCATATTTTTTCTTCAATTCAATTCAATTATGGCTGGAAAGAAGAGATCTGGATTTTCATTTTTCGGTTTATTTAAATCGAAAAATAGTAGTAGAAGGGAAGATAATTACTCTAGAGATGATTGTGTGAAGGCATACAAAGTATGGCCAAGTGATGAAGATAGAGGTCAATGGGTAGCTGATCCAGGTATTGATAACAAGGCTGCTCTTTTCATCTCTAACAGGACTGCAAAGTGGAGCAGCCCTGAAAGTTAAAAATTAATTATTAATCAACAAGACGAATACCAACGAAGAAGAAGATTATTATATTTAATTTCCTCCATAAATTAAACATCATTATCGTCCCACATATTCATTATGTTCTATAAGGATTAGCTTTTGTATAATTTATTTCTTTCGTTAGTTAGTCAAGTACTCAGTTTGCTCCCTCCCCTGTATGTGAATTGCAAATAATATGATGATGAATAATGTAGTGATCAAGATTTGTTTATAATATTCAAAACCTTTATTATTATTATTATTTCATTTCTTCTTCGTTTTCTTCTACTATATATATATATGCTCATTAATTAAGTTTTTTTTTTTTTTAATGTTTCGATAATATCCAGTTGAGTAAAGCTTCTCTGTAGCTATATCATAATAATTCCCTCAAATTAAGTTGAACAATTTAATTATAAGATCAAATCAACGAATACATATATCGTTTACACACACTTTGAAAGGTTCAAGTATCGTTTAATTATTTTCATTAACCAACTCATGACAGATGATCCTCTTAATTATACTTTTAAAATTAATTAAGTTTGGCGTACATGGTGCATGTAAGTTTTCTCCTATTATTTTTGATAAAATATGCTTTTCTCATTGCCAAAAATTAAAGCTGAACTAATAATGTTAAGTTTCTCTTAATTAAGTCGTCTTTATGTAGTTAACCAACAACATACCTAATTAGTTCCATCTGTTTTCACTTAAAAGTACTATTTCATTAGGCTAAGGTGGTAACTATATACCTACCAATAAAATAAATCGCAAGTTCAATAATAATCCTACTTTTTTTTGTTTTCAATATAGAATTTTGATAGAGAAGATAAAATTTCTTGTTAAATATTGAGTAAGAACATTATGATGGGAACTACAACTAAAAAAAATCTTCACATCCTAGTATTTTTCATTGCTTTGTTATCACATGCACTAGTGCGATAAATTCTATCAACTATTTGTTTTTCCTCAAGTTTGTTATTACCCCAAAGGGGAGTGATGAATTGATTGCTTAACTATTGATTTATGTTCAAATGATCATAATAAAGAACTTAGTTTTACTCCCTCATCGACCTTATGACATACGTAAATTCAAATTAATAGCTATTTAGCATAAAATAAATTTTAAATATCAAGTATATTTTTTTAAAAAAAAAAAACAAGAAGAAAAAACAGAGTATCAAAGGAGACATTGTTGCAATAATGGTACGGTTTGTCAGTAAGTAAGCTTTCTACATTTAGTGGTATGCATTCAAAGGAAAATTCTTGAGAAAGAAACAAATAGAAAGTGGAATATTAAAACTTAAAAAGTTTAATGCCCCTTTGATTTTATTTATTTATTTTGAATCCAATAAAGCAAATAGACTTCCTTCCAAGAACAAGGGTGGTCATTTCTTGGACTTGCAATACGCTACAAAATTACAAAGTAAACACAATTTAATTTTGCTCCAAACAATGTCATTCTGAAACCTAATTCCCCATCACCACCACCACTCTCCTGTATTCAAGTGCAAGAGAAATTTATTTAATTTATCATACGAGTTTATATGGACGAACATTAATTAAAACAAGAAGTAAGCACTTTCTCAACTTTAAAATTTGTTAAAGAATAAAATTACTTGATTTAAATTGATTCACTGAAGTGCATGAGTGATAGCAAGTAATTGACTAAAATGATGGAGAATTCATTTGATACAAGTGAACGTGCAATTTCGACCAATGTTTCTAAGGAAGTGACATTATAGGCTCCATTGTCTTTGGACTTCATGCCCTCAAGAGTATATTGAAATGACTTATTTTTTATATTCCTTTTTTTCTCCTATAATTATTGGATTATTCTCACCACGAATTAAATTAGAATGGTACCAACTTGAGTTAGGTAGAAACATAAGATGCCTAAGGTCTAAATTGTTCGGTCCAAGTAACATGGCATGAATTTTACCAGAAGTAAATATTCATCACACCAAATTACAGGTTATTGGTAGAATTGCTTATACCGTTGCGATAATAATTGTGTTTGAATTAATTTACGTGCATCTTAATTTTTTTAAATGTACCGACTACTCCGATCTGTAAAGTACCTAGTAACTGTGCCTCTAGCTACTTTTTGTCTGTGTATTTTTGAATCCTAATTAATCTCCAAGGTATGTTAAACCACATATTTATTTTGTGTGGTATATTACTGTTAGAAGATATTTATCTTGAACTAGTAGATAAAATAATTAGAATCATGTTATTCCCTAGATCAGATTCAAGTATCGGCGGAAAGGTGTTTAATCATGAATCCAACTAAGCATAAAAGATAAAGCAAGATTAGGCAAAAATTGTGTCCTTAAACTATGTTTTAGCATATGCTTTTGGAAAATAATTTTATTTTAGGATTTTCTAAGCCAACAGATATTAAGTTAGAAAAATAGAGAAGGTGAAATATCCCGTAATTTTCATTAGAGGTAATTTCATCTCATTAGGGATGGAGTTAGAACTTTATATACAAATTTGATATAATTTAGTATTAATTTGTTTTATATTATATATTTACATTTAAAATTTCCTTTATTACGTATTCAGTTAGAGCCTATATGATGTTCGAAATTTGCATAAATTCATATTTCGCACGGTAGGATCCATGCGGAGTAGCACTCCCAATATGATTTTTTCATACCTAAAATTCGAACCAAAACTTTTAATCAAATATGAAGCAGTTCGATCAGTGCACCACAAGTCATGCTGGTCTTTTGATTAAATATGAAACAATCTAATCAGTGCACCACAAGTCATGCTGGTGTATCTTTGCTTGTTCGCTACTCCATATATCTTGACTTAGTGACTAAACCATTTTGAATAGTTTTTGATGTAGAAACTTAGTGGCAGGGGTCACCCAAAGCTAATAGAGGCTATAAGATACCTCTACAACAACAGCAAGTACTTTTAGACTAAAAATGCTCTCTAGGCTTGTTCTTTAGAATTCTCCATTTTCTACAATAAAGCTGTAATTTCTATTCACACAAAGGATGGCCAATTTCTGTTGATCCTTTTTTATGAAGGGTCCCTTCATTCTTGTGCTGTCTATTTCAACATTTTGAACCCCACCAATTTTCCACTAAGCAGTTTTCAGGAGTTACTTTAATTTGCACTTTTTTCAAGATTCATTGGGAACTTTTCTTGTGTTGGCAATTGAGTTTCCTAAGAATTAAAGAAAAATGAATAAAGTTGAAGGAAAAAGAGGGATTTTTTGAATTAATTAAGGCTATTTTTTTTATTCTTTAGGAGCTATTTTTGTTACTATATGTGTTTATTCAATTATTTCTATCAATTTGTTCGTACAGAGAATCGCCAACTCCAACTACTTCATTACAGTCGTAAAGTAATCTTCTCATTTTATTTTATTTTAACTTTTAGTTGGTGGGGGTGGCGGGAAACTTGATTTAGGAGAAATAGAAAACGAAAATGACTTGTGAGAATTGATCATGTTACATGTTTAAATTAAATTTTATATTGATGGTTGAATCAGGTAAATTAGTTAATAATTTCTTTTAGGATTATAATGAACACTTATTACTAGAAACGAGTGAAAAATATGCCTCACAAATTTCAATTAAATTGAAGTTGACTACATAAATTCTTACCGTCTATGTTGATTGTCTTTGTCCAATAACATAAAAATGTAATCCATTATTTTCAAAGAAAATAATTTAATTTGATTATGTAGATAGTTTTATGTTTCAAGTGTATAAATAAATGAATTCAAACTCAAAAGTATTTTGATTATATTTTTATCCTGCATTGTATAAGTGCTGTAGTTTATTTTATTTTTATTTATTTGATAACGGCTTCAAAGTTTAATAAGTTTGAGTTTGTGTGAAAAAATGTCTCAAATTTTAAAAATAGAACTCCTTATTGAAGGAGTTAATTTCTCAATTTAAAAAATTCATCTAATAAAATTTAAATTTAATAAAGAATGAAAAATACGTACCACTTCCTCGTTTTTTTCTTTTTTAATTAGTATATATGTAAATGCAGTATTCGAATCCACCTAAGGACCTCTTCTAATTTCTTCTATCTCTATTGGCTATTCAAAACCACTTTAAAAGGAATATTTTTATTTATTTATTTATTTATTTATTATATTCAAGAGAAAAGGAGAAGCAAAGTGCAAGTAAATCATAGGTAGTATAATATTGTTTCACCTTAAATGGTGACTACTTTATAGGAGTAGCTCTTTTATTTTATTTTTTTGACTGCAGTTTATTCTTCGTTCCTGCACAATACTTTGGCTTTAACTTGTCATAATGTTTGACCAAAGAAGAATTAAAACTAGTACTTAATTAAACATAACTAGTCTAAGAAAAAATGAGAAACAAATAATTGATTATTCTTCAACTCCAGGCAAGATTTAGGTTGAACGAATAAATTTTCATGGATTTGGTTCTGTTAAAGAATAACAAAAGTCCCATATCGATGGTTAATGAGATGGATGAACTTTTTATAAGGCTTGGACAATTGTCGTACCTTTGAACTAGATTTTGGGATGTGAGTTAGGCCTAAGAACTAATTTCACATGATATCAGAGCAGGGCCGGCCATGGGGTGTTAAAGAACGACAAAAGTCTCACATCGATGGTTAATGAGATGGGTGGATCTAACTTTGAATTCAAGACCTTCATATACTACTCTATTCTGTTTAAGTGACTATGTCTTTGTAGAATATTAAATATAAATAATTGTATCATTTTTGCCTGTTATTAATTCTTTTTGGGTTAGTTGTTCTATGAATGTCTTCTCTTTTTATATCATTGGCAATTTATGGATCTTTTAAATGATGGTCTATTAGATTCCACAAAATGTTAGATTACAGTATGGAATTTTGTAAGTTATTACAAATGTTAAGTGTATTTTATTATTTTGTGTGCAAGATTAAATAGATAAATAGATAGTAAACACGAGTCTAACATTGTCTAATAAGTTAATCTTTCAAGGACTATATTTGTATAACGATAATAAATCTAATATAATCTCACGAAAACTATAATTATATTTTTTGACTTTTAATAATAGAGAAAAAATCTAAATAATGGACTAACAGGAGGTTATATGCTTAAATCGGACTTAAATTTTTTTTCTATATTTAAAAATAAATTAACTTTAATTTTTTTTAAAAATATTCAAATATAAAACTTCTATAATCACAGGGACAAATATCAACTCTACTTGTAGAAGACGAGTGCGGCGTCAAAAGGGTAAAAAGATTGTCAAAAATTTCAAAAGGGCATAGCAAATTTTTTTTAAACCAAAACGGTAAAATTGCTCACGACGTAGCGATGTTGGCCGTTTGAAAAAGCAAAATCGCTGCAATAGCAGCGATTTCTTAAATTTTTTTTTTTTTAAAAAAAAAAAAAATTAAACAAGACTCTCCAAATGGAGCGATTTTCAAAATCAAAAAAAAAATTATAATTTTTTTAATAAGTCGCTGCTTCTGCAGCGACTTACATTAAAAATTTTAATTTTTTTTTTGCTTTATTTAAAAAAAAAATTAAAATCAAATCGCTACCTTGACAATGATTTTTAATAATTTTTTAAAATCATTGGCAGCTATTTTTAATTATTTTTTTTTTAAAAAAATCAAATCGCTGTAAAGGCAGCGATTTACACTTAATTTTTTTTTTGAAAATTTAATTAAATCGCTGCAAAAAAAATTAGCCGATTAAATTAAGTTTTTTTATAAAAATTTAAGTGTAAATCGCTGCAATTTTAAAAAAATAATAAAAACAATTTATTAAAAATGGCTGCCTTAGCAGCATTTTGCCAAGATTTGATTTTAACTTTTTTTTTAAATAAAGCAAAAAAAAAAAAAGAAGTTTAATGTAAGTCGCTGCAAAAGCAGCAACTTATTAAAAAAATTATATTTTTTTTTTAATTTTGAAAATTGCTCCACTTGGAGCGACTTGTTTAAATTTATTTTTTTTTAAAAGGAAATTTAAGAAATCGCTGCTACAACAGCGATATTGCTTTTTTCGACGGACAAAATCGCTACATCGTGAGCGATTTTGTCGTTTGATTAAAAAAAATTGATATGCCCTTTTGAAATTTTTAACAATTTTTTTTACCCTTTTGACTCTGGACACTGTAGAAGACCTTCCTTTATATTATCATATTTTGATTTTTTTCATTTATAAATATATATAACTGATATATGTTCTTAGCAATTGAAATAACATAACAAAATGAATTACATAAATCGATATTAATGGAGTAAATTAAAAAGAATGAGAAGACTTGGTAATAACCATTGAATCTACACCCACTAACAAATTGCAAATGTCGACATATATGCTCCAAAAATATTGCCAGTATACATATTATATCACGTTGAATTTAATTATTATTCATTTAGATTCCTCACGCTAATTAAAATTATGCTTACAGAAAAAAAATTGTTGCTCGTGACTAAACGTGACTTGATGCTTGTGTCCTATTTATCTACTGTAAAAAATATTATTTAAAAATTTGGGATCCGTATTAAAAATTGCCTTTTATAATAGGATAATGCTACTAGTATTTGAAATCCACTAGGCACCGGCTTCTAAATTTTTTAAGTGAGAAACGTTAGTGAAGCCTTAAATTTTTAACATGTGATAATTAAGTATGTTTATACATGACATGAAGTATCTTTTTTTTTTTTCTGTATAAAGACATAGTAAATAAATGATCAAATACACGTGTTTTTTTAATTTATATATTTTGGTATAATGAAGTCTATCTGATTTCACCGGCCAATAGAAAGTATAAAGAATCAATTAACCCAAAGTGTTTAATAATGTGTGAGTTTAAAATTGCAAGATTGTATGAGATGGTTGTAATTTAAATATATTAACGTGTGACAAACACATAGTCATTCCATATAACGTGCATTTTTTTAAGTCAATTAATCTTGTCGGAGACTTATATATCAAAAAATATGAGGGATTTGTAATATTGGATACAATTTCAAACAAATATTACGAGTTTATATTTTCTCTGTTTAAAAAAAAAGATTTATTTTAATTAGAAATGTAGTTTAAGAAAAGAATAAAGATTTTTTAATTTTGTGATTTTAAATTAAAATTATATCAAATATATTAAAATGTCCTTTAATCTTGTAGTATTAAACATGTCACGTGAAAAGTAAAATTATAGCATTATCAAAAAAGAAAAAAAATCATTCATTTTGAAATTGACTAAAAAAAAAATTAAGTCATCTGTTTTAAAACGAAAGGAGTAATTTTTATAAAAAGAAGCACTATGAATTATGAATATACGACCAAGGAACCAGATAATCAGCCCCAACTTTTTAGGTATTGATGCAAAGTAATTGAAAAATGCGTAAAGCACCGATCAAATGTAGATATCTATACAAGCAACCCAATATGTTCCCTCCGTCCATATTTTTTCCAATCGTATTAATATGCAAGAAATTTTAATTTATAGTGTTTTTCATACGGTTTTTGAATATTTAAATTTTTTTATTTAAAATATCAAATTAATGTAATCTAATTTAACTTTAAAAATTAATCATATTAACTTTTCAAAAGTGTAACATGACAAGTAAAAATAAACAGATGTATTACAATTTTTCTTGAAAAGAGAGAAATTTTAACCCCTATTGTTTTGGGAAATGGGAACATTTGATTACAAATTAGCCATATACTTGTAATGACAAAGACATGCTTTTATTTGTATCAGTGGTCGTGGATTGAGCTATGACTTGCATTTTAGCCCCAGTAACTTTCTAACGAATTAATTATTTACTAATTAAATAATTTAACTTATTTTTACCCAGTAAAATGGAGTTCAATCTATTCATTTTTTACTCTAATTTGTAACTTTGTCTACAATTTGTTGATTATGAAATAATAAAAAAAGAGAGACCTCTGGCTCTATAATATCCAGAGCAATGTGCAAATGAAGTCAACAATTTACGCTAAACTATTTGCTACCCCTCTAATTATCAAAAGCTGAATTAGAGATATTTCTAACAAATAAATCTGCATCAAATAAAAGTGAATAAAAATACAGACACCTTACAGAAATTAAAGATCCATATGTTAGGAACTATATATTTTATATATGAAAAGCTTATATTAGAAGTTTTATAACAAACAAATTTAAGCATATTCTTGGAGAATAACTCGTTCTTATCCAGCTTTAATTTGCTGGATACCCCCCTTGGATAAAAAACATAAAAAAAATATTTGGCACGATAATATTTTATTTAAAACCTTAAAGTAGTATAACTAGTTTATTCTGTAAAGCATGGAATTAAAGTTTATCTGCTCACATTGAAGTGGTTTTAAAGTTTTTGATATATGCCCAGACATGTCCAATTGTTGGATAAAACATATTTACTGTTAAAGTAGATATGGTTGTTTGACTTTATTTGCAATTTTGCATATTATTAGATTTTTTTTTTAAAACTCTGTACATCTACCATAATCACCAAGATGTCATTATAATGCAAAATTTATTTTGTGAATGAGATAGCCGTGCATACATAACTTTTAATTTCATCGAATCTGAGTCTTTCACGAGCTGGCTAGTGGACGCAACCGACCCCCACCAAATTAAAATCATGCTCAACATTAGTTTAGTAGGAATCTCAATTAAGTCCAACCTGCTAGTGATATTATTCGCTTTAAATCTAGGCCTACGGGCTTTAAAACATGTCACTATCAAGTAAAACATGCTTACTTATATACACGACATTTCTTTATCACTGTATTTTGTTGATGTTGAATTTCTTATCTTAAGTTATGGTATTACAATTGTTGGGTTTTGTTTGCCCTAAATTTCTTACCATGAATAGGTTTTCCTTTTAGAAAAAGGTTTTGGATTGACTAATCCTTTTCTTGTAGGAAAAGGTTTAGGACTCTATAAATAGGAATGTTCCTTCTAACTTAATCAGCATTCACAATGTAGTCTTAAGGGCTTTGAGAGTTTTGGTTAGAGGGAGAATTTGTGGATCATAAGCTTGATATGTTATCACTTGTGTGAACCTCCCATGTATTCTGAGTGAATTTGGTTGAGGTTGTTTTCCTCTGTATTTTGTACTCTCATATTTATAGTGGATTGCTCATCTCCTTTGTGGACGTAGGTCGATTGACCGAACCAAGTTAAATCTTTGTGTCTTTTGGTATATTTCTCGTTGTCTTCTTACTCGTGGTCTTTCGAGGTTTGCTTTGCTAGCTTCCGCATTTACACCTGCTTATTTTCGGTCCTAACAACAATATCTTTCTTGAGATTTTATTAATTATGTCCTCGGTACAACTTGTTAAAATTTTAAGAATACATTGTATGACCAATATTCTTAAGAACAGTACTCTTAACACATCTCAAGTTAAATCATACTTCCCTTATGGGCGCGACATGCGACACAATGTCGTTATTGATGGAACGATAAAATATTTTGGTATGATGTTATTGAACAAAGTGATAAAATAATTGAAAAATAAAGTAGAGTAGAGTAGATAGTGAATAGTGTGAGATGGAAGTGTTTGAATTTTAGAAGAGACAAAGTAATAATGGCAGCTTTGAATTTAGTGGCTTAGCTTGCGTTCAAAGGAAGAGGAAAAATAGGAGCTAGCCATGGAATATGCTTTCTTCCAAGAAGAAGGGTGGTCATTTCTTGTTCCTATTCGTGTGCATGCTACATAGGACACATTTTATAGTTTCCTTGTCGTTCCTAATTAACAATTAGAATCTTTGATTAATTTTTCCTTTTCATTTCCACCAAATACTTTCCCTCATTCACTTTTTGTTCTTCTCATTAATTCCAAAAATAAAATTTATCCCTTTTACTCGTTATTTTTAATTTTATATTCATGTTTTAATTACCAACCTTATTCATTGATTAATTATTTTGCAAACTCTAATAGTACTAAACATCATACAAAAATATTCATACAAATCATTACTCTTAAGAGCCTGTGTAAAGTCTAAAGTGAACAATTAAAAGTGAACATACAAAGTAGCTTATCCCATAAGGAGGAAAATGTTTTGCTTCCAATATAATTTTTTTGATGTTTGATAACCGAGAAAAAATATTATTCCAACAATATTGGTAGATGATTTTGGCGCCAAACACTGTGGGAATGGTGGGGTAGAGGTTGGGGGCAGGACTATGGAGGGTAGAAGGGAGACAATCAACGTGAAATGTTACTCTGAAACTTATTTATTTCTATTCCATAAAGAAAAGTTATTTTATTTTTATTTTTAAGGAAGTTAACTTATTTTTTTGAAAAAAATATATTCTTCAAACAATTCAATGAATCACTTTTTTAATAAAAAAATTTCGACCATACCAAACACTTTTCACTTATTACACTATGATATTAGTTGCATGTGGGCATGCAAAATCAGGCAATAATGTTTCAAGTGAAGTGACATTAGAGTCTCCCTTTTGTTTGGGCGTCAAGCACTCCACAGGATCTTGCCGTTATTTCTAGAATGTTGCTTTTCGTCCTCTAACTATGGGAATTAATATTCTTTAAGCCAAATCAGAACGCATGCATTAGTTACGTTCAAATAGAAGATACCATAGGTTTATATATTTCCGTGTATATTGATCTTTGTTTCCTACCCTTTTTACTTATCGAAATACACCGTGATAATGTACAGGTCAATTAAAATGAACATTGACAGACTTATGTTACATCTTATAAGAATTCCAACATCAAAATGAGGAAAGTAGAGAATTATAATAAAATTAAACATACCACCATTTCACATAAAACATTGATACACATGCGTGCTAATATAACTTAATGTGAAATATATATATCATGAGTTTGGATGGTGGACATACACACTAATTAGGTATAGAAGTTCTATTCGTCATTTTGAAATTTTTACTAATTAAGAATATTTTTTATATATATCTTTGTCCATCTTTTCTTATTCACTATATTATTTTAAAATGTTCAATAATATTTGTTCAATTTATAAAATCAATGAATAATTTATCATTTTCTATCTATTTTACTTCTGCTATTAAATATTACTATTCATTTTTATGTTTAAATTATTTATATTTATTAATAGGAGTGAATTGGTAAAATCACTGCCATCATTTACTGTTTCTTAATTTATGTGTCAAGTCAATAGTGGATCACAACTATTTTTGTATAAAGCAAGTAACTATTGGTGTAATAAACTACAAATAATATAAATTACCGTTGAAAATAAAATAACAAAAATGAATAAACAAATCTTTGGTTGAGGCGCAAACATCTCGCTCTCTTCAAGAAGATTCAAGTTACTATGGCATAAGCTACACCAATCCATCAGTATCACTCTTGACTTGTCCCCTCTCAAATACAACAGTCCAACAACGTCTTACAACTCAAACAACTCCAAAATAGTTAAAAAATTCAAAGCCTCACAAAAAAACCACTTCTTCAACATATAATTATTCTCTTGTTTGTACAGCTGGAAACTTAAAATATTTTCTTTATCTCAATTCTTTCTCACTGTACTAATAACTCAACATAATACTAGTCTTTTTTTTTTTGGCTCTGTTGGCAGACAAAAAAAGGTGAGAGACTCCGGTATTTACATGTTCAGACACATGTTTGGATTAAAATATACACAATTTTGAGGGAGTGATTCATTGGTTCTCTAGTCTCCAGCTCACTCATTTAGATTATGTTAATTCTTGTCACACATCATTTTCAATACATTGATGCAGAAAGATAGTAGCATAATTCACTTAAACCAAAGATACAGGCTAGAAGCTAAGATACCTCTACAAGTATTATACTTGAGACTTTGCTAGAATTATACTACCTTTTTTCCTGTCTTAATCACCATTCACCACTGAGATTGATTGGCCCATCTGTATTAATAATCCCTTTTATGAGGGTCTCTTATTTCTTTTTGTGCTGTTTGAAACTTTGAGGCACATCAAATCTTCCATTCAATAATGTAGTTTCAAAGTGTTTATTTTCTTTGTCCACCCTAAAATTTATGATTGAACGAATATCGTCGTTTGCAACAAATTTTAATATGACACAAAATAAATTACAATCACAATAAAATATGAAGAAACACAGTTTTATTGATAAATATTGCGGGTACAAATCTATTTTTTCCTGGTTTTTCTTTCAAAAGATTCATTGGGATTCGAGGGCCGTGGAGTATTTCCCGAACTTGAATGGTTTGGACTTA
Organism: Solanum pennellii; assembly: GCF_001406875.1. Lineage (NCBI taxonomy): Eukaryota > Viridiplantae > Streptophyta > Magnoliopsida > Solanales > Solanaceae > Solanum > Solanum pennellii. Next base: position 101,557,186 of record NC_028637.1, read on the forward strand.
ATTTTCGTAATTCGAGAGCTGTTAGTGACGTATTTCTCGAACTAGGATGATTTCGACTTGATCTTCATAATTCAAGGGTGGCGTATTTCTCAAATTACGATGATTTGAAATTGATCTAAAACTCCACGAATTTGCGGAATATTTGAGATTTGGATCTCTTTATGAAAATTTTGAGATTATGATCTCTTCATGAAATTTTCGAGATGTCTTTTAAGAGAATTTAGAGCCTGTTTGGATGGGTTTAAAAGTTGATCAAGCTGACTTAAAAATCAGTTTTTGACTTATTAGAGTGTTGACAATTATCAAAGAGACTTATTTTAAGTGAAAAATAACTTATTTTAAGCCAAAAGCTAAAAGCTAGGTGACGGGTATTTTTTTTTCAACTTAAAAGTTATTTTATGTTGACAGAGTATATTCCCTTTTTGCCCTTAATTCTTTTATTATTATTATTATTATTATATTTTTTAAGTATTATTATTATTATTATCATTATTATTATTATTATTATTGTTATTATTATTATTATTATTATTATTATTATTATAAAAAATTTGTGATGATAAAGAAATATGTGAATGATAGGAAATATTATTACTTATGGATGTGAAATATAAATTAATTTTGTTTAATTTTTTTAAGTATAAAAATCTTAAATTAATCAACTTTTTATCATGTTAATAGTTTTAAGGGTTATTTCAGACATTTTGATTTAAAAAAAATGTTTATCAACCAATTACATCAATAATTTTTTTTTTCAACTGAAACACTTTTATCCAAACACAAAAGTATATTTTTAAAAGATGTTTTTTTAAGCCCATCCAAACGGGCTTTTAGTACCTACCCTTTGTATAAGCATGAACTATGGTATAATTGGAATTGAATACACATTTTAGAGTCCAATTCAAATTAAACGTATCATATAGAATCACACAAAATTTTAATGTCTACTATGGTATTCATTCTAGCACAATCCTTGTGGATGTGTGAAATTAAGTCGTAGGTCTAACTTACACCCCAAGAATTAGCTCATTGCTCAAACCTTATAAGGATTCCACCCATCTCATTAACCACCAGTGTAAAACTTTTGTCATTTTTTAAGAGGATGGTTATAACATAGTTTGATCACCTTTAGTGGTGGCTAAATTCATACAAGACTCTTTTGTTTACTGTAACTTATTCCTTTTCTTACATTTTTGGCTTAATTCCTGCTTCAAGGGCTTGCCTATATAAGAATTTAAACAAGCTAGTGTAATTTACTAAATACATCTAAACAATGAGAATATATATATTTAGTTGATTAATATTCTTCAACTCCAAGTAAGATTCAGGTTGAATGAATAATACACCTCCGGAAGAAACTAGAATCCTCACATAAAGAGAATTTGACCAGTCAATGGGGAATCACAAGACTAACAAATTGCACGTTTTTTACTATAATTAGTAACAACACAAAATTTGCATGGCTGTCAAAAACGAGTTTAAATTTGGTCAAAGAACATATATTTGATGGGTGAAAAAGGCTAATAAGTAAAAAAAATATGTCATGAATCAATTCATTTAAAAGTTGTTTGTTCAAATGTGTGTTCAGCAGTGAGTAGAATCAATCCATGAAAATATATATATCTAATTTATTTAATTTTGGATTGACTAATAATTTATAATTCAGCTTATTCAGAAGTAGGACGGAATATAGTTTAAATTGATTCATAAAACATTTTTTTTTCAAATTATTTAATTATTTAAATTAATATATATATAAAAAAAATCAATTTATTTAATTTTGGATTGATTAATAATTAATATTTTAGCTTATTTAGGAGTAGGACGGAATATAGTTTAAATAGATTCATAAAACATTTTTTTTAAAAATCATTTAATTATATATATATATATATATACATATATAATTATCTTTTCAATTTTAATTTTTTTTTATCTAAATTCGTATTTTATTTTACTATAGTTTCTGAATTTTCTATCATTTAAAAAAGTTACAAAAATCTCCTCTCAGATACATTCCTAATTTCTATCCTCTATCAGATACATCACTATCTCCTCTCATATCATCTCTATCCTCTCTCTAATACATTTTTATTCCCTCTTGAATACATCTTTATCTTCTCTTGAATACATTTCTCCTCTCGCATACACCCATATTCCCTCTCGTATACATTCCTCCTCTTTGGGACTCATCCGTGAGATATGTGGCTGCAAGTTTTTTTTTGAAATAGTGTCACGACGGATGTATTCACATTTTTGTTGATGTATCCAAAAAAATTTAATTCTAAGAAATTTTTGTAATTTGAAAAAGAATAGGAATAAATTGTAATTAGCTCTTAACACTATGAAAAAGTTATATAATTTATATTCAATTTATGTGATATATTTTTCTCTGTAGTCAATTTCAAAAGAATGACATATTAATATATTTAATAGCATTTTGACTTCGAAACATTCATTTTATTTTTAGTAAGATGATTTATATTTATATGAACAAACAAAGGTTTGTTTTAGACAATGAGTTTTAAAAGTGATTTTTTTTATAAAAGAAAAAACTTCATATTAATTCAAATAAGTATTACATAAATCGAAATGGAGTGACTACAAACTTATATCCATTTTATATTTATGAAATTTAAGTTTTTATAAATATTTTGCCTTTTAACAAAATTTAAAATGAAAATACTAAAGTTGTTTCACAATTATTTTCGATAGTATATCTTTATCAATATTCTGTCGATAATAATCAAAACTGTAGTAAAAATAAGGTAATAAAGTAACTTAATTTTGAAATTAAAGTATTGATATCAATTGAGGAAACATTTATTTTTGAGTTGTAAAGCATTCATAATCTAATATTTAATATGCTTCTTACTCTCGACGAATGTCACTAATTTATTATAATTCATGATTGTAAGAAGTAAAAATCAAGATCAAAAAGTGCAACTCAATATTATATGAAGATCGTTATGAGTTAATTGTCACTCATTAGAGATAGATATGCCATATGTTAATTGTCGTAATGAAACAACATGAAAATTATAAGAGATAATTTATTTATAGTTGAAAATTATTTATGAAAAATGGAGTACAAATTATATATTTTAATATGTTTATGTCATATACATATTAGTGTAAAGAAATTTCACACTATAAATTTATTTACTTATTTTTATATGTAATTTATTTTATTATGAAAAATTACAAATTTGATGTTTTATGAAAAATGGTATGAATATTTTTATATGTCCTTATAGTAAAAAGTTCTTTACTTTATAATATAGAGGATTGTTACTTAAATAAGTTATTATGTCAATTAATCATATTAGTTGTAATATATTAACTTTTAGACAAATATCACGTAAATCAATTTTCTAAGTCTTAACAAATCATTACTTTAGAATTACCTTTAGACCTATAAAAATCATTAGTATGTTGTAGAAATAAAAATGTATTCTACATTTGTTTAATAGATATTTTTGATTTAATGAAAATTTTACACTATAAAAAAAAATCTATACGAAGTGTAATATCTCAGTAAAATAGACTAATTATTAGTCTATATTAAGAAAAATATGATTGAAAATGTAGATCCATATTAAATGTCACATCATTAGAATACATGTGACATTTTAGAAAAATATATTTAATTGTTTTGTCATTACAAATCTATTAGTATTTCTTGATATTATAACATACAAACAAACATTATAGAATCTTTATGAATTGATAAATTTATCCTTGATCGTCCTCAACTTGGCTCCTCTATATAATAGAAATAGAAATTTGTAAGGATATTAAATAAATTAGAAAAAAACTATAATTTGTGAAAATTAAAGTAGATTCAACATAATTTAGATGTTGTTTGAATTGACTTAAAAGTTGATCAAATATACTTTTGAGTCAGTTTTGGACTTATGTAAGTGCTTAAAAATATAAAAATAACTTAAAATAAGTAAAAAAATAACTTAAAATAAGTTAAAAAGTGTTTGATTGAGTTAAAAACTAACTTAGAATAAATTAAAAATAAAAAATAACTTACAAATCAATCCAAACAGGCTCTTTAAGACTCAACACATTAAACCGACTCAACACATTAAACCTCTTGTAGGTAATCAAATAGGCTGTTCTAACTAATTTAGATTAAAATAAGTTTAGTTGAAAAAATAAACGGGTTATTTACTTGTTTAAAAGATATTTGGATTGAAATGGGTTAGAATAAAATGTGGGTCATAATTACCTCGCTTAATTTTTATTAAGTTTTAATTGCTTATAAATTCCTTTATTATGATATATGCAACCTATTAAATAAAAAAATGATAAAATTTATCATGGATCAATTTGGAATAATTATCGCCCTGTTTTCATTGAACTAGAATAAATTGAATTATAAATGACCTATGAATAACCTATCCATTTTTCATTCTTTATTTAAATTAAGCTTTAACATAGAGAATTAATTACTATTTGGATGTTGTTGCATAGTGGATTGAGAATGATATACTCGTTTTGTTATACTCATATTCTTTTCTAGTCCACAATTAATTAGGTTCATCAATCGTTCGACAAGTTGAGTGCATAAACTTAATTAGTCTAATTTTAACACCACTGAGAAATTAATACTGTTGATGGAATATTAGTTTTTTTTTTCTTTTCTGAGTGACAAATAGCTCACTCTAGCTAGAATAAGGTTCTAATTTCTAAATGAGATTAATTTGACCATCTCACTTGCACTACTTAAATAAGAGGAATGTGTTGGACATGGACTAATGATATTTTGTAAAGAGTGGATAGTAATGACATAATATAACACTGTTTGATTAACAAATTTTATTTTTTTTTATCAGTTGTTTTCTTAAATTTACAAAAATATCATTGTGTGTAATATTATCTTCTTCTAATTTTTTAAGGACACTTAAAAAAATAATGGGTTTGGAATAAATTTTATTTTACGTTAATAATTTATGATGTCCTTATTTTATTTTTTTATTTTTTGAGAGATCGAGATCTTGTAATTTCCTACTTCTTCGTGTCTTTCTATATGTTACTCGGAATGATAAGTACAAGCAAATAACATAACGCGAATACATTTAAACTGTCAAAACACACTTTTATTTATTTATATGGTAAATAAAAATCTATCCGAAACAGCAGAAAAAACAAAAAGTAGAAAGAAATTGACCCACCATAAATTAAGAAAAAAAACATGTAATAATTCATATCCACCGTGGGAGATTGAGAAAATAACAAAAATAAAAATGACATCGGTAAAAATCCAGAAAAGAAGTAGGAAGCAGAAAATAAAATTAAGGATAGAAATTATTAGGCCACACATTAGCATTGTGATTATCATTAAAATTGGGCAAAATCATCTCATCTGCATGTCCATAACCAATATGCTGATCACTTGCGTTGCTGTTCATCCAATCAGTAAACCACTCTGTTTGTGTCCTCTGCATCGAATCCAATCCCAATTCCACCACAGCAGGCTTTTGCTCCATCGGTGGAGCAACAGCCTGCGATGCTGCTGCTGCAGCAGCCGCCGCCGCAGCTGCTGCAGCAGCAACAGAAGAAGAAGAGGAAGTCGAAGCCCCCTTTTTAACTGCCTCAATCCTCTTATAAACCTCTTTCAAATTCTGATCAATTACCCATCCAAGATCATTCAAATCTCCCAAATTCAAATTCTGAAGCCCTTTTCCAGTCAACCCTTGATACATAACTTCGGTCATTTCCTTTTCTCTGTTTTCCTTGCTCTGTTTCTTCAATTGCTCGCTCGCTTTAGCAATCCTCTGCCTTATGAAACTCTCTTGATTCACCATTTTCTTGCTCTGTTCCATCTCAGGCATCCTTTTAAACTCTGCGAGCACGCGTTGAGCTCCCATGGTGTTTGGCCATACTTCTGGTGAAGTGTCATAAGGGCTATAAATAATAGCACAAGCATCAATCCCACAAAGGGTGCTCAATTCACTCACCTTCTTCATCAGACCCTTCTTCCTTTTCTTGAATGTTGCTTTTCTTGCCGAGTCATTAGTGATGAAGGCTAATTTCACTTTCTTTCTTGTCATTTTTTTGGGGATGCAAGCAACAAATATGCAAACAAGATGAAAAAATAGGGTAGATGTACAGTTCTGTGTTCTTTAGTTTCTTGGAATGGGCATGTTATATACAAATATGAAGATGTTTCACTAATTAATATGGAAGATTTTGTATTTATTTGCATATCTGGAAGATGAATTGATGATCAAACATATTTGGAAAAAAATTTAGTGCCCAAATATTTTCAATTTTGATACATTCTGATTGTCAATACAATTTTTTTGTTCCACCTGACCAGGGGTCGAGTTATAATATCTCCGTTAAAAATTTACACGATATATTGTTATAGACGTGTTTATTAAGTTAAAAAAAAAAAGAGAAAACAAATAAATAATTACTAATTTTCCTGCAACCCTATCTGATATAGAAACATAGAAGATGAATAAACTAAGATTGTTAATAACATTTTTCAATGGAATTGTAGTTTAAAAGTTGTATCTTAAAATCAACTCTTATAATTTAGTTGTTATTTATTTCATAAGAAAAAATCATTAGTTGAAATTTGTCATGACTTTTATATAGACTTAAATTCTATTTAACAAAAATATAGTGTGATATGTTCAATTTTCACATATCTTAATTCTTACGGACCATATGATGCATGTAAACAATTAAATGAATGAGTTTTACAAAAGGTAACTATGGTAAGCATTAAAATCAAATTGTAACAGTCATCCTACGAGATCTCATGTAGTCATTCGGTACATCATACATGGACAAAAGTGAATTTGGAAATAATAGATAAATCATAAATTCCAAACACTAATTTCTTTTCTTATTAGAGGTCATAATTTTTATAGACAAATATTAAGTTATAATCAAATGTATAGACTATAGACTAACAAAAGATATATACAGTATGATGAAATTTAAATAATATCCCCTCCAATTTATATATAACTTTTACTTTTTAAAAATTATATTCATTAAACTATTTACATTTTCACTTGTCATGTATTTCTCTCTTTGCAACTGTTACTTTAATATTTTCTTTTATCAATGCTTTGTATTACAATAGTCAAATTAGTAGAATAAATTATGTTTCTAATCAAATTTCACTATATGTAGTAATATGATGTATTTCTCTCTTTGCAACTGTTAGTTTAATTTTTTCTTTTATCAATGATATGAATTACAATAGTCAAATTAGTAAGATAAATAATATTATCTAATCAAATACCATTTTATGTGGTAATTAGGGGTAGTTACAATCAATTTAACAAAAACAACTTAAAATGGCCATACACATACAATAGAACAAAACTATATGAGGTTTCAAACACTAATTTTGAAAAAGTTCATAGGCCTCAATAAAACCTCGTAAAATAAAGATAGCGAATCGACTGTTATTATTACATTTCAAATAATCTCGACATAACTTGTTTTCGAATCAAACAGGCCCAAAATCATTAACGGCCCGTGATAACAATATGGGCTGGTTCAGTCTGGGCCTTAAGCCTAAGCCTGTTGCCCACTGGTTTGGACTTTGGATCATACCATATTTTTTCACTAGTTTTTCCGCCATTTTCAGAGTTGGTTTAAAACCCTAGACGAAGAAATTTCAGTTCAAAATTTCAAATTTCTTGCTGAAACATAGATCAATTCACCAATTTTGTCGTGGAAAAAGGTTAATTTTTCTTTTATTGTAGTATTCATTTTTATTTTTTTTGTGTGAAGAGTGTTTTTAATTATCATTTCTCATATAATTTAAGAATTTCCGTTTTTGTAGTGTTGACATTGCAGAGAAAAAGCCAATGAAAGTCAAGATTTTGCGTATCCTTTTGTTAATTATGTCACTGATTTGAAATGTTTAAATGAAGGATACGGTATGTATGTTGGTTGAGCAGTTAATTAGTGCAGTGAATTATAGCAACTGTTACTAAATCATTTCTGTTATGAAAGATTATTTTTTGTCTAAATATGTAATTAGTGATTGGATATGGCTCGTCTTGTGATCTTAGGATTTTAATATCATTGATTTCTAAATTTTGTTGGAGAATGTAGAGCCATTAAACTCCCCCCAAATCTACTTTAGTTTGTGTTTCATCGATTGTTTCACTAAGGTACAGAAGTGCATATTCTGACTTTCTTAAGTAAATGGAGGGTAAGCCTAATGTTGCAAGTTTGTTAGTTTCTTTGACTGAAGGATATGTTGGCATATTTCCTTGAGAGTTGGCTGTATCAGTATATCATGAAGTTTCCCTTAACTTGATCTATTGGGTATTTTGCTGGGATTGTGAATAGAGTATGTCCTCTTGATTGCATTTGGTATTTTTATTGTTGTCGGACTTAAGACTACATGGCATGGTTACTTCATCTTACTTTTGTTACTTCCTCGTGCATTGCAGATGGCATGCGGTTTCTTCATGGACATGGGATGCTCAGGATGAAACTTGTGGTATATGTAGGATGGCTTTTGATGGTTGCTGTCCTGATTGCAAACTCCCTGGTGATGATTGTCCACTAAGTAAGCCTGTTTATCTCTCCCTAATAGTTTTCTCAGGCATATAAGATATGGATCACCAATCACATGTAAACCTAGTGTATCTGTATATCCAATGAGTTACACCAATTTATATATGTTTACTGGATGAAATATTATGTTTTGTAGATTGGATATTCGTATTGCCTTATATGTCTGTACATTGTCTATATGTATTTGTACTTTGAACTTTGAGAAACATTGTTGATGCAATTGGTGAAATAATTCAAGCATCAGTATATTCTGGTTCCTAGACTTGGCATTTTTGCCTTTCAATTGAGGCCATAAGCCACTATCTTGCTAAGAGGAAAAAGAAGATGTAATTGTGCATTCATCACTTCTTTGACAAAACGGGAAAATTTCTCCTGCATTAGTTTTCAAGGTTTACATGTTTCTACATTGATGTTACTCATGAACACAAGGAGAGCTATAAACTGTTGCTTGACAATATTTGCAGTCCTTCATAGTTGGTTTAATTTGTTTGATTTGTTGTGAGACTGGAGAATGATATAAAAAGTACAATATCTTAATGCATGGTAGGTGTGTTAATGAAAACTGCATCTAACATGCTAACAGTTATAAGAGTATATTTTGTCCTAGTAACATTGTTTGTTGCTGTACTGGAGAACTTTTCAATTGAAACTTGTGATACATCTGGAGGCTGGAGCTGTCCAATTATCCTCCATGACAAAAGAGACTTTCTCAAGACAACTTCTCCCTCTTAAGAATTTGTGGTTAACATAACTGAACCTTCTAAAATATAGGTTTAGAAAGAGACTTTGAAGGTAATTGTCAATATAGGGTGTGTTATAACAGCTAACTGAGTATATTAATCAAATATTTTCACCATAAGCTGTCAACTAAAAGATACTACAAACACTTGTCAGGATGTTGTATTCTTTGAGAATAAGTATTAATATATTATGCATCTTCTTGATGCTTTTAGTATTAACTCTTACTTTGTCTAGAAATCCAAACATATTATGTGTCTCTGTGTTACAGAGCATTTTAGCGGCTTGACTATATCTTGCTGTGACTAGTTCATATTACTGGCTTAATTTTTTATATAGATTGGTAAGGAAATTATGTGTCTCTGTGTTACAGAGCATTTCAGCGGCTTGACTATATCTTGCTGTGACTAGTTCATATTACTGGCTCAATTTTTTATATAGATTGGTAAGTATCCATTTGATTTTCCATAGTGGTTAGACGTTTGTGGTATTGAATCTATTTGTATCATGCGTCTTCCCATGAAGACTAATGTCTATCTACTCTGATGGAAGCTTGAATAATCACAGTGTATCAACATCAACCTTTATGCACAATTATGCATGTTAGAAGAGATCAAAGTTGGGTTTAGGGACAAGGATAGTCTTTAAGTGCTGGTGTTGACTTATATAAGTTCCCGTAAAGCAGGAGTTTTCAAAAATCACAACTTCTCAATAGTTTCCACAAAAAAGTTCTTATTCTATCCTTGTTTGGATATGTACTTTCCATGAAGTTGGATAAGAAAAAGAAAAAGAAAAAGTAAGAATATATTATTGTGCTTATTCATGGAATAAAAGTATAAAACTACTTCCTCTGTTAGTTTTTTTAATCCTGCTTGCAAGACGATTAATCCTAATGGCCTTGGTTTATGGAAGAGAAGAGATGGGGATACAGGGCTAGACTTTATTCCTTTGTAAGTTCAGTGGTGAAGACGTCTGGTTTTTCTCCAAATAGATTTTAGTTATGACCTTTTGATCACCCAGTGAGACTGGAAAGGATATAGTATGGTGGACTTACTTATAGGGTTAATAAAAGAAAACAAATGTTCAACTAGGTCTTACTTGAGACCTTTTGGCCTTAAAGTTATTTGGCAAAGCTACAGTATTGGAACAGAGCTTCTTATAGGGTAAATAACGAGAAGACGGAAAACTCAACGAAGTGTAATTTGTGACCTCTTGGCCATAGTTTACCTTCCAAACATTAACTACAATATGACATTTCCATTCCAAACACAAGTTGTTCACAGTAGATTTAATAAAATAAAAGAAGGATAGAGAAGTGATATATGTAACAAGAATCCTAGACACTAGTTTGTATACACAAGAACAAGCAGAAGTTCTGTCTTGAAGTAATCTCCTCTCTATAGGCAATTTCTTGAAGAGCATAGGCACTTTATTCTTTCTGTATCTGGACTGCTTCTCAATGAGCCGATAGGTATCAGCATGAAACTTGAAGGGGTATTATGTCTAAATGGGGCCTTTATACACCCACCTGGCAAGTAAAGTAGAAAAATGAATTAGATACTCTTCATAAATAGTAGTGTATATTGTTTGAACTCTAGAATATCTTTTAAGCAAATTGAGAGAATCATCAAGCTGTTAGATCTGAGTTGAATGCTCCTCTAAACTAAAATGACAGAAGTATCTTTTACCCTTTTTCTATTTGGCAGTAGAAAGGATGAAATTTAAGAACAATTACCATAGGAAAGGAAGACCATTTGGTGAGGAGTTGAGGGCCCAAAAAGCATAAAGAATACCAGGTATCCACCCAAGGAGAGTCAGCAAAATACAGATGAAGAATTCAACCTGTTTCCAGCACAGAAAAGAAAATTTTCAGAGAGTCAAGAGACCATGTGAAATCTGCACCATCTTTATACAAAAATTCCAATGTTTTAGAAGAAAAAGTAATATTTTACTGTCATTTGCATTGTAAACTCACAAATCCTTACCCCTGGCCAGTGGCCACCCTTGGACCCCAAAAAGGAGAAAAAAGAGGAGAAAAGGTGGTACCTTTCTAAGCCTCTAGAAGGCTGGTGCTATAAAAGAGGAAGAAGCATGCCCAGCCAAGTCGAATTTGGGAGTGGATAATCTATCAGATGCCATGTTTTTACAGGCAATATTCAAGTTTCCGCCTGCAGTAGTTATAAGTTAATTGGAAGGAAGCCTTTTATTTAGTTGGTTTATGCATTTAAAGTAATCGAACTAGTGAATTTGGTTACTGAATGTCCAAAGCAGAAAATAAAAATAAAAATTACTGTAATATGTTATCAAGAAGAGAAAGTAGGGAGAAGGGAGTAGTACCTTGCAACCGAACTTGCGGTAAGCAACAAGGGGAGGCAAGATAATTGCCAATAGAATGTCTAGGCATGTCATTTTGCTGTCTTCCATTTTCCCCTCTTCTTCTTCTCTTCTGTTCCTTAACAACTTCTGATAAAATGCTAATTAAACTCTAGATTTAGGAATGTCGATGGATTTTGAAAATGAGGAGGAAGTGGTTGCCCTATATATATATATATATAAAAGGAGAACAGTGACATTTGATTTTTTGATATATTGAATGGGTTCATAAATTTTTTGTGGATAGTATTGACATGACTTTTGTGGTATCTGGCCCCCTTTCGCTTATAATGCTTTGACAATTACTTGTCTCTGACACTTTGCAGTATGGGGTGCTTGCAACCATGCATTTCATCTTCATTGTATTTTGAAGTGGGTGAATTCTCAATCTGCTCAAGCACATTGTCCCATGTGTCGTCGTGAATGGCAGTTCAAAGAATGAACAAAGGTTCCGTGCATCTTTTGCTCATGAATGTGGCAGTAGGAAGGAATGAAGTGTCTTGTGTGTGATACAATGATATTCTAGCGATAATTGCTGAGCTGATATGTGCTCATCCCCATTTACAATTACTAATTTAAGCCTTTAAGGCCTAGAATAGATAGTGTATTTTATCAGCAGGTGCAGATATTATATTAGCCATTTATCCCAAAAAACCTCAATACATCAATTGCCAGCCATTGATTGAGAAGAAAAAGATATAACGGATGTTTATTTCTGGTCCAAAGTAGGCTGCCTGTCATTATAAGTTTGGCTCCTTTACGACAGCCGCCTCTACCCCATTTTGTGCCCACTTGAAATTGGAAAACAAGCATCAATATATTAGCCTAGTGACTCCTTTGGTCATGTACATGAATTATCATGAACGTGCAGGCATGGGCCTAGACGTATGGCATAGGGACAATGTTTTGTTTATGTTCTGTGATATATCTACAACTCAGTTGTTGTATATCGTGAATTAAAAATATCTTGAGGTGTTTGGAAATTTGATTTCCCAATTCTGGCTTTCCATATTTTTACCCTTTTTCGAAATATATCAGTAATTCCATTAATCTTATGGATTTGCATGTACAATTGCTTCTTGTGAACGGTATATGCTTTAGTGGTTGTGATAGGTATATGTCTGTTTTATATTTCAAATCGATTGTCCCAAAATACATTATAATATCAATTTTGATTTGAAATAGAATTCTGTCCATTATAGGAAAGGAAATCAGTTGTGCAAGAGAGTCTTATTTGCTTCTTTTTATCTTTTGAGGATGATCCAAAGTTATTTCCTTCCTTTTTCTTTCGTGGATAACCCAAAGTTAGGAATATGAAAGAGAAAATTAAGGTGGATGGCAAAGTTAAATGATTTAGACATAGCACCACCTCTTGTCACTTGCTACTTTGATGATGATTGATATGTGACTGCTATTTTGTCCCCATTTGTTGTGATTTTTCTTTGTAAAAAGAGAAAATTATGACCCCATTACAAAATTAAGAAGTAGTAATAATCATCATAAGGTTGGTTTTTGGATAAAATCTGACACGTATCAACTGAATATATATATAATATTAGATAGAATAAAATAAAGTTACAAACTGATGCCAGCTGTAACACAATCAACATAACAATCCAATAAAATACAGATTGGAAGTTACATTACAATCCCAAATGACTCACAATAATATGATATTATATGTTCATCAAACAATCTATCCACAAGAGAAAACAACCAAAAGCCAAGAATAAATAGAAAAGGTAGCTAGATACTCCATTAGCGAAGTAGTAATAATATGGTCTTCAAATATCCACCTGTCAAACAAGAAAAAAAATAGGAGAATTGGATACTGTTTCTATATACTACTATTAAATTGTATGAAAAATATCTTCTGAGCAAATTAAGAGAATCTTAAAGCAAATTAGATCTTAGTTGGATACTTTTCCAAACCACAAAAAATAAAATAAAATAAAAAATTGAGAAAGAATTACCATATGATGATCACTTGGTGAGGACCCAAATAGCATAAATGATACCAGGTAGCCACCCAAAGAGAGTCAGCAAAACACAGATCCAGAACTCCACCTGTTTTGTTTTCCCAAAACACAAAATATACATTAAAACTGCACAATATCTTTATAAAAAGAACCTATGATAAGTAGAAAAAATTTAGGGAAATTGTGTGCGGTAGTTATTTAGTTAGCATATGAATTTGAATTAATCGAACTACTGGATTCAAAAAAGTAAATTTAAAGAGAAGTTAACCTGGCAGTTAAATTTGAGGAAAACACCAAGGGGAGGCAAGATAATGGCCAGAAGAATGTCTATGCATGTCATAGTGTTGTCTCCCATTTTCTCTTCTTCTGATGATAATCAAATCAAATCAAATCAAATGCTAATTAAACAATATGTATTTTGGTTAAAACAGGAGGAAGTTGTGGCACTATATATAGGCTGATAAGTATCTGAGGGTTAATTTCGTCTTTAAATGCGTTTGCTTCATCATAACTGTTTTCCCTTTTAAAAACTTTTTTTGGGATTAGTACGAATAGGATTTACACAGCTAATCCACATTCAGCACGACACGTGGCAAAAGAGCTTTAATGGGTACTGTTTTCACCCTCTCCATCACATGGGAAGTTGGCGTTCACACTAAAGGGGACGTTTGGTACCGAAATTAAAAAACGATATAATAATTTTAAGATAAAATATTAATTTTGTGATTATTTGTTCCGTAATTTACATGAAATTGATGGATTAGTAATTTGTTTGGGAGGTCTTGATTGTTGAATTGTGGGATAACTTTTCACTCCAGTTGCAGATGGAACCCTAGTTGTTGCTTCATATGGACATGAGATGACTTTTGATGGTTTTTCTTCAGATATTATATTCGCAAAGTAAGCCTATTTGATTATGCTACGTTTGTCTAAATTCTAATTCACCATTCACATGATCAGTTGTCTGAATGTTCAGAGTAGCATTCTGTATTATATCAAAAACAACATCTAGGCTACTTTCGATGAAACTTTTCATAGTAACATTTTTTTAATTGTTAAGTTAATTATATTCATATTGCGCCTTATTCCATTTGTTTAATTGATGAGATAGCTTTATATCGGTGTTTATATTTAGTTTTTATATTTAAAAGATAAAAATAGATTTTCGAGAATTATATAGTTAATAGGGGATAAGAAACTAACAATCGTCCTCTCAAAAATATGCAACAAAATTAGAACGATACCCACCAAAGCTTCAAATTTGAAGAAACAATAAACATTTAAGAATTGCTAGTTTTGTCTTCCCTTCAATTGACTCCCTAACACAAGTGTGGAATTGAAAATTGAAATTTGAATCTTCTACGAGTGATCGGCACGTGTAGGCATGGGAATGGAATGTGCAGGGCAGGGCAGGTATAGCTTAACAGGAAAAAATTTTAATCAGCTCCGCTTCGAATAATTTTTTTTACGAAAAAGGCCTAAAATTTTTTTGAAGTATTAAAAATGGTATAAAATTATCTTTCATTCACTTATTGACTCCAAAATGCGCTTGTCATCTATCTATTGGCTCCAAAATATCCTTATCATCCACTTTTGGATTTAAAATTGACCACTTCTTTAATTGTTTTAAAATTAAACTCTGTAAACATTTTTTAAAGTACTTGGTGTTCAACTATTGTTATAATTTAATTATTAATATAATTTATAAACCAACCCACTACCCACTCATTACTAACTAAAACCCACCCAATTAATAATCCAATTATAATATCAAAATCGTCATCAACACTACTAAAACACGATGAAATTATAAATTCTTGAAAACCACATTCAAAATTATTCAAGTCCGAATCGAAATTCCAATTAAATTGAGGTTGAGCCGTTTATTTAGGAGGACACTTTCAATAGGATTCTCTTTTAAGATAGAATTAGAAATTTATGATTAAAGGTAAAGAAGTAATACATCCAAATTAATTCATGCACTTTTTTAAAATATAATTTTATAAATACTTATGATTTGTTTTAAAACCTTTAATATATTATTTTGAAAAAAAAAATTACATATGAAGTAACATCACATAATTGAGATGTAAAAATAATTAAGATAAACATAATCAGATTTTTAAGTTTATCGGTAGTTTTTATTTAGACACTTGAATGTATGATAATTTACTTCTATAGATATTTTTCCCTCAAATTTTTATAATCACTCAATTGGCTGTAGTTTTTCTGTTGTTGCATTCATAATGTGACGGATTTATTGATTTGGAGGGGTTTAATTAGTTATAAGTGGGTAGTGGATTGTTTTATAAATTATACTAATAAGTTAAACTATAACGAATAGTTGAGCACCACGTATTTGAAAAAAATATTTAAATAGTTTAAATATAAAACCGTTAAATAAGTGGTCAATTTTGAACCAAAAGTTGGATGACAAGGGTATTTTAGACTTAACTTTTGGAGCCAATAGGTGGATAGAGGGTAATTTTATACCATTTCCAATATTTTGAGAGTATTTTAGGCCCTTTTCTGATTTTTTTAAAAATCATTTTCACCCCTTGCAGACTCGCATGGCATGAATCCGTCTCGTATATTTTCCAAATATTTTTTTATCTAGTTAAGGTAGATACTAAAAATATAATTTATAAAAAAATAGAGGTTAATTGGAAAATAGGTAATAATTGAATTAATTTTTATTGAACTATTCGTTACTATCTTGAATATTTTATTAGTTTTAAAAAAATTATCTTAATAAATAATACTCTATCACTTTTATAACTTGTAAAAAACATTAAAATTAAATTTAAACCCATATAAAATTACATATGCACGCAACTCACTCCATCCCATACTAATTTTTTCTTTTAAAAAATCCACTTCAAATCCACCCAATCACGGGCACGTGTGGGCACTAGCCAGTCAGCGATCACAATTTGGTCACGAAATTGCGTTCATTATAACTGGATACATCTGCCGACACACGCTGCTAATATTGCCAACTTGGATACCTAATTTGGATTTCGATCTCTATTACTATTTCCTTCGTTTTATATTACTCGAGCATATTAATTTGACATATCTCTAAAAAAATTATTAGAAACGTATTTATTAAACTAAACCTGCTGACCATATCTTGAAATATTATTTTATATAGTTATAATATGTAATAAAATCTTCTTGATTTATTAAAATAAACCATTTAAATCCAACATATATTTTATTTATATATCTTAAAGAAAAAAGCACCACGATTGTCGCTTACTACTTTGATGATGAAACTGATTGTGACTGCATGCAAATTGTCTATTGTCCTCACTTCCCATATTTATTTTCTTTGTTTAATATGAAAATAGAAAATTGAGTATCACCATATTAGGTGTTGATAATTCATCATAAGATGTTGTAGATAAAATCAAACACGTCTATCGAAATATCCTACCTACCAACTACCAGTAGTTATACTTGACAAGCAACATGTTAAATAAAAAGAGAAACCATAGTAAAATAACAGTACTGACAATTATTGGTATATTCAATTAAAATAACAGAATGGAAGTACACAACCAACACTCTATCCAAGATGGAATACACAAGAGAGAATAGTAGCCAATAAAGAAAAAGGAGGGGATAAACTTAGAAAAAAATACATCCAAGAATAAATAAAACAACAGCTAGATAATACTCCATTAGATGGAAATAAAGTGACTTAGTTATGGGCTTCATCACATATTCACCTGTCAAAAACAAAACAAAAAAGGTAAAAGGGGGGAATCAGATACCTATCAGAAATTGTAAACAAATTGAGAGAATTTGATCTCATTCCTCCAAATTAAAATGACAGGTTTATGTTTTAATTTACTA
The DNA here is from genome assembly GCF_001406875.1 of Solanum pennellii. NCBI lineage: Eukaryota > Viridiplantae > Streptophyta > Magnoliopsida > Solanales > Solanaceae > Solanum > Solanum pennellii. The sequence continues at coordinate 101,574,708 of NC_028637.1, forward strand.
CCTTTTTTCTCACTTGGTCAAGACCCAAACAGCATAGACAATACCAGGTAGCCATCCAAAAAGAGTCAACAAAACACAGATCCAGAATTCCACCTGTTTTGTTTTCCCAACACAAAAACAAAAAATTTCAGTATTTTTATCTAAGTAGTAGAAAATTAACTGCGATGATCACGGCTACAAGATGTTATCCATGTACTAGTGAAAAATACAAATATTCAAGCGCATAAGTTGATCAGACACTAAATTAAGTAAATTAAAGAAGGGGGTACTACCTTGCAGCCAAACTTGAGGAAAACACCAAGAGGAGGCAAGATGATTGCCAAAAGAATGTCTACACATGTCATTGTGCTGTCTCCCATTTTTCGATGATAATCAAAGAGTACTAATTAAACAACAGATTTAAGGATGTCACTGAATTTTGAAATTATGTGGAATTGGATGCCCTATATATGTAGACTGATTGGTATTTCTCTGTCCAGGGGCTAATTCGGTATTTTCACTTCGGTTCCTTAAACGCGTTTACTTCATTAATTGCCTTTTTATTTAATTTTGCTTTTGGGGGATGAAGACGAATTCGATTTGTACAGCTCATAGCATTTAGTGGTGCCACTTGGCAAGATGGATTGTCATGTGGGACCATTATCTACTACTCCCTTGGTCCATTTTTATTTATCACGTCATGTCTTTCGAAAGTCAATTTAATTATTTTTTAAAATTAAATTAAATTATATTAATTTGATATTTTAAATAAAAATTTAGATATTAATAAATGATACGAAAAGTATTATAAATTGCCATTTTTCGTATATCAATATGATTAAAAATATATTTTAAAATATTAATTAAAATTTTTATGATTTAACTATAAAAATAGAAATCATGACAAATAATTATGGAAGAAGAAAATAGTAATCGGGGGACAGTTACTCTCCTACTGCACCCATGGTTTCTTACATCTTGGAAATTGATACTACATGAAAAACATTGCAAATTACTTTTTCATGTTAACCGCTACTACTATTTTTTTGTTGAAGAATCATTAGAATAGGAGGGAGAATATGACCTATTATAATTATTTGAGATAAAGAACTCTATGTGTCAAATTGTAGAATTATGATGTATTTTTTATATATATTACTTATTTCTTAAGCGACAATTTCAAAATACGATAAGTACAAGCGAAATATTTTGGAACCAAAGCGATATGCTGATAGAGTAACTACTAGCAACTGAATATCATTGGCTCCAATTTTAATGACGAATGTTGACGGTCAATATGAATTTGGGAATTGAATTGAAAAGGCACTATATATTTTAATTTTTCAATTTTCAAATAAATTAAAGAAAAAAGTAAAATGCCGTTGGACAATTTTAATCACTTCTCCAAAATATACAATTGGACAATTTCCCCAGAGATTCTGGGTTCAAATTCAAATTTTAAACTTGTGGTGATTTGATAATTGAAAGGGCCCTTTGGTGAGAAGTACTATCTCTCACTGTTTTTATTTGTTAATAGCAAAAAAAAAGTTTAGCCCTTTACATATTTTGAAAAGCAAAAAAAATTCGATCATATTTTAAGATATTTTTCCAATGATCCGCCAATTTTCCTTTTTCGTTAAAATTTCTGTTACATTAGTCATTGTCTAACATTTTTGACCAATTTGATTACCAAATAAAGAAGAGAATCATCTACCAGCAACATTTGACAACATCTAGATACATTTTTCATACTAATAAAATCTCTACCTACCCATTTTGAGCCCTCCTTCATTCACATAAAAAAGAACAACCATGAAATTGGAGAAAAAGGGTTTTTTTTCCCCTATAAAAAATCAACTCAACCAACCATCAAATTTCGTTTTTTTAGTTATTGGAGTCAGTCACCACACATAATATATAACAAAAACTATACATTAAGTTCGTTTTTGAACGTGTACCTAATAATGCATTATGTGTCTTGAGAATACATGAGTACTTTTTTCCCGGAATGATGAAATACATACATTGTTGAAAAGAAAAAAAAATTAAAGGTTCTCCACATGGTCAACTAGCTGTAAGAACCAAATTGTCGAAACATGAAATAAAAGGTTGATGGAAAAACAACTCATACAGATCAGAATAAGAAAAAAGCTGATGGAAAGAAGAAAAGACATTAATGATATTTGTTTGTTTTATCAATTTATATTTTTCTTCTATGATTTTTTCTTCCACAAATTAAGCAGCTTTGCTTAAAGCCGGGATCCAAGGTAATTAAGTTGCTCTATCGAAGAGAAATCAACTTTCAAATTTAAAACTTGTCCCACAATTAATCTGGATTTTATTTAACATGAAACATTCACTATATCAAAAATGAGTTTTACTGGCAATTAATTAGTAATTACCATTAAATATGTATTTTTAGCAGCAAGTAACACTCTTTGTATATGTCCCTAAAAGCTTTAGCGACATTTGATCTAATGACACTTAATTAATGTCGATAAAGACTTTAGCACTTTTTATTAAGATGTCCTTTTATTGGCGCTAAAAATTGTTTTTGTTGTAGTGATTGCAAGTGCCCAATTGTCCAGGATTAAATAAGCGATGAGAATATAATCAAATTATTAAAATATGTTTTTTTTTTAACGGATTAAGCTTTTAGATGAAATGCTCACATATTTTACATGTTTAAGTTATGAAAAAAAAATTAAATTGGCACAAAAAAAGTCGTGTTGAGAATATATTAAATAATAAAAATATGTTTCTAATTGTTTAAATTTTCTTAATAGATAGTCACAAAATTAAACAATAAATGTGTTTATCCGTAATTTTATCATCCCTTTAAATCCAAAACAAGATTGGAAAAAATAATTTATGATAAAACAATTTATATAACTCAAATTATTTAGCTTACGACAATAGATACATGGAATCAAAATACCTAACTCTGATTTCCTTTTGTGGTTTCCACCAAAATGAAGATATTTCTCTACCTCATAAATCAAATATTTATTTTTCTTGAAATGTAATCGTGTACAAGTTCATACCATCGACATTATTGTGCTCTTCTTTTTTTTTTTTTTCATTTTAGCACATTCAAATTGACAGCGATTTTGATACTCAAATCATCAAATGGAAGTCAATTTTTCTTGTCACGAAACGTAAATTACATATATTATTTAACAGAAAAAGGGGAAAAAAATGGTCCTAGTATTAGTTGAGGGCACGTGACAAATTAATTAATCCCCGGCTTCTTTTCATATATCACCTTTTTATTTATATTTGCATTAAAAAAATAATATAATTTTACTATTTTATTCTTATTTAATTTTTTTGAAATTCAAATTTTCAAATAAATATGAATTAATTTATTTTAATTAATTAATTTAATTGATGAATATAAATTATTTACTTTTTTTTTTAAGTTGATCAAATATATATTTTCAAGGCTAATAAATTATAAGGATAAAAAGAAATGATAATTTATGTATTAATTTTATGAAGTGACAAGTATTATAGATCAACTATTTAATAGAAAGAGATGATATATAAAAAAACGGGGAGACTAGTAATTAGTGTTAATTTATATATGAGCCGTCACCCCACGTGTTGGAGGATCATATTCCACGTGTGCCAGATAATAAACCCATGTTTGCTGCCAGATAGTTTCTTCTTAATTTGCTACAGAATGTTATTACATTCCCAAAACCGGTTTGGGTATGAAATATATATAGCCTAAAATTTATGGTCCGTTCAATTTACTTAAATTTTTTATGTGCAGAGTACAAGATAATTTTTTATCGAAATGATTTTTAGTTCATTTAACAAATAATTTATTTTTAAAGTTAACTCCATTGTTTAGACTGAACTTTTTTTATAAATATAAATTAATATCGATTTGATTATTGTGATAGACAAAACGTACTAAATAAAATAGGTGGGTTTAAAACTGATAAAAATAAAAAAGTAGAAACTAATTAAAATGAATTTATGTATAGTTAATATGAGTTGATAATCAATTGTTTCCTCAAAAAAAAAAATAGTTGATGGACTTATCAGTTAGATCATAGATGTTTTATTGGACCTGAATCTCCTCATGTATAGATCCTATTAATTATTAAAAATTATTAGGACTTATTATTGGACCTGAATCACCCCTCATCTTGTCAATGCATGTACTCTTCGTCCCGTTTTATTTTATATGACACCTGTTTAACTTGACATAATATTTAAGAAAAACGAATAACTTTTGAAACATAGTTTCATTAATAGTAAGAGAGAAACTTTAAAATTTAATTATATTAAAATGAAATTCTTTTTATCACGAATTAAAAAGAAAAAAAATGTAACATAAAATAAAACGATACGGATAGGTTGGCCCTTTTTGCCTTTATCAAGGAGGTTAGGTTTATCTCATTGGGATTGTCTTGAAGAAGATGTCAAAACATAATAACGTAACATGAAATATAGTACTCTATGTGGGTATTAATGAAGAATTACTAATTGAATTGTGGTCGTGTTTGCATGTAACATGACAATATGATGTCGGTCTACGTTTTACGCAACATCAAACTTATAATCCGTTGGCTACGGCGTAAAAATTACAATACCTTCACTTCCCCCATGTGAACATTATGGCCTAGCAGCACCACTCAACAACGTAACTCACAAACATTCCAAACAAACTTAAGTCAACTCTAACTAATTACTCTGTTTGTTCGTTCATTTTTATTTGTCACACGATAACAAATAATTTATAAAATAACAATTTTATTATATAAGTATAACAAGTTCAACATTTTAAGAGATGATTATAATTAATAAAAAAAAGTTCATTGGAAATTAAATACTATGTCTTGATTTTTAAAACATGCAGATGAATGTTTCTTGTATGATGCTGGTCTGGGTGTTGCATGTCTTGGACTTTAATGAAACTTACAAACATTAATATTAATGAAACAAAGTCAACTCTAACTTAAATAGGAGTAGTAAGCTTAGCATATGCATTAATCATTAATGGTGTGTCTTGTAAGCGTTTTTTTGGGGCTGTCTACATCGATCAAGCTGATCACCGACCTTGTTGCCGACCATCACAAACTTTTATTTTTGTAAAGTTAGATTAACTTTAAACAATAACATCATAATCCATTTTAAATTACTAAAAGCAACAACTTTTTTCTTTAAATTTTTCCAAGTTTAAACTAGAAATTTATTTGGATATGATAATGATGCTAAATGAAACAATGGATTGATTTAATTTGTACATTTTTTTTAGTGTCACCGATTCCCAATTGTTTTAAAATCGCAACAATGATATCTTCTTATTGTTAAAGAATGACAAAAATTCCACATCGATGGTTAATGAGATGGGTGGACTCCTTATAAAGCTTGGGCAATCATTCTCCTTTTGAGCTAGCTTTTGGGGTGTGAGTTAGGCCTAAACCTAATTTATACATAGTATCAGAGCAGGGCCCGTCTTACCCAATGTTGGGGTCCCCAAAAATTAAAATTGTCCACGCACCACATTCTAAGCACTGGGCGTGAGGTGGGGTGAGTCCTACATTGGTGGTTAATTAGATCACCCGATGTTGTGGGGTGAGTCCTACATTGGTGGTTAATGAGATCACCCGATGTTGGGGTCCCCGAAAATCAAAATTGTCCACGCACGCACCACATGCTAAGCACTGGGCGTGAGCTGGGTGTTAAAGAATGACAAAAGTCCTACATTGGTGGTTAATGAGATGGGTGAACTCCTTATAAGGTTTGGACAATCCTCCTCCCTTTGAGCTAGCTTTAGAGTTGTGAGTTAGACCTACACCTAATTTCTACATGGTATCAGAGCAGGGCCCGTCTCCAAAAATCAAAATTGCCACGCACCAAATGCTAAGCATTGGGCGTGAGGTGGAATGTTAAAGAATGACAGAAGTCCTACATTGGTGGTTAATGAGATCACCGATGTTGGGGTCCCCAAAAATCAAAATTGCCAAGCACGCACCACATGCTAAGCACTGGGCGTGAGGTGGGGTGTTAAAGAATGACAAAAGTCCTACATTGGTGGTTAATGAGATGGGTGACCTCCTTATAAGGCTTGGACAATCCTCCTCTCTTTGAGCTAGCTTTTGGGGTGTAAGTTAGCCTAGACCTAATTTCTACACTTATAAAGCATAATCCTTGATAATAATCGATGTAATGTTCTCGTTATTGCAATCCTCCTCCCTTTGAGCTAGCTTTTGGGGTGTGAGTTAGGCCTAGACCTAATTTCTACACTTATAAAGCATAATCCTTGGTAATAATCGATGTAATATTCTCATAATTGCAATCCTCCTCTCTTTGAGCTAGCTTTTGGGGTGTGAGTTAGGCCTAGACTTAATTTCTACACTTATTGTTTTATCGAAAAAGTGATTTCGAAAAGAGTTTGTTTTATTTTAAGGGTATTTTTGACTTTTAGGAGTCGCCACTTAATTTTTAAGGAAAATTAAGAAAACTTATTTCCAAAACAACTTAAACAGAAAAATTATTTTGAAAATATTTTAGGGGGTTCGGGATTCCTATTAGTGTCTTAGGAAGGTGTTGAAGGCACCTAAGACGCTCCGCTAACTACGGTTTTCCGGCGATTAACTTATTTGACTATTTTTTGTTTTAACTTTTACAAGTCTTTAAGTTGAACTTACTAAAGTTTACAAGTTGAATATTTAAGACAAATTTACAAGTTTCGGAATATTTATCTTGCAATTTTGCAAAACTGTTCCAAAGTTGAACTTCTTTAAAGTTTCATCTAAACAAGTTACATATTTTGCAACACTTATCGTTTTAAGATTCCGTTAAAGTTAAACCTTTTAAACTTTTTACTCTAAGCAATTTTCAAAGTTAAACCTCTATTGCTTTAAAGTCCAACTTTTAGTTTTTAAGTTTGATAAAATAGAAGGCGTCGATGGGGGTTTGGAGTTTCCAAATCCTAAGCTAAAAGGCATTCAAAACGAAAATATAAACAAGTAGTGAAGCGAAATAGAGAGAGAGAGAGCAAGAGAGATTTGGGTCCAAACTCGGGTTCTGTTCGCCTTGACCGAGTTTTGGACCCACCTGTTTTTGGGTTTTCGACCCATTTTGTACCTGTCCTAATCTAAACATACAAAATAAAATAAGAAAGTAAAAACGACAAGAGGGCTTATGCCCATTACAAAAATAACAACAAAAAAAAAAAATACAAAAAGGAGGGAGTCTTCTAATCCGTTTCGGATTTTCTTCAATCTTCAAGGAATTGGGATTGGCGTATGAATGCCTTGATGGGTTGACTTCAAGGATAGGAACATGTGAGTCTTTACGACTCACTCGAGATGCAAAGGAGGAGAGTTCATGGTGAACTCAAGCGGATTTTACATGCCACAATAAAATGAAAAGTAGATTAGCATACAAACGATGAAATGATAACAAGCACCTTGAAAAAAAAACCGGAAACAAAGTAAATTACTAGGAGATCGAGTTAGGGAAACAAATGACTTCTAAAACAAATCCAAATGAGGCTAAAAATAAAACAAGAATCCACAACAAGTAGAGAGATGGCAGTGACATGAAATTCCTAGACACATACTAATGCCTTCGTCATATGCATACCATTATTACTTAGTAAATGCCAAACAGATACCATACTTTAATGATCAAGCTTACTCTATGCATTACAAAGGACCCAAAGTGACAAAGAACACGCAAGGACCAAGACAAAGCAAAGAACTCATGACGAATAAAACAATAATAGTGACTTGCAAGGATATGCACCACCACTACTTAACACAGATGCAAAATGAGCGACAGATCTTATTGCACAAACATGCTCCAACGACAAACTACCATTGCTTAAGCGAAACTCACAAAAAGAGAAACTAATACAATTCTGAGATACGATCTCATCTCGAAAAGCAATACACTTAACAACTTGCAGTAAAAGCTATAACATAACTCAACCATACCATCAATAAAATATCGCTGCCACTGAATTTCTAAAAGAAAACGAATCTGGAGAGAGAGCTACAGAATGACCAACGGGCATGGATGACATGAGAATACAACGAGCATTTAATTTAAAAGAAACGAAACTGCACCTATGATGACCCTAACTAACAAGCAAGACTCGTCAACAGAATCGATTTTGCAAACAAATAGGCACGGCTTTTTCAGAACAGAACGAAGTAATATTGATACGATAAGATGGTTACGACTATGCCATAACGAATTTAGAAGAAGCAGGGAACAACACGGAACCAAGCAAACTCAGCGAAACCAACCATAATACAACATCAAACTCCAAACAACAGATATCATTTCGAAAACAGAAGACAAACGAGAGAATATACCTTTTATGGGCAGCGAACGGGACGGTATGAGCAGGGGAGGGAGGCGACGACTTCACACACCACTTCGAACACGAACAGTGCTCGACCTCAGGCCGAATGTCACTCCAAAATTGGATTCGAAAAGCAACTCACAGCAACCCAAGCAGTCTCTCAAAATTTGTATCAAGTTTTCGTGATAGAACCCTCCAGAATTCAAGACAAATCGTCCAAACCTCCAAATATAATTCCACTATTTTACAGCAGCCAACAGAAAAGAACCAGAATATTTCGATAATAAATTTGTACTCTCGTGATAAACTCTCCAACTCTCCAAAAGTTTCTAGCGATTTTCAACTCCGAAAATTCCCGACCAAAATTTCTAACCAATTTTTTTCAACTCAAAGCTTTTTCACTGCTCAAAAATTTTCAACCCCTTCAATGTTTTCGGAGGGGGTATTTATAGGGGAAACTAGGGTTTCGAGGGAGAGGGGCTGAAGGGATGATTGAGGCCCCTTTTGAATTCAAATTTTGAATTTCCTTCCTCTTTGAGTCAAACCCACTTTTCCTGAAATTTTCGCTCTTTGCGGAAATGGAAAAAGGGGAGGGGACGGCTGGGATCGTTCCAATCGTCCTTGAGGCGAGACGTGGAATGATCTCGCGCTGCAAGGACGAGACGCAGGTCTGCCACAGCCGAAAACGCAGGTCTGCCACAGCCGAAAGCACTGCACTGCTGCGATGGGTTGAAGAAGGAGACGTTGGTGGAGAGAGGAGTCGCGTGGGGAGACGAGAAACGCGGCTGGGGGCTGCTTTTTCGTACGCAGGCTTCTGCGTTTTCTGGAAATGGCGTGGGTGTTCTGTTTTCTGGGTAGCGTACTGTCGAGAGGGGAAGCTCGCGTGGGGGAGACGCGAAGAGAGGAAGAGAGGAAGGGAGAGAGCGTGGGGGAGAGACGAGGCATTTGGGGGGGATTTTTTCGTGGGTCGCGTCTGTGTTTTCTGGGAAATTTCTGGAAATGGTGCCTGTTTTCCTGTTTTTGGGTCGATGTGAAGAGGAAGAGGGAGGAAGAAAGGGGAAAGGGCTTAAGGTCGGGTCGGAGCGGGTTCTGGGTCGGGTGGAAAATTGAGGGATTTGGGCTTGGGAATTGTTGGGTATTTAGGTGTGGGCTGAGGGGAAGTGGATTGGGCTGGAGGAAGGGATTTGGGCCGCTGGGTCGGAGGAATTGGGTTTCTGAAGCAATTGGGTCGACGGGTGATGGAAATAAAGAAGATTGGGCCTACGAATTGGGTTGGAAAGTTGATTTGGGGTTGAGGAAGGATGGGCTGAAGTTGGAGTGGATTGTTTAAAAAAAATGTTTGGGCCTAGGAAATAAAATAAAAGGATTGGAGATTGAGTTAATTAAAATGATGAATTTGTATCGACTAATTAACGAGCCTCTTTATTTAGTAGTTTAATTATTAAAATCGTAAAAGGTGATTCAAAGGTATAATCGTAATTTAATTTAACTAGTTTGATAAAACATTTGAATGTATATTTTGATTGTTTTTGAATAATCATAAGATGTACAAACTATATACATAATTATGTACTATATATATACTATCTAAAGTTATGATAAGTAGCATAGAATCCACGTATTATATACATATATATATATATATATATATATATATATTTATTTTTATTTTAATTTTAATTTTCGCAAGATTTATAAAACTAATTAGTTTAAACAATTTGAAAATCTCACGAAGCTCGATAATTAATTTATATCGACGTGGGTCAAAAATTGGGTGTCAACACTTATAAAGTATAATCCTTGATAATAATCGATGTAATGTTCTCAGAATTTCACTGCCCCAAAATGCCATATCAATATTAACTATAACGTTTGACATTGTGAATATAAGATATAACAATGGTTACAATACTTGAGAAATTGCAATTCTGAAGCGTTTACTCACAATTTCCAAAATTACGATTCAATCTGAATCAACAAAACATGAATAGGTTATATACCTTCAAATGCAGAAATTGAATGATTTCGATCCTTTACACATCTACTAGTGTTTGATTTTTCCTGCTTACAGACGTCAAAACATGATTTTGACAATTTTAACTAAGATAGTATCTCATATACAACCTCTTAGCGAGTGTGTGATACACTATACCACGAGTGAAACTAGTGCTACATTTTATAAATATTAAAACTATCGTTGTGTATGGTAATTCAACACTATAATACAGTCATTTGTGGGAAAAAAATCAAAAAAAATAATCATACTTAAAAGCAATGGATACACGTATTTTCATCTCATGGGAAAATTACGCGTATAAATAAATATATACTAGTTAATTAGCTAACATATTTATAGTTGGGTAAATCACATAAATGTGCAATATTTAAAAAATATTTACCATTTATGTCAATAAAAATTTTCTAACTAAATCGAACAATTTTTAAGAATTAAAAAGTTATAAGGTTTATCTTTCTTTGCTTCTTTTTCTGCCTTATTTCTCTTCCTCCTCTTTTTTATTATTTTTCCTCTTCGTCGTTTTTACTGTGTCATCTTTCTGATTTTTACTTTATTCTTCTTCATTCTTTTTTTTAAATTTTTGTTTAAATAATATTTTTAAATTAGTTTTTTGCCATATTTTACTAATTTATCAAAAAACATAACGAGAAAAGTAATAGAAAATCAAAAAATTGTACAATATCAAGTTCTCAAATCGAAATTTCAAATCTTTAAAATTATAGAAACTAGTGTTCACCATTGATGGTCA
>NC_028637.1:101595786-101665145 GCF_001406875.1 Solanum pennellii
AAAAAAAAAAAACTTTAACATAGAGAAATTACAAATTTAAATTTGGAAAAAGGGTCTGATATACCCCTCAACTTTGTCATTTGGAGCTGATATACCCCTCGTTATAAAAGTGGCTCATATATGCCCTTACCGTTATACAAACGGCTCACATATACCCCTGCCGTTACAAAATGGCTCACATATACCCTTCATTTAACGGAAGTTAAAAAATTAGTTTCAAATTTATATTTATTACTTCTAATTTTTTTAAAAAAATTATTTAGGGGTATATATGATTCTTCTATCAAAGTTCAAGGTATATTTTAATTTTTTTCATACATAAATTATTTTTTGACTTCTTTTATTATAATTATTTGAGTTTCTTATTCTTATTTTATTTTTTTCTTTCATTCCTTAGTTTAAAGAAAAAAAATTAAACTATTTTTTTTTGTGTATTGTAATTTAATTTCGTATTCGAAGAAAAAATTTGGTCATCTACAATAAGTTTTACAAGAATATTAGTGAAACATAAATAAATTTGATTATCAAAATAATAATTTTAAATTAGTCATTGAAACAAAAAAAAGTCAAAAAAATATGTTTGACAAGTATTAAATTTACTCTTATGGGATTATATTTTTTAGAAAAAAATAATAAAAATTTAGATTAAAATTATTATTTTTTTCATTTCCGTTAGAGGAAAAGGGTATATGTGAGCCATTTGTTTACAAGTAGGGGTATATATGAGCCACTTTCATAACAAAGGGTATATCAGCTCTAAATGACAAAGTTGAGGGGTATATCAGATCCTTTTCCCTTTAAATTTTGCCCTTGTTTATTTTGTGGATAAAAATTTATTATCGACCCCTGTTATTAGGTAATCACTAATATCTATAAGAAGTGAAGTCAAAGAGAAGTAAAGGATAAAACTCTATAATTACATGATCAATGTGCAAGGTGCGGTATAACAATCAACTATGCCCTATAATACGTGTGTAATATGTTGACACCCAATTTTGACCCACGTCGGCGTAATTCAATTAGCGAGCTTCATGAGTTTTCCAAATTACTTAAGTTATTAGTTTTATAATTTTGCGAAAATATAACGATTTAATGTTTACATAGTTGTGTATATAGCCGGTATATCTTGTGTATTTGAAACCAACCCAACTTAAAATTAATTTCCAGGCCCAACACCCCCTTTTATTTTTTAAACCCAACAATCCCCAGGCCCATTTATCCATTTAAATAAAATTACCCAACCCACTAAACTTAATCCCAACCCACCCAATTCAGTCCGACCCGACCCAGACCCTTTTCCCCCTTTCTTCTTCCCCCTCCCCTACGCCATTCCCAGAACAGAAACCCCACCCCAAAACTCAGGAAAAAAAACGCAGCAAAACAGACCCCCGAAACGGAAAACGCGTCTCCCTCACGCACAACTCCCCCTCTCATCTCCCTTCCCTCGTATCCCTCACGCGACCTCTCTCTCCTCTCGCCCAGCCAACTCGCAGCAACGGAAACCTGCACTGCAGCTGTCGCGCGACTCTGCAGTGCACAAGACGACACGAAAGGCGTCCTCCTTCGTCCTTGTTAGCTCCAGATGACTACACGTCGCCTCGCAAGTACCACGATTTCATCTCAACCCTCCACCTCGCCTCAAAGCCGTTTGGATGATTTGGAATCGAGGAATATCCCTCAGATTCGGATAAGACTTCGATTTTCAAATTCGAAATGGGCCGAAAATCGCGCCTCTCGCCCCAAATTCGAAACCCTAGTCTCTCTTCTTCTATATAAACCCCCCCTGCGTCTTCAGTAAAGGGGGGTTGGACATTTTTGGGATTTTTCGTTGAGAAAATTTTGGTTGGAACTTCTATTGGAATTTTGGAGAGTTTCTATCACGAAGAGTTGATACGATTTGAGAGAGTAGCCCGTTTCCCCTTTCCGTTTGTCTTAAAGAAATTTGCAGACGACATTGAATTCCGCCTGGCCTTCATTTTCTCTTCTTGTTTCGCTTCGTTGTTTGGGGTTGCTGTCGAGTCGATTCCTTAGTCTAATTTCGGAGTGATACTCTGCCTGAAGCCGGAGTTCTGTTCGTGTTCGAGTGGTTTCGGACCGGTCGAAGTCTCGCTCACCCCTGCTCGTTCCTCGTCCCATTTCGCTGCTCTCCAAAAGGTAACGTCCGTTTGTTTTAATGCAACTTATTACCAACGTTCCTTCATCTACTCTTTTCTTACGTAAGCAAGCTGTGTGGATGTTCGAGGTATTTTGTGTGCTGTTGATCGCTGTAGAAGTAATAGGTTCTGTTGTTGGAAGTTTTCATTAGTTAGGGCAATCCTAATGTCAGTGATTATTTTGTGTTGGTTTGTTTCGCTGGAGTTTGTTATTCGAGAGTCTGGTTTCGAATGATGTGTTTCGTGTTAAAGCAGTGTGTTGTACATGTGAGTTACTCGTCTTCGAATATCCATGAAGACAGAGGACAGAACATGACCTTACTGTTTTGTTTTCTTTGGAATCTTCATGCAACCTTTTATTAATGGATTAACCTTATCTTATGAAATGAAGCATGGTTGTAAATTTTATCGACATGAAGATTTGTTTGTAGTGCTAGTTCTCTGTTATTAGCCTGCTTTGTCCTAAGTTCTCTTTTGTTTGTCATCGTTTCGTATAGTAGTCTAAAGGTTGTGTTTTAGCCATTGGACTCAGCAATGTTCGTGTTGAGACCACTCACATGACGTTCAATCGAGTTTTGTTTTCAACTTACATCGCCTAAAAATCTGATTGGGATTCTTTTGGTTTGGTTTGGAATTTGCGTTGATACCCCTTCCTAAAGATTGATTCTTGGAGTATCACCAACTCGTCATCATGTCGTCTGGCCGTTTCATTGAGTCGGATTGTTTACCTTCGCTTTAAAACCCAAGTTCATTTTGCTTGTGATCCATAGCATTGTTGAAATATTTCTAGTTTCAAGCTTATGTCTAGTCTGTTGGAAATTAAGTAATTGATGTTGTGAGGGCATTTGCTGAGATGCTATTGTTCCATATAGAGAGTCCATTATGTTGTTTGCTAATCATGAAAATGATTTGTTTTGTTTATGGTGATTCTAATTTCTCCCTGTAATAATGTTAAGATACATAATAATTTTAAAGTGTATTTTTTTACCTTTGCCTAACAGCTATGCCTAGATTCACATTTTTTTTCACCACTGTTAGTTCTTTTTTTTAAAATTCCTTTTGTTAGCATTGACATTTAGTGCTTTACCCTACTACATTGAGGATAAGTCCAATTTCAAAATGAAGTATTGCTAAGTTTTGATACTCATTTATACGTGCAACTGTCTGTCGTTACAATTACTTCACCCTTTTAACTTTGTTTGGTTTAGTTCCTTTTATTAGAGTCGTATTTTGGTTTATTTTGAGTTCTTTGAATGAAACTCATTAACTAAAAGTCATTTGTTTAAGTTACATTTTCTTTGTTCCTTATTTTCGGACACTAACCCTTTATTGCTATCTTGTTTCATGTAAAACCTATCCGAGTTCTTCGTGAACTCCCATTTTCCCCCGCTTTGCGAAGGGAGCCATAAAGGCTCGAAATCCTTTTCATACGAGTCGCTAGCAATCAAGTGTCGTGAAGAGTGAAGAGATTTGAAGGAGACGGACATGAAGACCTTTTCTTTATTTTTACGTTATATTTTACTTTGTAATGGGCATAAGCCCTTGTCCTTTTTATCATTCTTGTAATCATTTATATGTTTAGATTAGGACAGGTGAATGGGTTGAAACCCAAAAAACAGGTGGGTCCAAAATTCGGTCAAGGCGGACAGAACCCGAATTTGGACCCAAAATCTCTCTCTCTCTCTCTCTCTCTCTTTCTCTCTCTTTGCTATTCGCTTACGTATTTGCTCATATTTCGTTAGTTTTAGGACTAGGAAACTCCAAATCCCCTTTGAAATGCCTTTCTATTTTATCAAGTTAAAACTAAATCTTAAAAACAATAAGTATTTCAAAATTCGTAAAGTCTGTCTAGATAAAATCTTAACTTTGACAGATTCGCAAAATACAAGATAAGAAACATATTTCAAAACTTGTCAAATTTGCCTAGATAAAAATCAAGAAGTTCAAAATTGCAAAAGTTAAAACAAAAATAGTCAAATAGTTAGTCGCCGGAAAATCGTATTAAGCGGAGCGTCTTAGGTGCTTTTTCGAAACCTTCCTAAGACGCTAATAGGAATCCCGAACCCATTAGAAATTTTTCAAACGATTTTTCTGTTTAGTTGTTTGAAAAGTAAGTTTTTCTTGATTTTTCTTAAAAAATTAAGTGGCGACTCCTAAAAGTCGAAAATACCTCGAAAATAAAACAAACTCTTTCGAAATCATTTTTTTCGATAAAACAGAAATGGCGACTCTGCTGGGGACGGAGGATTCTAACCCTAAGACTAACTTTGTTTGACTAACTTGTAATTAATTGTTTAATTGCTTAGATTACTTAGTTTTGGAATTTGCACTTTCTCATGGCATAACTTCCGCCAAACGGCAACTAGACTGCATTAGGAAACGGAAGTTACGCGGCTTACCGCGACTTCTCTCAGAAATACCCCAAGAACTCATTTGGGAGTNCCCACAACTTAATTTTAGGTGTAATTACATATCACTTGTACAAATTATACACATATATATACACAAGCATATGACAACTATACAAATAATACCATTAGCCTCTCTTGCTCGCCTCTCTCCTCCCACTCCCTATCTCGTGCACCTCTCTCCTCCATATAACATGTATATATGAATCGTAATGATCAAACTATAGCTATGGAGCATAACTAAGTTATTTTTGAGTGATTATATAGGAAAATTCCCCATTTTTCATTTGTTTAAGGTAAATGCAACCAGAAATATTCAAGTTGGGCCTACCTCTTTTGTAGGTCTTTCTGAAGCCCGTATCCCAGCCTAAACTCTGGACTGCTCGACTTATGGGCCCATACCCCAAATCCTGTAAGTTAACAGGGCTGGCCCGGAGACAAATATAACAAACTTTGATTGTTTCACGATAATTCAAGGTAGGGTTCGGTTATTCAATTTTTTCATGTTTGATTGATTATAAGTTCTGACAAATATTTTTCTCAGAAACAACAAATTTCTTAAACTTTCCTTTTTTCACACCACCCAAAAACCCTACATAGCCCTACCTCTACTCCTAATACTATTTGACAATATTAATAAGGAACAAAAATTGAAGATAGCTATTGCATTTAAATATTTTTTAATAAGAAGGTGTAGAAAAGGTTCAAATTCAAAACATAAATTAGTAGGTAACATATATAAGATCTGAATCTGACAGACTTTCAGAAAACTTTCAAATTTCAACATCATATCCTTAAATCATAATTAAAAGAGCTGACAATAGTCCTGAAATTTTCATCTTAAAATGTTTAGTTCCTTGCACTTTGTATGTGTGGTCCAACATAGAAGTATTTTTTGTTGGACTTTTGTGCTGACAGCTGAGCTAGCTTTGTAAATTGTAATCCTAATCTTTTGCTTTGCTTATCTTTCCACCTTTTATATTCATTATAATGGCCACAAATGAGAATTAAAATTAAATCTGGCTTGGCAGCAAATTTAATTTCTCTCGAGTCAAATTTGCCTTTAATGAATGACTACATGTGTGTGTAACTTCATTGATACAAGTAAGAAGATGCATGCACTGAGAAATTTGCATCTATGTCACTAAAATGGAAAAAAGAAGAAAAGGGCTATGAATCTTGAAGAATGCATGTATTTATACATTCTTCTTATACAAAGAACTAGCTAGTACGTACTATGTTTTTAATTAATTAAATGGTTATCGGTCCTTTTTTATACTAGATCAAGATTTGATCGAGTTTATTTTCTTCTTGCACGGATAGTGTATGATTTTATTTTATTTATATCATTAGATTAAGATCTTACCTTCAACGCCAGACAGTAATATGTAATCTTGACTCAATCACATAAAGTATCAGTAAATTAATAAAGCAACAGTATAACTTTGCTTATACTGTTAGCATATAAGTAACGTCATTCTCAGTGTATAAAGAAAATTAAACTTTCAAATTACATATCTATTGGTGAAGCTTCATCATTAAAAAAAAAGGCCCTACAGGCTACATTTTATACAAAAGGTGGGAATGGGTATAGCTGACAAAAACACAAGTGACGCATGCTTTCAGGAGTCAAGGGCGGCCAGGTCATTTATTTATGCATTGAGAATCTCAGTCAAAAATATGGATGACATGATGAATACACTATCTTAACCTTTATTATTATTTTTATCCGTATTTATTTTTGAAACTCGATTAATTTAGATCCGTGTCTAAACAGTTCACTTTAAAAAGCAAAATATTTTTTATATCAAAAAATTTTTATTTAGGGTTTCAACTTGAAACGGCTAATACTGATTACCACTCTATCACAACCTTAATTTGATGATAGTACTACCTTGACCTTGGGCACAGACATCTTAGGTTCTGGACATGAGTTGTTATAGCAGGTTTCAGTACTAAATATTATTATCCTTGCCTTTCAGAAATAATGGATATTGCTAATTTATTCTTCATTGTTTATTCTTATGATTGGCAGCATCAATTTCTTTCACCAGCTAGCTTCATTTGTTTGTTGGTTTTGTATCTACCCTACTATTACTATGATTGAATGCTTGTTGATTATGTTGCAGCTATGCAACATTAATATAACACTTAAAAATATTGCAACTTGCCTTACCCAAATCATGATATGTCCACTACATAATTCGTATCCTACATATCTTCTTCTAGTAGTTATAGTACATGATAACGTACCAACTTTCGTTAGAAAAATATATATTTTACATCAATAAAATCTCTTCATCTTAAAAAAGAGAGATAATATTTAAAATTAAATTTTATAGATTTTTATAAAATTTCGAGGATGCACCAATGTTAGATTAAAGTAATAAGTATGAGAGAAATTGTGGTGGCCAATAACATTAATGTTGGTCTAGTGATCATGTGCAGAGTCAGTGATTCAGATAAGCAAAGACAAAAATCTGCAGATACTGTTAGCACTAATTAAGAAGACATTTATTCATGCTTTCTAAATTCCAAATAACTAGGCTCCCTAGCCCACAATCGAATTTTCTATGTATATAAGGACTCTATCCCCTGCTCCACCACTTCAGGGCCCAACACCTTTTTTCCTTGCCAGCGGCAAATCGATTGTCTTCCCCACATTTTAATTATTTTATAGGTTTTAAAAATTTATCATACAAATCAAAATAAAAGAAAAATATTTAATTAGCTAGCATTTGGTCTTATAGATTTTATATTAGATTTGGAAATTTATTTGAGATTTAAAATTATTTACTCACAAAACTTCTAACAATTTTCTAGATAAATGCATATTTAGAAACATAAATTTAAAAACTCACATTTAAATTAATTCTACGACAAACGGCAGCTTAGTTTTCGATGACACAAGTACTACAACAATGATAGATGAGAAGAAAATCAATAAATTTAAATCCTTGGTCTACTATATATATATATATTACGTTGATCGATAGAAGGATCACATGCATCCCGCACGCCTTCATGAGGAGTTCACTCTTTGATTTAATACCATACTATTATTTATATCTTTTCTACTTCCCATATCTCTGCAGAAGCCCCGGAATAAGGTTGGTTTCTTATTCTCTTCCGTTCAATAATATCTGTTTCATATTAACTTGATATTTATCTTAAAAAATTAATAATATAATAATATTGTTATATTGATTTTGAACATATTAAATTTAATTTTTTGAAAAACATAGTAAATATTTAATAATATTTTATAATAGTGCAAAATAAATATAAAAAATAAATTATTTTTAAATTTTCTAAATTAAATTAGAAAAAATTATTTTTAATATAATGAATAAGTAAAATGGATAAACGAAGTATTAATAAATAAAAATGTGTGTTAGAGATGACATGGTAGTCTCGTGGACAGGCAATAACCACCTAGCTATTTGTGAAAACCATGGTTTTGTCAGGACATATTTTGTTGTATATGTGTCCATTTCCACCTTGTTTTCAGGTTGTTTTCATGCTTTTTTTTTATTGGATTTTTTCATATTGGTAAACTTTTGCCGCAAGCAGAACTTGTGATTGATTGGCAGGCTCGCCCACCCACCTATATGCTTATTCTTTCGTCATATCCTCTGTAGTCTCGTAAAATAAAGAAATTTTAGTTGTAATTTGACATTAATTTATAGTCTCACTTTTCATTTTACTTGACTTACACTTGTCTCAACAAAGGAGTATTTATTAGGAATTTTAGTTCAATCTATTTTAATATATCTAATTTCAATCAAACTCGTCCATTTGACAACCTCAATTAATCGTAATGATCCTCCGTTTTCCATCTTGTGCTCAGCGATCTTCCAAACCAAGACCTAAGCGGCTTTCTACTTTTCTAACGATGAGATATATATAATTGAACACGGTTTATTTATTTCTATTTAACCATCATTAAATTATAAATTACATCCTAATATATATAATTTTATTTTTGTAACATTATTTTGTAATGGTCCCAGTTTAGAATATCAAATGAGAAGGTTCCAGATGTTCGGGGAGAAAACAATTTTTGTAAAGTTAGAACACCCCCTGGAAGCAATAGAGGCAGCCAACTATTTGCGTGTGGGCGAAAAATAGTGGGTCTTTTAAAGATATTACTAGTCATGAACCTGACAAATGAAAATCACTCAAAATTAAATCATATATATTTGGAACCTAATAAAGTTAGGAACCTATTGTGTTTGAATAGGTTGACAATCATTTCTAAGAGGTGACACATGGAAATATATAAAAAAATATATATATAATTGAGATTAAACTATTTACTTAGAAATTCATTCGCAAAATTTGCTCAAATATATTAATATTTCACCTTAACTATTTTATATATATTATTCATATGGTTTTAACAGATTGAATTAAGTGAAGCGGGTCAATAAAATAGTTAAAATAGCAATCTTATTATTCCTTAAAGATTTAGCTTAAAACAGAAATTACGTTTCCATAAGGTAAAATGAAAAAACTATTTAATTTGGTTAGGTAATTTTCTTTGTGAAATATTAATAGTTGAGTGACTTATAGATTATAAAATAAAATTGAGTGTCTTTCTATGTGAACTATCATAAGTTGAGTGACTTTCTAAGTGAACTATTATAAGTTGAGTACTTTTAGATTATAACACAAGGTTGACTAATTTACTAAGTACACTTCTCTAGGTTGACTTGACTATATGAGATATTATCTCAATATATATAATTTGAATAGAAATAATTAACTTTATAAATTATATCTCTTGTCTCTTGTTCATATATAATTTATTTTCAGATCTTTTACGAGTAAAACAATAAAATGTCTATCTATTATATCGTTGTAATGAGCCACAAAACAAGTTGAGGTCGAAAATGACTTGACAAAATTAAAATTAGTTGATAAGACAAAAAGCAATAAATAATTTAGTCTATCATGAGTTATTTAAGAGGATAAGGAAAAAAAGAATTAGTAGAGTTTGAGAAACGAGAGGTACTCATAGCCTTGATCATCCTAGGACATGGCTTGTCACAACAACAACAACAATGGTGGGCCTCAATATTAACAAACTTGTTCTATTATACTTGCTTCACTAACACAAAAGCTTGAAAAGTCACTTGAACATTGAACTATTCCACGTGAACTTCACATGAGTACACCTATTCAACATTGTTTTTGTGTTAAACTTTTGTAAGTTCTTGAAACCAAATGTGGTGCATTCCTTTCAAAATCACATGATCCATATCCATCACTTTCAAAAAAAAAATTTGGCCATGCGATGAAAATTTTATCATTTTACCAATTCGAAATGTTGTAATGATAGGATTGCTTCATGTTTAATTAAAAAGTTCGAATTTAAATCTTAAATATAAAGAAAATTCTATTGAAAGCACCGCTCTCAAATATATCCTATAATGTGTGATTTAAATTTAATCAAAACTCTAATGATAAATTCAAATATTAGTGTGGAGAAAAAGTTAGCACTTCAATTTCATCATCAGAAAACAAAGGAGGTCCCCTTTGATAGCACCAAATCACTTGCTTGCTCCAGAGATGACCACTTGGAAAGCATTCGTTCCTTCAATCTAGGCCCACCTGCCGCACTAGAAATATTTATGACAGAAAATAATTTATGTATTTTTTACATAGGTTAAAAGTATTTGTATATTTTATCCTCCATAAATTCATTAGAAATTTATTATTATTATTCTTATTATAATTTCAAAATAAAAATATAAGAGTGAAATATATTTGAATGTAGATAATTTTTCAAACGTTTTTATCATCCTCAAAAGGAAAATAACATATTTTTTTTTAAACAAGCAAACAAAAGAAAAATATATGTATTTTGGCTCCATATATCTACTTGTAGAATTATGTTAAATTTTTAAATATTATTAGTATATTTTCGAAATAAAAAAAACAGTAGGAGGAAAGATATTTGAATATGGTGGTTTCTTAGATGTTTCGTTCATTCTCATAACGAAAAACAGTACTCTTTCTTTTTCAAAATAAAAGTATTCCGTTGCCGGGACTTGAACCCGGGTCTCTCGGGTGAGAGCCGAGTATCCTAACCAACTAGACTACAACGGATTTTGATAAAAATAGAAATTTGTCTTTTAATAACTGAAATTTCTATCCTACAATATTGATAAATGTTAACTGTAAACCCTATGATATAACTATAATCACATTTAAATGTTTAATTAACTGAATTTCGCACTTTTTGTCTATTAGTTTATAAATATTTACAAATTTATCATAATTATTAATTATCCACAATTTAATTATTCGTATGTTATATTAATATTATATTATTTCTCTATTTTGAGGGTAGCATAATTTTTTAAATAGTCAAATAAAACATGTTTTCGACTCTGAAAAGGTGGAATCACATATTTATTTGATTAAAGATTAATACATATATTCATTTTATCATAAGGATTAAAAGAAGAGCCAATCGCTAAGGGACGCTAAGTGCTATTCCGATGCAATAAAGTGATGATTAATTGGACAAATAATAACCAAGAGCTTGTTAGTCAGCCGTATAAGGACAATAATTTTAAAAAAAAATTCATTACTAATACAAAAAACGTACGTAACATTGCACTCCACAAATATAGCACGGTTTCTAATATTAAAACTCTAGATATTTACCTTTACGTGATTATTATGAAATTTATTATTTTTACGAGATGTAATGTGTAAAGATAAAACGTGTATGTATGAATTGGTCCATATATTTCTATTTTCACATCATGACTTTGTAGCCATCTGCATTGTTTTTTAAAAACAAATAAAAGGAAAAATAAACTAACATCTAAAGCCAACGGGCACTTAAATTAATAGAATTTGAAACAAAACATTTCTATAACAAGAAGTAGGATGTACCGATGTAGTAAGTAATTGAGTTTTAAAGTTGTTAATTGGATTTTGATGGGACCTATAATTATCCATAAGATCGAAAGGAAGATCTTTTGGAGACACTAATCTCCAAATAGCAGATGAAGTGCAACGTTGACTAATTTTATTGTTAATAAAAGCAAGTTGTTTAGTTAAAGCTTAATTATTGGCTATTTTGTCGATACTAATTAATTATCTAGTGGTATCTTTTGCTAGTTGCATCACTAATTAGTTTTCGTGATGATGGCTTCAAATGCTGTGTCACTTTACTAAAAGAGCAATAAAGCTAAACTCTTTCGTACACCAACCGATATTCGAAAAAATAAGCATCAAATGATGTGGTGTAGTGAATGAAAATGATTATTTTGAGCTTAAGTTTTACGTATGAAAAGAAATTCCTAGTAGGGTGTGCTTTTCCCCTTTCTCCTAACAGAACCCTACATGCCGCAACTTCAAAATAATCAAAATTTAATACAAGTATCAAAATTTCAAATAAAAAAAGAACTTAAAGCAAATGAATTTCAATTTTTCTCTATCTATAATTATAAAAAAGAAATATATATATGTTCATTTTTTATTGAGAAAATAAAGCGAAAAAAAAGACATTTTGCGCATTATCCTATTATGCATGTGACAAAATCTACATCAATAGTAACAAACAAATCAATAAAGATTATATTAATCAATTAATAGTTACTTGAATTACTATAAAAATAATATATATAAAAGAAGAAAAACCTTTTTTTCCAGTAATTATGGACTATTTGTAAGTTGTGACGAGGGCATGTCCAGAAAAGGAAAACATATGGGATGGAACGCCAAAATATTACTCTATGAGGATGAAATTAACTGTTCCGTTCGACCCTAGTTGTCACTATTGATTTATTACACTTTAAAAATATAAATAAAAATATAATTTTATTATATCAACCTTTGAATATGAAAAATATAATGCATTAAAAAATTGTAATAGAAAAATGATTATATTAATGATAAGTAAAATTATCCATTGATTTTATGAAATGAACAAGTATGGTTGAACATTCAAAATAATATAATGGACAACTATTGTTGAACGAAGAGGATAATAAAGTTGGATACAAAATATTTTTTTCTAAAATATAATTTATATTTAAGCTACATAAGAGTGCTATAACTAGGTCATAAAAAATACAAAATATTTTAAATAACCTTAGTCCAAAAAATATATTTTGACTCTCAAATTAAGAACTAGGACAATATAGTGAAACGAAGAGAGTATACGATGCCATTACACAATAGAAGGCCTTTTGTTTTGCTAAAGATAGTAAGCCTTCCCAAGAACAAGGGGGAAGTTGGAATTAATAAAGTCCACTAGGTATGGTCAATACCTATATTAATGGAGCCTCATGATATCAATTATTATTAAAACAATAAAAGTATATATTTAGATAATATAAATGATTGTGGAAGAAAAAAGAAATTAGAAATGATCATAAAAGGAAAGAACAAAGGGGGCACATCAACTGTACCACATGCTCAATGATGCAATATTGTTGACCTCAAAAATAAAACTCTATATAATATACTAATATTTTTGCGCCAAAACCATTCGAATTATATATATATAAAAAAAAGGTGAAAATAATTAAATGAAAACAAGGAGCATCTCAAAGGGATAATATTATTATATACTCCGAATATGATATGTTTTTTCGAGATACACAGAACACAGACGACACGATGCACCACTTTCTCACCTTATCTAACTACTTCTATGATTTATAATAAATCGACTAAAAATATAAACAAACTATACAATATGTATGTAAAATAAATGGGAAGCCAATAAATGCGTACGAAGAAAATCTCAGTTTCAACTATATATGTACAGTCAATTTCAGATAAACCTACCATCCATGCTTAGCTAATTGCTAATTTGGATCGTGTTAGGATGAGGAGATTCTTCTATTTAATAAGAGGTCTCCAATTAGAGCTTTTGGAAATGAAAAAGATCTCGTTGAAAGTGTTGTCTCGCAATAATGATAGTATCTTGTACCTGAATCGATGGTTCACTTTTTCTAAGTAATGGAGAAGAGGACCAAAATATACCAACTCAACAATAAGCAAATTCTAATTTAAGTAAATCTTAATATATAAATAAATGAACAACCGACTAAAAATAAAAAAATAGTAGTTTAACCTTTTGTTTTTATAGGATTCCATCTCTTCCCACTCTCTTCTAATAATGAGAAGGAGAAAAAAATTATAGACTATAAAGAGAAAATGATTAATTGGGTACTTACAAGTATAGTAAGAAAGGAAACATCTAAAATAAATTAAAAGAAAAACCCATGTTAAGAATCTCAAAATAGGGGCAACAGAATGATTTTTTTTTTTAAATTTTGTAAAAACAAATATATGTCTGTGTTTTTATTTATTTATTAATTTTTTGTTTGTATTGTTATTCAATAAATATTTTGATTGAAGGCACATGATTAATATTTGATAAGATAATTGAGGTGACATCAATTGATTTAATCACAATAATTCTTGGCTCAGAGGTAAGGCAACACATTGGTTTTCAATTTGAGACAAAATTTGAAGATTATGTATTCGATAAATATGTACATATTAATTATTTGCTTTAAGACAAATACAAAATTTCTACTAAAACTATAAAACTCGATCAAAATCATAAATCTTACGCTAGCTTCGCCGTGCTCTTTCTCAATAGAGATGACAACCCTAGTCTCTACGTATGAATATATTCAATTTCATGTATTTGATTAAACTAACCAAGTATGAAGAGCACATCACTAAATAAGAAACCAATTTTAATAGCAATAAAATTGAGGTTTAAATGTCTTTTTGTTTCGTGATTGAGATAAGCACATCCATTATACTAGACTTTCACAATATATAATCAATGTTATCTTGAGAAAAGGTTAATGAAATGACAGTCAACCAACAACATGTTTGGTTCGATTTCGACTTTAGGGAAAAGTAGCAAATGAGAGAGACATAATGCTCTCAAAAAGTTCGCTGCTACAATTTTTTTTTTTTTAT
The DNA here is from genome assembly GCF_001406875.1 of Solanum pennellii. NCBI lineage: Eukaryota > Viridiplantae > Streptophyta > Magnoliopsida > Solanales > Solanaceae > Solanum > Solanum pennellii. The sequence continues at coordinate 101,610,320 of NC_028637.1, forward strand.
GATTAACGATAAGTATCAGTATTTTAAAAGACGTTTTTAGAATGAGATATACCAAAAACATTTAGAGGTGCAAATGAGAAATGTTAGACTCATCACGGGGCTTAAGCCCAAAGAGTGTATCCTAAAATTTTGAAATGTATATTCTCTCCGTTTTAAAAAGAATGTCTCTATTTTTTTTAGTATGTTTCAAAAATAATGATTTCTTTCCTTTTTTGGCAACACTTTAACTTTAACTTTCCACGTAACATGTTTAAGACTACAAGATTAAAGGGCATTTTGGTACTTTGACATAACTTTAATTTAAAACCACAAGATTAAAAAGTTTTCTTTCTTTTCTTAAACTCCGTTCCAAGTCAACCTAGATCATTCTTTTTGAAACGGATGAAATATTTTATTTGTGTCGTATAAAATGTCTCATTTCACGCTCTCTTTTTCAAAATACTGAACTATGTATTAGTATACTTTTTGGTTTACAAATAAAATATTTAAGCCACCCCCCAAGAAATATTTTGGGTTATATACATAAAAAAAAACTCATTAAATGTGTGAAATCTAAAAGTATTTGAATTATTTGTCTGAAATTTTTAATTAACATTGACATATGAGATAGATAGATATGTATACCTTGTTTCTTCACTTCGGGTGGGTTCAGTCAGAAAGAAAAAAAAACTTAAATTTTTCTATCTTCGTAGTAAAAAAGGTGAACTTATTTTTAGGACACCATTTTTTTTAAACGTGAAGAGTAATTTTATTTTTTGAGAAAGTAGAAAACAAGTTCCACAGGTAATGTTCTACATTTTAATTATATTTTACCATTCTCCAACGTAACCACCATCCTGATCACTCAACACCCCTAGCCCCGCCATCTCTCATACTATTCTTTAAATTATATACAAAATACTTTTAGGATAATATTTTACTTATTTATGAAACACAAAAAATAATTTAATAGATCACTTATTTTTCTTTAAAATACTGTTCTTCATACGAACACACCCTTAATTAATTTTTTTCAGTAGCATATTCAAAAAAAAATTCTAGTACGAGTAAATAAATAATCAAATCATCTTAATTCCTCTCCTTTGATTGTATGGACACACAGAAATTTCATTTTTGAATTAAGTTACGCTATGCTTCTAGCAGAAAATTGATTTCATGTTTCAGACACACGACAATTACGGTTCTTATAATAAATAAAAAAGAATTTTGTTTTTATAGAATAACCATGACAACACAATAGAGGACAAAAACTAAAAGGAAAAAATGGTATTCCAAGGAAAAAATTCACACTTTTTGTTAAGTGTATAGTAAGCACATAGAAAGAAAATTTGAGTTGTAATGACGAGGCTTAAAAACTTGTCCTTAAGAGATGTCACAACATTCGAGGCACTCAAAGAATATTTATAGAAAATTTTAGTAGCTCATTTTATTACTCTCTCCGTTCCAAAAGGATTGACCTAATTTGACTTGGAATAAAATTTAATAAAAGAAAGAAGATTTTTTAATCTGTGGTTATAATTTAAAGTTATATTAAATATACTAAAATATCTTTTAATCTTGTGGTCTTAAATATAATTAAAATGTTGTCAAAAAAAAAGAAAAAAATTGTTCTTTTTGAAACAAACTAAAAAGGAAATAAATTATTCTTTTTGAAACATTAGGAGTAATAATTATTTGCATGTGATCATCCCATAATTTTCTTTCTTATTTTTTCTACCACATTTTTCTAGTACATCTTTTTGTAATTATAAAACAAGAAGTGTAATAGGCAGTGAGATCATAACGATAACAAGATATGCAAGGTAAAAGGTCTTCTAATATAATTTATTTTATTGTCTTGCCAAAGAAAACATAATTGGTAATTGAAAAGTCAAAAACTAATTAAAAGAATCGAATCGAATTGAACCTACTTTTAAATTTAAATTGTATATTTATATATTGAAAGTCAAAAGTTTTTGTGATTTATTTTAATGTAATAAAATTGTAAACTTTTATAAAAAGAAATAGTCATTCATTTTGACTTACCAAACACACCTCTCAACCAACATAAATAAAATGATAATTTAATTATGTTACTTTTGAATATAATAAATTTAGTATTTTGATAAATAATTATAATTAACAATTAAAATAAATAAAAAATTATCTCTAATATTTTAAATTAAGAATTGGCCTAATTGTCAATGAAATGATTGAAAATTCAAAGTTTTGTTCAAAATTTAATAAAAATAAAAAGTATTAAATAATTTCTTTCCCCGGTGTTAACTTACATAATATCAAAGTGTATGAAAATTGACCCAGACACCGTAATTATAAAAAAAAAAAATGCACGGAGGGAGTATAAACAAACAATATTACGTAACAATTACTACTCCTAAAAGGATAAACAAACCGCGGTTAAGTTATTTAAGTGTACTTTTGTTAACCATGGTTAAAGACAAAACAGAGTTGGAAGCTTTTTTATACTCTTTTTTTTTCTGTGTCAAGTTAAAAGGCAAAGTGCTATACATTTTTGTGCTTTCAGTAATATACTGCGAGAGTTTCTTCGTTCCTCGGCCACCTGCAAATTCGCAAACCTTTCGCCGCCTTCTATTACTCCCCAAAATCCTCACTTTGCAATCTTTTTTTACTTTCTCTCTCTAAATCTTCTTTACATTTTCAAGAAGTACAGTTGTTTTTGTTGGAGCTCAAAAACCCAAGTGACTTGGGTTTAGCTGTGAAGTTTTCCACTTTTTCGGAATGCTATGTTGAGCATGTGGACTCCCAAATATTGGTGATTTCAAGAAAAAAAATTGTATCTTTGAGGAAAATACTAGTTCAAGAATAAGATTTTCTTGCAGAAACTTGGGTGTTTTTTTCTTTTTGGGGTGAGAGCTTTCTACTTTAGTGAACTGATCTTGAAGCTGAGTGTTAATCTTGGTGTGTATATTGAAGAGGTGGGTTTTGTTTTATGTTAAGCAATAGTTGTTTGTATTATTTTATATAAATAGTAATTGTGGGTTGTTAATTAATTAAGGAAATCTTGAAGGGTTTTATACTCTAATGATTGAAATTGAATAAAAAGAATTGAACTTTTTAACTCAAAGAAAGCTCAAGTTGGTTGGTGTATTATTTTAAAGTATCTGAATGAAGTCTCATTAAACAATTGGGGGTTTGACTGGTAACTTAATATTTATATCTTTACTACTGTTATGGGTTTTATATAAATTTACTGATTAGGACATTTGTTTATGGAAACAGTTTTTGGTTTACAGTATTATATGCTTGAATAAAGTCTGAAATGTTTGTATTGTTGTCGAAAAGAAGTGTTACTGGACCAGGTGTGGAAGGCTTCCCAATAATGCTTGAGTGCCTAAACATAGATCAATTCTGAGTAGCAGTTAACACACTTGTTCATCATGCCTCTCTCTGAGTTTTTGAAGATGGCTATTGGGAAGCTTGAATCTGGCCAGCAGAAGATCTCATCTACCTCAAATCTGTCATCTTTGTGAGTAAAGCTTCTATTTTGCAATTCGTGTTTTTAAATAAAATGTTCCCGTTTGCATCTTATTAATGCTCTTTTATGCTTGGAGCTAGTTGATTAATAGTTTGCTAGTTAGTTGTTGCTATGTTTTGAGAATTTTGCTTTTTTTTTTATGCAGTCCTGAGAATGACTTGGTTGAGCTTAAATGGCAAAATGGTCAGATTGTGATGCAAGGACAGAACAGTAGTGCTAAGAAAAGTACTGTTCCTAATAATCTTCCGTCGAGTGCCTCAGGGGATCGAGACAAGTACACGGGAAATTCATCAACCTCTAAGATTGGGAAGTTTGGTCTGATGGACACCATGTTGAATGATATGTCATTATCTGTGCCCACTGGTGAATTAGATTTGATTCAAGAGGATGAAGGGGTGCCTTGGTTAGGATATCCAGCAGATGACAGTCTGCAACAAGATTATTGTGCTCAACTATTACCTGAAATATCTGGCGTGACGGCAAATGGACAGTCTGGACTGAGTGTATTTGGTTTAATAAATAAGAGAGGTAGTTCTGACAAGATGATTGGGGATTCACACAGTGTTCCTGTTCATAATGCTGTGAATTTTGAGCAAAGAAATACATCAAAGGTTTCTCCCTCTTCCAGATTTAGCCCGTTAAGTTCATTGCCATCTCAGAAAGGTCATGCGTCAATGCCTACCCTAGAATCAGGAGTTTCAGATGTCTTTAGCAGTAAAAATAGCAATACTCCAATATCTGTTTTGGGGGGATCAAATCAAAGAAAAGCTTCAGCTGGTGATGTTAAAAGCAATAAAATTCAAAAGCAAAACATGCCTGGAAATAGGTCCAATTTGTTGAACTTCTCACATTTCTCAAGACCTGCTACATTAGTTAAAGCAGCTAAGCTTCAAAGTAGTACTGGGGGTTCAAATATCTCAGATTCACCTATTTTAGAAGCTAAGGGAAAAAAAGGAGAAGAAAAAGTGACAATTGGTGACAATCATGTTAGTATAGCAGCAACTGAAAACTTCTTAACTTCTAAGAAGGATAACTTTCCCCACTATCCAACTAATGGGGTATCTTCCCAACTCGAGTCAAGACCATCTGGAGCCAGCTTTCATGATAGATCATGTCAGGTTGAACAGTCTGATAATGCATTCAGAGATTGTTCAAGTAACAATGACAACACCTATGATCATTTTACCAGTGCTAAGGCAACCAAGCATATTGCCGATGGTGAAAGAAATGTTGAACATGGGGTTGCTTGCTCATCTGTATGTTCTGGTAGCAGTGCAGAGAGAGGATCAAGTGATCAGCCTCTTAACCTAAAGAGGAAAACCCGAGATAATGAGGAGTTTGAGTGTCGAAGTGAAGTAAGTGTATTGCTTAAAGGCCATTATATTTTAACCTTGTTTTGTAGTATGTTACTTAATTGTCAGGATGTTCAACAGTCTGACAAGGAAATTCTTTGTTCAGGATGTTGAAGAAGAATCTGTTGGTATAAAAAAACCTTCTGCTGCTCGAGGAGGTACAGGTTCAAAGAGAAGCCGAGCTGCAGAGGTGCATAATTTATCTGAGCGGGTAAGCAAACCATTACCACAGCATCTGAGGTTTTTGGCAATATTCTGGTTGTAGATCTTGTTGAGACATTCTGGATCTAAATGCTTTCTTATTCATTTTCTGCAAACAGAGGCGAAGGGATAGGATTAATGAGAAGATGCGTGCATTACAGGAACTTATACCCAACTGCAACAAGGTATGAAAAATCTTGGATAAGTTAATGTCATGCTGACAAGTTTGATTTCTATCGTTATGTCCATTCTTGTTAAAACCATATGTCATTAAGCAATCAACTTTACGAGTTAGTCAAAAACTTGAAAATGTGATTATTTATTTAAGCTCAATGCATAAGCTTGAATAAGATTTTTCTGATATTATACTATATATTTCAAGTTCCCTTGGAACTGACATTGTTTGATGAAGTGTTGCTGGTAATCTTAAAACTAGCCATCACCTGTAGTTTCTCATTTTCATTTTTTTGATGGGTTCCCCTATTGATTGCTAGGCGGATAAAGCTTCGATGCTTGATGAAGCTATTGAATATTTGAAGACACTTCAACTGCAAGTACAGGTTAGATGATAGTTTTCTATGCTTGTGCATTTTGCTTCTTAAGAACTGGAAATTGAAGTCATAACTACAATTGCTAACTGCCTCATCCCATTTGTTTATTTTGCAGATAATGTCTATGGGAGCAGGGCTATGCGTCCCGCCAATGATGTTTCCTATGCAGCACATGCATGGAGCCCAGATGCCACATTTCTCCCCAATGAGTTTAGGGATGGGTATGGGGATGGGATTTGGGATGGGTATGCTTGAGATGAATGGTAGATCTTCTGGCTACCCCATGTATCCAATGCCCTCTGTGCAAGGAGGGCATTTTCCCTCACCTCCTATTCCTGCTTCCACCGCTTATCCAGGAATAGCTGTATCTAATCGTCACGTATTTGCACATCCTGGTCAAGGACTTCCAATGTCAATTCCTCGAGCATCTCTGGGTCCTTTGGCCGGGCAACCATCAACAGGTGCTGCTGTTCCTATGAATGTTGCAAGAGAAGGGGTTCCGGTGGAGATACGGGGTGCACAACCAAATTTGGATTCCAAAACTCCAGTACACAAGAACTCACAGATAGTCCAAAATGCTGAAGCTAGCTGCCCACAGAATCAGACATGCAGTCAGGTGTGTGTTTTTATGAAAGACTCGTGATTTTCTATCTATTGAACAGGAGATCAGGAAAAAGTAGATAAAGAGAAACAAATGATAGAGTTATTACAATTGCTTTTTTACTGTTTGAAATAGTTTCTACTTTTTATTTTGTGGTTCTGTTTATAAAGATGGCAAGAGTTCGATGGGATCCTAGGCTAATTCAACAAAGAAAAGATCATTCAATATGAGAAGATTGTTTTGTACAACAGTATGCTTTTACTTCATAGGCTGATACTCGTAAATGTAGTAGTCATGGTATAGTTAAGGTATCAGCATTTGGAACTTTAATTTGAGAAGACCATGTGATACTATACATATGTAAATAGATAAGAAACTTGATTTTTTTCCCAAAAAAATGGCAAAATACTGTCCAGACTATAATGCACCAAGGAGAAATCACCTAGCGATCTTTTGTCTCCTCATTTGCTTAAGGCTTGGTGGACATAGTTATCCAATATCCTTTGCTGGTGGTTAAGCAGGTACAAGTTATGATAATATCAAGGTGCAAACTAAGCTGGTTCGAATAGAAATTCTAACTTCATTAGGATACTTTTTGAGATATTGTTTCTCGTGAATCTGGTTTATTTTCTTTCATCGTCTGTTCCTTAAGCTGAGGACTAATACTGTAAAGTTCTGCACCTGTATTATCTGGGGTCAAGTGTATTTGTCTAACATAATCATTGCTTGCATTCATATCTGTATATTTTGCTTTCCGTTCATGGTGTAGTCCTTCTTGTTGTCAGATAACATCAGTGATGTATCATAATAATTTCTATTTCCTGCTATACCAGGTACAAGCAACAAATGAAGTTCTGGAAAAATCAGCACAAAAAAATGACCAACTCCCTGATGTCATTGGTAGTGCAGCAAATAGGTTGACCAACCGAACAAATGTGCCCGGAAATGAAGCTGGTGAGTTTGTATTAGAAAACGAATAACTTCATTCATTATGCGAAGATGGTTCTTCCCTATTATATTGTGAATCTCTGCCAAAACACCCTTTGTTGTAATGTATATATGGTCCTTCCTTTTGTCTACATGACCTGGAAGATAATTGAGTATTTCACTGAATGCAGGTCCCAGTTTGTAGACAACTGTAGGTTCTGATCAAATGACTGTTTGGTTCCATCCTAACTGGGAAGAAGTCATTTCTCATTCAGTGGAAGGTAGCCTCTTTTAACTCCGACCGATGTGCAGTTGTGAGAATTTATTGTTACTGGAGATGAATGGTAGAGTTCCGGAATGAAGTTGGTTTTTGCAACTGCCATCAGAATGTAGACAAATGCATGCACAGACCTTGGTAATATAAAGACACCATAAGTTTCTCCTTCCAATGTACATCAAAGATATCTAAAAGCAGGGAGCAGCATCTCAACAATGTAGTGTGTATCAGACATCAACGTTCTTCAAATAATAAAATAGCGCAAGCATTTCTCTTATATTCACCTGTATGTGCTTTTCATTATCCATATGAGCCTACTCTTTTCTCTTGAGATCATTTTGCAACCTGGTGTTTGGTAATTTTTCTCTATGCATGCTAAATTTAGTTCTGTTATACGAGGCAGAGAAATTTTAATTATTCAACTGAAGCTAGGTTTTTTTTTTTTGTATGGAGTATCAATATATACTAGGAACAGTTGAAAGTATCAACCAATCAAGGAACGTATAATTGCGGAAGTTAATGATGAGAATATAAGGATTAAAACCATCAAGTTCAAATTCTTGCTGCTTTCAAGTCTTCAACTTCTCAACAAATTTTGTTCCTATTCGCTTAGGCTAAGATTAAAAGAAGGCTTTTACTGGGAGAAGGGAAAACAGAATGATTCTTTTCAGCTTAACCTCGATGGGTAGAGTTACCTTGTTATATACCATTGTTATGAAAAAAAGAAAAAAAGCATGCTGATTTGCTTTTGTCATCCTGCTAATGTTCTTGATTCTCTCTATAAGAGCTACAAAGAAAGATAGGAAAAAAGGAGTTACTGCAGCTGTAGTTGAACTTGACACAAGCCTTAAAAGTTGGTTAGTATAAATTTTAAAAACTTGAAAGTTGCTAATGAGAAGAAGCTGCAAAGAAGCAGTCCTTTTCACGCCATTAATCCAGCTTGATAGTGAATTTATTGCACATGTAGCTTCTATGCCCCAGTTTTGAGTCCATTAATTTCCTCTGATGAGAATTGTGTTGTGCATAGCATCATTTTTAAGGATGAGACGTGTGCGTCTCCTCATCACTTCTTTTATATATGCTGGATCCTGTATGCATATATACTTTTTGTTTCCCAAAAAATGGATACCACATTTACATTGGATGTGCAGACAGTCCCACATTAATATGACTGACTACACAAGTAATCTCATAAATGAGATTTTTTAACCATGACAAGCAACAATAAAAAGGATTTGCAGCAAGAACAAGCCTACATGTAGAAAATATGACACTTTATGTACATCATCATCCAATCAATTGAATAGGTTTCTCCACAAACTCACAAACTGAATTAAAAGTCAAATATTGACTAGAAAGCACAACTATACAATACCTATGACAAACACTAGAATCATACGACATCCCGAACAGAGCAACCAATATATCTGACCCAAAAAAATGAAAAAAAGGTTTAAGAAAAGAAAAAATAAAAGATCGCACAACTAATAAAACAACTCACTTATGATCATTGTAATGTTTCTTCCCTTTATCTTATTTGGTTTTAACTTCATTCTTTGTATCAGATTTAGAGCCGGGAGACTTTCCAATGATTGCTTTCTTAGCCTTCACAAAAGACTGCTTCACCTTGGACATAAGGTTATTTGACTGCTTTGTCTTTACTGGTACTTCTTCTGTAGTTTTCTTGTCTTCACCATCCTTAGGAGCTTCTGTTTTTGCTGTCTCCTCAACTTCTTTCTCACCTTCAGCAGTCTTCAGATCTTTAGTCTCTGTCTCCAACTTCTGAGCGTCTTCAACTGATGGTTCAGCAGTAGCATTCTCATCCACTTTCTTCTCAACTTCTGCAGCTTCATTGCCTTCAATTGTAGGAACTGTGACATCCTTTGAGCTCCCATTTTCCGCAATTTGTTCAATGTCTCTAGAACCAATCACCACTTCTGGAGCCTTTTCAGCAACTTCAGATGTTTCAACTCCCTTTGCTTCTGGTTCAGCTAATTCTTCAGTTGCAACACTCTTCTCCACCTTCTCATCTTGACCAACAGTTTTCACATCCTTTATTTCTCTTTCGACATTTTCCACCTCTTCTTTTGGTGGTGCTTCAGCATCTTTAGCCTCTGGAACCAATTCCACATTGTCTGCAGCAACTTCTGTAGGACTTTCCTCGTCCATTTTCTGCATGAGTGTTTCTAAAGTAGTTGAGGTTACTTGATTTGAGCTCTCTGGAACAACAGGTTCCCCTTTTGGGGACTCTTCTACCTTATCCACTGGAATCACTTCTTCATTTCCGGTAACAGCCTCGGCAGCTTCTTGCTCAATCTTTTGAGTAGCTTCAGTTGGCTTTTCCTCTACAATGGGAGCTGGCTCTGAAGCTTCTTCCTTAGGTTCTGCTTTTGGAACTTCTGCCTCTAAAACTTTTTGCTGTTCACTGGCCTCTAAGTCTATTTGCTCCTTCTTTTCCTCAACAGCCTCAATTGACGTTTCCACGATGTCAACTGTTGCTGGCTGCTTCTCAGGCTCTATTTTGGATTCTTTGTCTAGAGTTTCAACATTTCCAGCCTCTGTTTGGACCTCTGGTTCACTTTTGGTAATATCAGCAACTTGATCAGGAATAATCTGAGCTTCTGGCTCAGGGGCAGATTCCTTGGTTAATTCAGGAATATCTTTGGTAGTGACATTCAATGCAGGTGTCTCTTCTTGTTTCTTAACTTCTTCGACAGTAGGAGGCTCAATTTCCTTGTCTGCTGTCTTTTCTTCTGATTCTGCTGAAGTAGCAGGTATGCTTGGTAATTCCTCAGCTTTTGGCTTCTCTGCATCGTGAGTTGTGGCTAGTGGAGAAGGTGGTTCATCAACTTCTTTCTCCTCTTCAACTGTTGGGGGCAGTGGTTCATCAGCTATTGGCTTTTCTTCCTCGACGCTTTTCTTTACATCTTCAATTATAGTTACTGGAGGTTCCTCAATCGTTGGCTTCTCTTCTTCATCAGCTTTCTTTACTTCTTCCGCTATTGTTGGAGCTGGTTCATCAGCTTTAGGCTTCACTTCCTCATCAGCTTTCTGTACTTCTTCCACTATTGTTGGAGCTGGTTCATCAGCTTCAGGCTTCTCTTTCTCATCACTTTTCTTTACCTCTGCGATTATGGTTGGTGGTGGTTCCTCTATCGTGGGCTGCTCATCAGCTGTCTTTACTTCAACTATTGTTGGAATTGGTTCATCAGCTTTAGGCTTCTCTTCATCATCACTCTTCTTCACCTCTTCAAGGATAGTTACTGGTGGTTCTTCTGTTGTCAGCTTCTCTTCCTCATCAGCTTTCTTTACTTCTTCAACTACAGTAGGAACTGGTTCATCAGCAACAGGCTTTTGCTCCTCCACAGCTTTCTTCACCTCTTCAATTTCCAGGACTTGTGGTTCATCAACTTTTTGCTTCTCTTCTTCATCATTGCTCTTTAGTTCCTCTATGATGGCTGAAGGTGGTGTCTCAACTGTTGACTTCTCTACCTCATCAACTATTGCTGGGGCAGCTTCGTCCGTTATTGGCTTCTCATCTTTCTTCACTTCTTCAGTTATCACTTGGGATGATTCCTCTGCATTTGGCTTCTCCCCGTCATCAACTTCCACTGATTTTGGCTTTTCCTCCTCATTCTTGTCTGGCTCTTCAATTACTGTTGATTCGCTTTTTGTGTCCTCTACTTTTACCACTGGTTCAGTAGAAGAAACCACTGGACTTGGGGAATCTTCATTCTCCTTGGTAAGGGGAACACTCTCTCCTTCAATAGTCTTAACCTCTTCAGGCAGCACTTCCTTCTCAGCTTGCTGCAGTAAACATGAAGAAGCAATGAGAATAGAAGAAACTAGAAATCAAATGAGAAAATGAAAAAATAAAATCTTTGACATTAAGCTTTCAGTTTTGGTGTGTGGGGTAGGTCACTATCAGTTTCTTTGAAGAAACTTGATGTAACTGAGTTGGTAACATAAATCTGAACTAGTTAAAAAGAGGACAAATTTAGGGAAACACATAATGTAATTTCCTCATCAGTCACAAGTCACAAAAAAGATTGATACTACTAACTTTTGTCACATTCAAGTTACTTCCTAAGTCAAAAGGATGATGAAATAAACAGCCCAGAACATCAACACAAAAGCAAGATTCCAGCATAGCTATAAAAAAATTCATTTCAATTCTTCTGTTATGATATCATGAATAAAAACTACAGAATAATTTCATCATCTTCCTTAGAAAAAAGTCCATAGTTTTCTGTTCTGTAGACTAGTAAAATTCACTTGTGAACACTAAAGTTCTCTGTTTTTAATTGCTTACTGATAGCAGCAACCAATAAGGCTCAAAGAACAAATCTGTTCTGTGCTAGAAAAACTCAAAGATCAAAATTTACAATATGAAATCTAGAATTTACTCTCTGCTAGTAAAACTCAAACACATAACAGTAGCTTATGATAAAGCAGAACAAAGGATATATATGCTGCAAAACTCTTTTGTATAAAACTAAAACCAAACAACCAAAAAGTAACAGAACACATACATATCTGGTAAAAATAATCAGCAAGAAGAAGAGAAAACTCAGAAGAAGCTTACCTCAGAGACAGCAGTTGGATGATCTGATGAAACAGTATTAGTAGCCATGTATAGAGATTGATGATGAAGAATTGAAAGAAATGATCCTTCTTAAACTGATAAGCAAGATTGAGTAGAGTAAAGAAAATAAAGAAAAAAGGGGTAGTAGACAAGAAAGGAAAAAGAATGATATGGTTGGCAATAGCCCAAAAAAAAAAGGCTTATACACAAAGTAAGTAAGTAGAGCAAACCACACTCTCTCTGTGTCTTGTAACCCCACAGGCCACAGCCAGCCCTTTTGAAAAGTAAGAAACAGGGTGGACTGATGTTCACATGATGAATGATCTGTCACTCACTTGGTGGAATTACTTTTAAAATTTTAACTAATCCTATAAATTTTTTAATTCACTAATACTAATTATGATGGAAAGACAACTTTAAATTTTGAATATAAACAAAAAATCAAATATTAAAATAACTAGGCAAAAAAGGAATATAAATTATGTTTGGGAAAATATGAAGAGGTTTGTGTTGTCAAGAATTGGATTGTCATGGTATGTTATGGGACCATTAGTTTTAACAGCCTAATACTAATAATTTGGGAAACAGTTGTCTATTTTGTCCACTTACAGAGAGTTGCAATTTGAAATTTCATAGATATTTTTCTGGCTTTGGCCCCATTTATTTTTCAGTGAGGCTAACTTCTCTTCACTATAAAAAAGAAAATTATTTTTGGGCATAGGTCCATGGATGGTGTCTAGTTGGTTTTATATGTATGTTTGTAATGAAAAAAAATATGCAATTGTGTACTATGAAGAGGAGGTCCATGACGTTTTAAAAGTTATCTTATGATTATAGAAATCTCTCATTATAAATAGATAAATGTTCTTTAAAGGACATTCCTAACAATCGAGAAACTAATTATATGGGTCTTACATCTTCTAATCTTGTATTTTATTACAAGAAATTTTCCTCATTCACATAAGAAGAGGTGGATCGAGAATTTAGGGCATGAGGCTGTCAATTACTAGCTGTAAAGTTTTGCATAAAAATATAACATCCATTCGTATTTGAACTCCACATGTTTTCATATTTTGAAAATGATCAATAATAGCATCATTGAAAGAAAGAAGTTAATTTTAGGAAAAAAAAAACTTTTCTTTCTTCTATTAGGGTTAACGTAGGGGAAGAACATAGAAGAGTAGATTTTGGTTTTTCTTTTTTTGATGGGGTGTGGTTACGGACTCAAGAATTAAAAGAGGGAGAAATAAAATAAAACAAATAAAATAAAACCAATTATAACCTACACCGAATACGTGTATTTCACGTTAAGTAGTTTTTTTAAAGAAAATAATATGAGTTATATGAATTTGAAAGGAAAATTACTTTTTGTCTGATTTAAACTTCTGAATCATTTCTTTTTTGAATTTAACATAAATAATTAGAAAAATAGTATATATATATCGAATGTAACATGACAAACTATTAAAATCAATGTTTTTCATGTATTGCAACACCAGATTAAACTAACAACTTCAAATTTTTGATTAAACCTCTGAAGTATATAATCTTATATATAACATTTTTTTTCTATAGTAATACATGCACTTACATATATTAAAGTGTAAGATAAATTAAAGAATAACAAAATAAAGACACAACAATTTTAACTAATTAATCAACATCACCTGATAGGTAAACTACCACGAAATGGTTCTTTGACATTGTTGCCTCAAATATGCAATCGGCTATAAGAATCTCAAGTTTTCAATTGTATGATATAATTTGAATAGTAATACACTTATCAAAATTACTGTGCAAATCAATTGGAACTGCATCCTATATTTTTTTTAAAATGTTATGTATATTTATATAAAACTTAATAGAGTACATGAAAAGTTTTCCAACGGATGAAAATTAAAAGAAATAACAAATTTAAAATTAATGGGATAAATGCATATATAATTACATGGTAAAGGTACAGGCAACGGAGGGACAGGTTCGATTTACAGCCATGAAGCTCGAGAGGGTCGATGTAAAGAAGAGGTTAACATCAGCAGCAACCATTGCAAGTTTGGGAGAAGACAATGGTGCTGAAAAGTCCTTGCCACCGCGTGCGAAGAGTGTTCCAAGAAGGAACACTGCCGTGATGAAGCCGTTGAGGCACTTGCCTCCTATGAAGGAGGAAGTTCAGGAAATTGAAACGAAATCAAAATATTGAATAGAGGACAATTTTAGGAAGATGAAAAAGTTAGCAATTCCAAAACATTGAATATAGGTTGTTGTAATTTGAGTGATAATTAAAATATTACTCCTATTTAATTAGCTTGTGTAACAATTTAAATAATACTACTAATTAGATTAGTTATTTTTATTTATTAAATATTTTTATTAAGTAAAAGGCAAAAAAGTAATTCAACTTTGATAATCAAAATTCATTGAATCCCGAAATAAATATTAAACGAAAAAATAATATTTTAAATAATTTCAAGAAAATAAATTAAATTAGATATTTTAATTAAAAATTATTCTAAAGAAGTGGAGAAGTCATATAAACATTTTGATTAAAATAATATAATTTAATATTTAAATTAAATAGTTAAATATCTTTATAACATTTTAATTTATAATAAGAGTAAAATCGTAATTCAATTTTAACTTTTTTGGTTCCCTATCGTAATAATATATGATGAATATTAAAGTTGTGATGTATTAGAGTTTTGATTGGAGGTTCACTTTGACTGTTCTTTATTCGCAGTTTGTAGTTATTATGAGTCTTGAAAACATTAATTAATTGTTGGATAATGTACTTTTATTAGTTCAAAAGTAACTAAAAAAGAAGTTGGGAATGACTTGCAGTAGGGTAGTCAATCTACTAGTTCAAGTAGAACGGTAGGCAGATAAAATAGGTGAGAATAGTTTAATTATAGCAAATGGTTGGTACGTTAACTGCTAGAGGTGTTTCGACAAAAACATTTAGCCCGTTACGTTGGGTTTTGACAAATATATTCCCTCCTTTTAATTTAGGTGATATTTTAAGTTTAAAATTGATTTCGATATATCCAAAGCTAAATTTAAAAGCTAAAATATCGAAGTCACATATATTGTGATCAAGTTGGACACATCCAATTATCCTTATCAGTGAGCTGGAATTTGGTGGACTTATTTTATATATAGTATCTGTTTTAGTTTTCTTATTACAAGTAGGCCGTTGTATTTGGTGTATCAAAAAATATTTTCAAAAAAATAATTGAAGGAGATAGTAATTGATGACAAAAGGTATTTACAATTATCATCACTATTAATTTCAATCTTCATACCGCTGCTCTCAGCAACACTTTAGCCACTATCATCAACGCAAAAATAAACAAAGATAAAAAAATAACGAAAGTACTTTCTTAGTTGTTATTTTCCGTCTTGCTTTATATGGCACGAGTCAGAAGTACTAAAGAATAAACTATATATTTTTCACGTTGAATTCTGATATACAATCTTTAAGTTTTTTGAAACAAAATTAACATGTCTTAAAATTACTTAAAATATAAAAGTTATAATAATCGACTATTCAAAACATTTGATATTAATAGGCATATGAAAAAACTGGCATAAAAAAATACTTATTTCATCCAATTGTGGCAGTTTGGGAACTCATGTAGAATTAAGTTCAGGCAAGGGAATGTGGTGTGTGAGGGAATGTGATGTCCTTCATCACTATATTTTTGTTCAGACGGTTTATACGTAAGTTGATATTCAAATTCGAAGTATCAAATATCAAGTGACGGATCTAGTATTTCGAGGTTCTAGGTGCCACACGACCATATCCTTTGAACAGTAGTACAGTTCCAATACTTGCATTAAACAAGTTTTATGATGGAGCTTTGTCAATGTCAATAGCTTTGGCTGATTGGTTTTTCTGAGTCTAGTTCAGTAACTAGAAGAAGTATATTTTTACAGCATCCCCAACATTTATCGTCCCTTTTTCCTTCCAGGTAATCCTTAGTACCTGTGCTTGACTTATTATATTTACCAAGGAAGCAGAAAGTCATGTCCCAACAAGAGCAGAAGCACTACTAAAGACCAGCTAAGTAGAATTCGAACCCCAAATTGATGCTTAACCCCTCGAGCACTTGAATATTCAGAGCTAACACGCAAAAAAGAAAAGTTTTGAGCTAAGAATTGGGCAGGGACCGCGCGTACGCAGGCCCCCACAGCAACAAATTATGACGTAGGCTCGACCACTTGGGCCGACCTTAGGCAGGCACCCCTCCAAAGTGCAATGGAGGTCACAAGCCTAGGCCATGGGCCTTATTGATCACCCATTGACCCCGTCCAGGTAAGTATGTTTCTCCGAAAGCTCAGTCCATTACTAATACTACACCTTTCTCTTAGATGCCAATGTGGGAGGATTATAATCAAAATGGGAACCTTTTCTGTTTGGAAATAGAAAACGAAAATTAACAAAGCCTATGTATAATGAAAGAATATTTTTCTTATAATTATATGAAAGAATATTTTTCTTATAATTATAAAATTGTGCTTCAACGTCTAAATAGATTAGACATGAAAAATATGCATGAAAAGAGAGCCTCACATATAATCCTTTTCAACATTGGGAATTCACATGGAAGTGCAGCCACCTCTCTGCTTAACTTACTGAATGGTTTTGGCAAAAAACGGAGCAACTAACTTCTCCGAGTAATTTTGATCAAGCAAGTTCTCGGAGTAATTATGACATATAAGTGGCGCAAAACGGCACCAGTTGATGATAATTGTAAGGTTCATTTAAAGAGGCATAAACATAGTTCTATGTGAGTTGCAACACAAAGAGTTCTATACATACGAACCACATGATATTTATCGTTTTCATGCACATTAACATGGACAGAGGATGTATAAACAAGGCTGAACATAAAAGCTGTAGATTAGACCATTGAAGATTGAAAGGAAAAATTATTTTTCCGCTCTACAGGTATACAAGCAAAATAAGTGTCTTGCTCTTCTTTCCCAACAAGGATTGAAGCATACAACAGAAGAGCTGACAAAGGCTGAATTTTGTGAGGCATGAGAGACGCTATAATGACTTTGAACATTGTAATACTCAAGCTCACATTCAGAAGCCAACAAAGAACAAGATAGATACAAGAAGCATCAAAAATCAAGTTCACAAACAACAGCAAGTCTGGAGAAACAATTGAAATAATTTATCCTTGTGCCTTTGATCAAAATCACAATTGACCCTCATTGCACATTCTAACAGTTCACGCAAACATACACTGTGACGCTCGATAAGCAGGATACCATGTTTATAGTGATAGTTATAACCTTAGTTTACATCCTACTCCAATACCTTCTCTTACCCTTCCATTTCTTCTTCCACCACCACTCAATTAGCAAGATACCATGCTAAGTGAAAGTTATTCGCACAACACCTTACACTGGATGACAAGAATAAACAAGCACGGTTACAGGATTTTTCTTTGTCTCTAGAAAACACTATATAAATGTGAAAGATTCTACTATGAATGGTAAAAGTAGCTAGACAAGTACCTTGCTTTCAAGGAGAGCTTAATTCTGTCTCTCTTCTTCTTTTCTTTTTTGCTATTCAACCATTTTCTTCATCTCATCATTTAGCTGAAAAAACATCAACAAAATTGCAAATTAATAAAGCATGAAGAACAACATTCAAAGCTAACTCTTCCATTTTCACACAAACAAATACATAGAGAATTTTTTCCGGCATTTCATTTACAATCCAGAAAACCCATTTAACGCCAGACTTCTCCTCTTTCCCATCACTGGGAATTCCTCAAATCTTCAATAAGATATAGAAATTTATAACATCCACGGTTAACTTTACTTCAAATTTATCCCATATCGACAGCACAGTGAGGGTGAGAATACTACTTAATCAAGTGAGGTGAGAAGTATGGGCACGACCTTACTTGAACAGGATCTGTTCTATAGGCTCGTACCATTGCATCCTTGATTTCTAAGGAGACAGGAAACCAAGTCTGGTGGATGAATCATTGCCATTAGACTAGAGCGTGATTAAACAGCACCAGTGCCCGTTGGGGCTCATGGGCGCAGTAGATGATCGTTCTCAGCTAACAATCATGGTGCCTGAGATGGTTTAATGGCTGTCTGACAGACTCTTCAAAAAAATCTTTTTTTTTTTTGGAATTACCCTGCTCTGGTTTTTGAAGATAAGCAAGGCTCCCCATGGCTTCTGGGCTCAGAGCTGCGATAATCGCTATAATTCTTTTCTTGCAGCTGAACCTATGAAATTTCAGATCTTCCCTTCTCCTTTTAGTTTTCTTAATTTCAAAGAATCAATTTTGCTTTACTGTATTTGTTCTTTTCCTTTTTCTTTTGATATAGCCAAATGAATTACCGATTTAGCCAAATTGAATTTTTACTAAGGAATTCGGCTAAAACATAGATAGGACGAATTAATATAATTAATTAACGAGCTTATTAATTTTAATAAAAATAAAATAATTAATTTGATTATAAACTAGTGATTTAAAAATATAACTATAACTTAAACTAAACTAATTTAATAAAATACTTACTAAAATTAAAATTTTCAAATATTTACGAAATATACCAATTATGTCTATAAACTATATGAAAACATATTTACTAATTATAAATTATAAAAATCGATTAAGATTACTTAAAATGACTTTTGAAAAAGTATTTGAATTTTGTAAAACAAATTATTCTATATTGTTTGAAAATTAAGAAGCTCGTGAATTAATTTCTACCGGGGAAGGTCAAAATTGGGTGTTAATATCCTGGACCTGTGAACATGAATAACTTTCACGTAGTGGGTTCATTCAAATTCTTTTAGATTGCATCTCCCAAACGAATTTTACAGTAGCAAAAATAATTTTTTATTGTCTCTTGCTAAATGTTTGTTGTCTAAACAAGGATTAAAAAATATAGCATTCAAAACATTAATCTTTGTTGGACCAGTTGTTCCATTTCATAACCTTCTAATATTCTACGATGAAATCTGTTAGGACAATATATCTTGAAAGCTCTTATTATCGCAGTATCACAAGTTTGAAATTACTTAGATACAATGATTTGATGTATTTATTGTACTTTATGTATAATATTTTTTAGTTTTTATGTGAAACCAATAAAATGATACATAAATTAATAATATATAATGATTTTGATATAATCAAAATTAACCTTCATTATATCTCAAACCATTCTTTAAATTAATAAATATAATAAATATTAATTTAGTGATTAAATAATATCTCTATAAAATAATAAAATTTCATGATTCCCATTCTTTAAATTAATAAATATTAATTTAGCAATTAAATAATATTTCTATAAAAGAATAAAATTTCATGATTCCACCTATATTAATTTATAGAGGTTTTAGCGTACTCATGAAAGGGGATGATGATGAGGTTTTAAACAGATAAAATGTATTCAAAACTATTCTCAAAGCGAGCTTCATCCCATTATATCATTATGCATCAATTTTTGGTCAATTTTGTATATACATCTTTCAAATCATTAAGGTCATTCTTATATATTTCTCTGTTAATGAACAAAACATTTTATCAAAATTATTTTAGGAATACAAAGAATAAATCGCTGAAATAATAGAGCCTGTGGTTGTGGTGTATTAATAATACGTTTGTGGTAACAGGAAGCATATGTTGGTAGTGGATAAGCAGTCCATCTAGAAATTTGAAAACTTTTCCATGAAATATAAATAATCCACTCTACTCAAATTCAACTGATTATATATAAGCAATATTTATGATCACAACGAATATTAAATAAAAGTGAAGGGTGAGAATTCAAATAACTAGCTAAATAAATACAGTTAATGTAGAGAGGTGAAATGAAAACGAACTAAATGTGCAGCGTATTCATAATTTTGGTATACCTTTGAAAGTAAATGTGGTTCTGTTATGAATGAGAGCATGGGCTCCTCCGAGGTCATCCAGCACTCGGAACGTTCTTCGCTGAAGATGGTAAGCCAATACTCCTCTCCACAGCCAACTTATTATCAATTCCCCGTTTACCATGCCAACCACTCTTACCGCTAAATTGAAAGAACCATTCAAGTGATATAGCTTAGTATCAAGAATGATTGTCTCACTACTTGAACTCCATGTGTATTCATCTTCCAGATCCCACAATTCAAACTTTAGTATTTCTTCAGCGTTAAAAGTCATCACACAGAATGACAGGACCTTTTCCTTTTCTATGAGATCCATCCGAACATTTTCTTGTTCTAAAACTTGGCAACAATATCTCTCTCCCGGATGTGATATCACATGAAATTCTTCCTTTTTAATGTCAAATACGATCACATACACTCCGCAACAACGATACGGATGCATTTGCTCAGCCATCCAATAAATAGCATCTGTTTTCACAATAGGAGCAGGGCAAATTGGCATAGGAAATAATATATAATTAAGCTTTGTCCATCCCCTTTCAAAATCCACCTCATTCGATAAAACCGACCTAATTCTAAGTAATATGAATTCTTGTGTGGTTGTTCCCAAATATCTACCCCCAATGCCGTAATATTCCTTGTGGACTGGATGGTAATAGAGTGCAATAACAGTAGTATGTGGGATTTGAAAACTGCGTTGTACTCCAGTTATAGGGTTGAAGATTACATGCCTCATTTGGGAGCCGTAATATATAACTAGGAGCAAACCATAACATCACTAAACAAACAATTCATTACTTCACAAGTGCAACTACGTCTCAATTTTTTCTTCCTTTTCAAAATCCCTCGACTCTTTTTATACCAATCATCGATAAACACTATGTTTATGCCCCACTCCGCTTTACCGTATTGGTGCACAATAACTCTACGGACGGCAGCACCGCCATTTAAATACATGTCGTTGAATTGTGGTGTCGAGATTAAACAATTCCATTTTTTGCACACTAGTTGGCAACGGAGTAAGTCTTCTGCCGAGAGTCTGCACAGAATATTTATCAATATATCATCAGGAAGAAAAAGACTCTTATTTACTTGAAAACAAAACAAGCAAGACGAAAACATTATGTATCATTAAACTGTTACATCTTATTATTTCTTGGGCGTTATATAAGAAAATGACATATAATCGACAAATTATAAGGACATTAGGTGTAAAATAGAATTGGAGTAGGACTTTACTACTTTGTAGTTATCTATAAAGAGAAAAATGAACTTTAGATAATTATAGCTCTTACCTCATAAACTCTACTCTTTCTACGGATACATCAACTTTGTTACCGATCTCATAGGCACTTCAACAGATCAAAAAGTAATTTACCACCTTATTTTTAGGAAAATCATTTGTAAGTATAAACTATCTTTATGATTTAAAAGATGGTAACATTCTCGATAATAATTTTATTTAGGAAAAACTATATAACTATCCTAAGTACTATATTTACCTCTAGTTTGAACAATTACATCATTTTTAATATTTATATCATATATTTTAAAAAATTTAATTTAATATACAAATCTCTTAAATATAATAATTAAATAATTATCTTAAATATAAACTTCTTAATTAATGATCCAAATGAACAAGTCAAATTTTTTATATTCACATAAAACGCATCTCAGGATGTCGTTCCCCACCCACTCGTCCACCAACCCTTTTTCTTCCTTCATCTTCTCTCTTTCTTCCTTCATCCTCTCAACACATTTTTGCATGTTCAAATCAACATTATACATTATGTATCTTGGTTTTATATTTGAGTTAAAGTTCATAATGTTCTTACGTTCAATTTTAAAAAGCTATACAAATTTGATTTTATATTTTTGATTTTATTGTTTCTCAAATACTTTAAATGGCTGGCTATTCTCAAAATCAGATTATTCTTGTTAAAGGTACTACACATTAACAGTACTATACTAATTCAAACAATTTTATTTGTTATTTTCACTCATAAGTTTCTCATTGCAAGACAGACTCTTCATCCGTTAATAATAAAGTCGAGAATAGATCTAAGTATTGAAACTGCTTAATCAAGGGAGAATTACGTCAAGCTTTACTTAACATAACACATACATCATATGATATGTAACAATGTTGGATACACATCAGGTATCTAGTTAAGAGTTGATGTATCTGAGATACATGTTTTTGAATATAATGTATGAAATTGATATTGATACATTAAATTAATATTAGATACATGAAATTAAAATTAGATCATATAAATAGATACATAGAACTAATAATAGACACATATAACAAATATACAAAATTAATACTAGATACTTCTATAATACATATAAATATACTTGTAATAAAATAAAATCAATAAATTTATTATTTCAAAGAATGATACATAAATAATATATGAAATTAATGAGACATAAATACTCTCCTTGATTTCTTCCCTATATTAAGAGATTTGATTAATTTGATATCCAGAATTAACTGTCATGTACTCTAAAAATCATCAATTACTCCTTTAATTAAGTAAATCAGTTACAACTAATTAATTTATATAAAGAAAATACGTATCTCGATTTTAAAATTCGATAGATACATGTATGTGACGGATTCAAAATCATGTTCCTAAGCTTGAAATAGATATGAAAAGTAATCTTTAAAACTATAGAGAATAATTAGAACTTAAACTAGTTTGATTTATGTAATTTGCCCTTACATAATTTAGTGACTTTAATAAGATAAAATTATTGCAATTTACTGATTATTATTGATATAACTGTCAAAGTTTAATGACCACACATGAAATAAATCTGATGAATATATTTCTATCATAATTATTGCTTATAAGAAAATTAAAAGAGATGTCTTCCTTCCTGAATAGCAACTGAATCTGTTTAATTATATTAATCAAATCTGTGTGGATTAAATAAATTCTATTTTCATGGACAACTTTTTAAATTCCCTCTTTCTGTGCTACCAACAATTAGCTTTTGACTTAAGTAGAGCGGCTGATTAGTCAAAACAAAGGATATGATCATATAAAGTTCGGTATTACTAGAAAGGATAGTAGTAAATCTCCTTATTGCAAAATTGTTTATATGTTAAAAACCAATAAATATATAATTCACATATTTTGCTCATTATGTAACGATATTTCAAAAGATTCACCAATAGACAAACTTGGGAAAAATTGACTTGCATGTTACTGCCACATATGTGTGTGAAAGGAAAAAAAACCATAGAAACATTAGAAAATAAGATAAGATGAGGTAAACCAATTATATATTATGTTCGTTTTGTGAATGAACGAAAACAATAAGCATACGCTCACCGCGTGTAAATAGAGTTGTTCACTCCTTTTTAATAATGTTACATGCGGGGAGAAAATGTGAAGTAAGAGTAACAACATTCTTCTATCCCTCTAATTTCTTCTGAAATAGTTGCAATTTTTCAGTCGCAATCTGAAATTACACTATTTTTAGGTGAACCAACAGCGTCTAATTGGGGCGGAGGAAGGCATCAGCGAGCATCTGTCCAAGCTGAATTTGTGCAGCAGTAGTAAGGTGCGTGTAATCTGGTCCGATCTGCAGGCCTTTGGCATCCACATATTTCAAATTCCCAATATTTATCTCTCGCTGAGCTTCCCTCACCAGCTCCATGTATGGCCCTAGTGCTGTTGCAATTCCAATCTGCACCACCCAAAAAAAAAATATCCCTTTAGGACCACCTTATCTCTTCGATCACACGTTTATGAGTCACTGCACCGACATTTGTTTTTTTGAATATTTCTTTTATTCAAAAATATATTTTCCTTTAGATAAATTTAATTATGTTTAGCTAGTTGTGATCAGGAAAAAAAAAGGGTTAATGGGACCTTACGTATTCTCATATTTTATTTCAGACCCGAATCCACAATCTTCAGATTTATTTTAACTCCAAAAGCAGTAGTCAATTTTTTTAATTTTAAAACCAATGAAAAAACTTGTCAACTTCAAATGGCCAAAAGATTGTTAAAGTAAAACAGAGCAAACGTTCTAGGCCACAGCTAGGAACAAAGATGGTAAACTCATAGTATTTGCATATATCCAATAATTTTCTCAAAGAAGACATACCTGAATCACAGTTAGATTAGGCATTCCCAGATCGTGGCGCACATGGTTGAAGAATCTCTCCAATCTGACCTTATACATTTTGGCATCTTCAAGTGTCTTTGTATCACTCTCACCTTGGAACCACAACAATGCCCTGATCTTTCCGCCGCCTCGTGTGGCCGCTTTTGTCCTCTTTATCATGTTCCTGTAAAGGAAGCCGCCTGGAGCCCATTCAGTAATACTCGTTCCTCCAACAGCACAAGGAACCAACCCAATTACTCCAATACTTGGATCTTTTCTCAAAACAGTATTGGCAAATGGCATCCCTGGACCAATCCCACAAGTGTTGTTCACATCTATGTCCTTGTGAAGGGGTTCATGAGCCTCAACCCATTTAAGTCCTCCACTTAGTCGGAGGATTGATGGGTTGGACTCGCATTCACGTGGGATGACACCATCCCATGACTCATTAACTACTCCGGGACGGAGTGAGTGATTAATCACTCCGCCTCGACCGGAAATGTTGCTCTGCCCTGCTAAAATGAATATGTTTTTAACCAGTGAATAATTTTCTAGATCTGCTGTCGTTACCCAACCAGCGTGTGCTAAAATCAGCAATAACAGATAAGGAAGCATTGTTTTTCTGTGATAAAAGGAATTCAAAATAATTTTTTTATAGATTAGATCTAGAAAACTATGGGCTGAGAGTGGGGTGATAGAGGGCGAGCTATTAAGTAAAAGTGATTGGATCCTTTATTGCTAGGACTACTTTATGCAGCCCCACCACTGATTAATTAACACTAACATACAAATTTCAAAGCGGTACCACTGCACTGCACAACGTTTTCTAAAAAAAAAAACATTGCCCATTCAGAATGTTGTGTTATGGGCATTATTTATTCAGTAATCATTTTCATTTTTATAAATTTATTAGCGGTACTGAGGAGCCCGTGATAGATAAGCAACTTTGATTTATTAGGCCGTCTAAAAAAACACAACTCTGATTCATATATTGACATAATAATAAAGTTCTGTCAAGCAGCATTATATTAAATAAAATAGTAAAATGAAAAAGTGAAAGGGTTAATTAAAAACGGCATCCAACTTGTGAAGATCCATCAAATTCTACAATCAGTAGCGCATGATGATGGGAATTGAAGGCAACTACTTACTCATATCCGGAGTGACTTAATAAGGTGAAAATATATGTGTATTGATGATAATTAGTTGAGAAGTGAGAGCTCATGACAAGCATTTCCTCTTAAACGGTGCTCAGAGTATCCATCCATATATGTCCTCCGGAAGAGGTTTACAAAGCTCAGTTTTGGAATATAAGACAA
The DNA here is from genome assembly GCF_001406875.1 of Solanum pennellii. NCBI lineage: Eukaryota > Viridiplantae > Streptophyta > Magnoliopsida > Solanales > Solanaceae > Solanum > Solanum pennellii. The sequence continues at coordinate 101,635,678 of NC_028637.1, forward strand.
CAAAGAATGAACCTGTTTCATTTAGTACTCATCATCTTGTCTATATCTAAAATCTCAACTTATCTTCTGTTTTTACTTCTCATGTAAATAAATGCATACATGTTGTTTCTCTTTTTCTACAACTTATATTTGATATAAAACATATAAAACTTATATTTTCCACACTTGTTGGCAACGGAGTAAGAATTCTGCTGAGAGTCTGCACAAAATTTTAACCAATAGATCATCCGGAAGAAATTCACACTGATTTTTTGGAAAACAAAACAAGCAAGAACAAAACATTGTGTATCATCAAACTGTTTTATCTAATTTCTTGCCTATTATAACATACGAAAATGCCACAAAATTATATGTTTAATTTGAATAGGTGTAGGAGTATGTAGTTATCAAGAAAATGCACTTAATTAGGGTAATTTGTATAGCTCTTACTTAGATAGCCCTTAAACTTGACAAGTTCTATGAGATAGAAGACACACAAACTTTGTCACCGATCACAAAGGCACTTGAAGAGGTCAAAATAGGTTACCACCTAATCTTTAGGAAAACATTTCCAAGTAAAAACTATGTGTATGATTTTTGATTTGCCCTTTCTTTGTTTTATTTTTATGTTTTACAATTTTTTCCTGAAACATAGAAAAGAGAATATTTTTTGTGCTTTCTTTTATTATAATTTTTATGTTAACAGTTTTATCGCGAAACATATAATGAGAAAAAAGTTTAGTTAAATTTTGATATTGGTCAATGGGTATCACGAATTGCATTTTTGTGGAGTCCTACGATCAAACAATTTTTGAGTTTTTTGTACTAGGTTCGCAACGCAAAACATTTTATATATACAAAAATTGAGAAGTTTAACTAGATATAGCAAATATGACTCAATTATATTTCGTTATTATTACCTTAATAAGGCTCGATGCTTAATTTTTTCATACGTATCGTTAATAAAGTATTCTTAAAAAACATAAAGCATTTAAACTTCAAATAATATTATTATTGTAAAGATTGATTTGAATTAATAAAAAGTTAGTCATGTGTTTGTGAAAAAGTACTAAATATAAAAGTACAATTGACTATATATATTAATTTATTTTTTTAAAAATAAAATATAATCCATATAGGGTATACATGATCATCCTCGCACATATTTTTTTTAAAGACTAATTTAAATTTATTATTTTTTGATGGTCAAATTTATTATGTTTAACTAATTTTCTTGTATAATTTATTATAAATGCCCAAATTCTTTTACAAATAAAAAACTAAATTACAATATAGCGAAAAATAATTATTTTAAATTATAATATAGTCATGAAAAAATCAGTTTTAAATTCTTTCTTTACCGGGAAGAATGAAAGAAAAAATAAAATGAGAATAAAAATTCTAATAATAATAATCTATAAATTAAAAAGATAATTTATGTATGAAAAAGAATAAAATATACTTTGAACCTTGCTAGGTAGATGATATATACCCGTACATGATTTTTTACAAAATTAAAAGTCAGACTCCATTACATGAAGGATATATGTGAGCACCTTTTGTAACAATAGAGGTATAGTGAGTCATTTGTATAATAATAAGTACATATTAGCTTCAAATGACAAATTTGAGTGTATATCATACCTTTTTCCCCTTGTGAAATAAATAATAATATATACCTCGGACCTTGTTTTGAAGATAACTTGAAATGGGCAAACATATGGGCAAACAAGTTGGGTCTAGCCAGCCCAAATTTGCTGCCCAGAAAATGGATTTAAGGCTACAAAATAATTTTGGACTTCTACATCATCTTTTCAGAAACTAACTTAAGCAATTTGGACAAATTGAGAAAGGGAGGCCTTTTGTAACTAAAGTTTAAAAACTTTTCAATTGGTTTTTTATTCACATAAAAATCTGCATTATTATTATTAATTAATGATGACCACGAGCTAGTTCTAAAGGGAAGAGAGAAAGTCGTCAATTATTTATAATCATCCTTAAATTTAAGCAAAAGTCATACACACATGAAGTCAGTAACAATAATCACAAAAATTATAAGTATTTTTATGAATGAAGAAACTAAAAAATGGAGTCCAATACCTAATACTTGGCCACTTAGGCTATAAACTTACATGGACCAAATGGCTGGTTGCCCAAATGTGTTTGTAAGCCCATGGACCTAAAGCCCAAATGTGCTTTTAAACCAAAATTGAGTTTCAAGTGCAACTCTAACTCACATGTGTACATAAAAGATAAAGAAAAAAATAATAATCAAATATCTCACTTTTTAAAAACTTAATAGCGACTAAATACTGTGAATGGTATAAACCAATAATGCAATTAAACATTGACCAATTTATGAGTGCATACGAAAAATTACAAGTCAGGTTAAGTTAATAATTTCCAATGTTAACCAAAAAAATAAAAAATTCCAATGTAGTTTGGTGCTCTTGCATACTAACGGATTTCTTTAAAAATCTTTAACAACAACATGGTTGAACATTTGGGATTAATATACAATATAATACATTTAAATGAGTTTTAGTGGTAAGCATCGATCAAATCCTATTCTAATTTATTTCTTAAATATAGTCTAATTATAACTAATAAAAGGGATTGGTTATTTCAATAATTATTTGTCGAAACGCAGTGTTAAAAGGAAAGTGATTTGAATATAATTTGGATCTGAAAGGAGTTATATATACATGAGAGCAAATTACTTACAATCATGTCCTTTGATTAGCCAAATCAGCCATTCTAATTAAATCAAATGTTGATGCAACAGAAAAATTGTGTATGATAGATGGAACTAATTTGGTAAGAAATAACATGACAAGCTGATCGAGATGAAATGAAAATACTTTTACTGTGGGAATAGAATATGAAGTGTATTCAGATTTATCTAAAGCCTATTTTAACTGGGGAAACATAAATAAATTTGACAATTAAAATAATAAAAGTTCTGATAATAAATATAATTGTAAACAAACACACCTTGAAGTCAGCAACCTAATCACAAAAAATGGAGCCCAATTCCTAATGCTTGACCTCAAAGGATATAAACTGACATGGATCTAACAGCTGATGGCCCAATTGTGATTTTTGGGCCAAAGTTGAGTTTCAAGAGAAACTCCAACTCTCCAAGTGTGTGCATAAAACAAAAAAGAGAAAAAAAAGAAGATTAAATATCTCATACTTTTTAAAACATAGACCAATTTATGCATTTGATGAGTGCATAGAATTTCTTTTTAAGTTATGTTAAGTTAAATACCTTGAGTTTAATGTCCGGAGTATTTTGACACTATTGTAGTAACGAATTTTGTATGTATTACTAGGAAAATGAATTTGCCCATTTTTCCGGGTCTCAAAGGGACGCGTAAATGCATAAGAACTCTTGAATGGAAAAGAGATGTAATTCTAGTTCCTACGAAATCGATAGTCAAGCCTATTTCCGATAGGGACAATTGACAATTTGTCCGTTATTTTCATATTGGTAATAGTACGAAAAGAAGACTCTAACTCCAGGTTGTTCGATAATAGTGGCAATGAGTTTCTCGACCCTTTGACCTAGAATTAGTCAGATCTATTTCTTAATGGCCCGGGGAGGAGATATAACTCAGCGATAGAGTGTCACCTTGACGTGGGTGGAAATCATCACTTTGAGTCTAATTATCTCTAAGCCCGATATGAGTTTTTCTAGTTGAATTTGCTCTCCGCGATCGTTCAATGAGAATGGTAAGAGGTTGAACATTTGAGATTAATGTACAAGTCATTTAAATGAGTTTTACCCACTCTGGTCATCCCTAACACCTAGTGAGTAACGGCTATGCTAAATTTTAATACAATACTTAAGAATATTAACTTCGGATTTGCTTGGACTGTTACGTATACACCTTTGAAGATCAATATTTTTCCCAATATAAACATTTTCGAGAGTAGATTATGGATAACATAATAAATATTAATGTTGAGGATCATGCAATGGTAAACAATTTCCGCATTTAAAAGCAAAAATGTTTCTTCAATAAACTATAGTTAAAAAGTTATTTATTTGATGAGATGGATATTGAATAAACTGGTAAGTTTCCAAATTTTGTGAGTTTTTAATTAAGAAATAACAAACTCACTTACAAAAGAAAAACAATATAAATATTGCAACTGCCTATATTTATAGCGAAATAATGAAATCCGTTGTTAATAACTTCTAGAAAAAGATTATTAAGGTATGATAAAAATATGTACTTAATTTCATATTATTGTAACAATTATAAGTTACAATAACTGCAAAGAAAAAAAAACTATGGAGAAGAGTTATAAATGACCTAGTCACAATGTAAAAAAAAAAAACATCAACAATAATTGTATAAAATTTGGTGTGATCTCATTTTGATTTGATTTTTGTGATTTTTTTTATGTTTACAATTTTTTTGTATTTTAAAATGAAATAGAGAAAAAAAAATGTTCTATGGAAAAAAAAAATGTAATATTCAACTAAGGTTTTATATTAAACTTATTTATTATAAATACAATAAGATTTACTTCAATTTTGTATGGGTATGACAACCAAATAGTGAGCATATCTAACAATCTTTTCTTCCAACAATAAACATCTATATTAATCTAGTCCTATTAGTATGTTTGTAAGTTTGATCTGTTTTCTGAAAAATCTACTTGCACAATTTGTACTGACATAATTTCACGCCATATTTTTAGAGTTAAACTATTAAAAAATAAATATTTATTTATCTCAACATCCTAACTATATAAGGTTGCATCTTTAATATATAGTCCATTTAGTATAACTAATCTGATTATCACCTTAATATAACTCATATTTAATTTTTACATATTATTTTTAGTATAGCGTTAAAACAATCATAAAACATTTAACTTAAACTAGTAAAATTATTATTGTAAAGATTGATTTGAATTAACAAAATGTTAGTTATGTGTTTGTGATAATTATCTTAGATGTTGTTATAAAAACTTTCTATATTAATATAAAAGTTTGAATAGTGTAATCTAGAGTTCTAAAATAAGTCAAGTTTAAAAACACACATATATATATATATATAAATGTGTTTTAGCATACAATTTAAATTTTATATGAGATAACTCCAATTTTGTGTTATAGCACATGGATCGAGGTTTTTATATTCAATTTTCACCATACTATTATTAGGTGTTTGACTCATTTAAGAATAAAATAAAACCCATATATTTATAAGAGTGTGTTGAGTAAGATAATTAACTAAAGTGTGATCATTACAAGAGAAAAAGAAATAGAAGACTAACATAGAAAAATTCATTTTGTTTTCACAAATCAACGTCCACGCACGACGTATTTCTGCTCCACTATTCTTTGTTCTTTTATCTATTTAAATTATCATAACCTAAATATTAAAAGTGAGAGGCTTCTAAATGATGGAGAATGAAGAAAAAGGGCTATGAAATAAAATAGAAGAGAGGGTTTAAGTGAAATTTTATACATTACTAAGCTTAATCATTTTTGTGGTGTATTTTAGTAAGTATCTAATAGTAATAATTTATGTTGATAAAAGAAAAAAAACAACAAATAGTTGTATGTAAATTCTTAAAAATAATAAAATTTCGATGGAGAAAAAAAGATAAAGAAGAGAAGGGAATAAATAATAAAAGAAGAAAACGAAAACAAGAGTGTAATGGAGTAGTTGGGACATAGAGAAGAAAATAAATTATGAGGAGGAACATGGTGATCATTTTATTAGACTTTGATGAGAGATGGATTAGATATATTGCTTAGGTAATTATAGTAGTTTTCTATTAAAACTCTTTAATTTCACCCCTCTAATAAGTGTTTATCAAGACCAATGAGAAATCGACATCCCTCTAAACATATTTTTTCTATTGACAAGACTCAACTCAAAGAGAGTCTTCCCCACCCCAATTAGAATCTTAAATAGTTCATTATGGGCGATAAACTCACTACCAAAAAAATTAAAAAGTTAATCATGTAAATGTGAGAAGAAAGTCCTTCATCATTTGTCCACTACAAAGGAAAAAAAACCCATATATTTATGTAATTATTTCAACGACAAAGCTTTGGGTAATTGATGAAAGTTAATTAAAGGCCTTATAATTAATAAGCTTTTTTTAGATAATGGAATCTATTAAAGGAGTATTTTAGACACATTATTATATTAAAAGTGTAACACAAATAACAATAATAATGATTAATCTAACTTGCCTTCTTCTTAAGGCTAATTTTTTTTTTTTTTCCTGTTAGCTTCTATCATATCTTTTTCAACTTACAACTGCAAAAAGGTTAGTTAAAACTCCTTTTGTTTATATTTATTTGGCGGGTTAGTTAAGTCTATTAAATTGACTAATTAAAGTGATGGATAAAGCAGTGTATTAGCACTAATTAATCATTTAATATGATTTTAAGTTTCCATTTATGGTAAGAAAACCTTGTGTTACTATGCCTTGTTTGCTCTAATGGTTTGAACTTTGACATGACATGACATGAGATAATTAAGATTTTAGTTATTAAATAACTAACCTTATAAGGATAAGCATGTGATTATGTTTCCTAAAAATGTGAAATGTCCTGTTTATGGGCTGGATTAACGTCATCTCATCTTCAAAATGGACCCCCTTACAGTAAATAAATTCTTTTCATTTAAATGCTCTACATGACCGACATGGAATGTTTTTTTTTATATCATAAAAAAATTTAAGTGGTGTTAAAGTAACAATTTAATCCACAAAACTTGTATGATCAGAATTTCACCTCGTCACGAGAAATAAATATTTTACATTTTTAGATGAAAAAGTGCAGTCACTTCCAAAAAGAGAGATTAGATGAATATCTTCATTGTCATCATTAATTATAACTAATTACAATCAAGAAAAATAGTAACAATAGTAAAAGAATCATATTTCTTCTAGAGGATCCTTCTTTTAAATGATACGACTTTTTCTTAAAAAATGGGATAATCTTGAAATTGTAGATGTGTGTGTCTTAATGAAATTTTTTTTTGAGGGTTTGTATTATTAAATTATTCTTATTTACAATACTTAAAATTTTAATTAAAAACTTCTCTATCAATTTTTTTTAATTATTTTTTCATAGCTTGAGAAACTAACTCTAATTTCTTCTCAACCCTTCTTCTTGAAAGGTGGGGAAAATAAATAAATAAAAAAGATTTTTTTTTAAAAAAAAAACAATCAAAGGGTGAAAAGGTGATTAAGAAAGAAGGGCAAAAGGGAGGATGAAATAGACATTGACAACTGTTTAGTAATAATCGAATTAATGAATTTAATGGAAAAAATTATCTTAAAAAGTAAAAATATCGAAAGCAATCAAGTACACTAATTAAGATTTAAACATAAAGTGGAATCCCATTATATGTGTTATTGTTGTTCTTTCTTGTCAATTAGTTGTCCTTCATTGTATGTAAATAGTGTTTAATTAGTAAAGATAACTCAAAAAAGCATCACTTCCATTTATTCAAGGACACAAAGATTATGTCCCCTTACTGCTATAGCCTTTTTAATAACTTTCTTATAATAATCTTCATCAGTTTCACTTCATATATATACTTTCACATCACCACTTATAACTTCCTTGTAAAGCTCTTTGATTTTCCCAAAACTTTAGTTTTATCTTCAACCATCATTTCTTGTCCTCCTCCTTTTTTTAAAAATAATAATTATTGGAGAATTGAAAGAGAAAGAAATTGTAAGGCGAAAAATTAAACGTTTAATCGATAAAGTAAATATTTACATAACCAATCAATTGAGCTATTCAAATTTTCTTATTTCTTGCCTATTGTCCTTTTCACGGTTTTCATCGATAACTATTTTCTTTCACTATTAATGAAGATTATATCTACTTATTCTTAAGCTATCTACTCATTGTTTAGTGGAGATGCACGCTTACCTTTAATTAGATTTTTAAGCATGTGCAACTATGTAATTAATATTTTTTATACCGTTGATGTATAATAAGAGATTAATTAGTATCATTTGTCAATGTAATTAATTGTTAACAAGGGATTAACAATCAAAAAAATTATTTGTTAAAATATTAATAGTAAGAATCTATCATCATTATCTTCCTAAAATTATGTGTGACATTTTCTCTACATAGGTCTGCAATTTACTGCATCACAAAACATATATATTAGACTAGTAACTTATTTTCCTTATGTTTTTGCAATGCATGATGACAAGTTGACAAGTGAGAGAGGGGAAGGTGGAGAATAGATAGAAAAAGGAAAGGGTACATTAATCATCGGCAAGTGTGTTTCAATCACATCAAAGTTTTATCATAATTAATCACACATGATATTTAATACTCTATTACATAATTTTAATTTTAAGAATCTCAAATTAAACTTTAACAAGTCATATCGCTTAGACATAGTTGAGTGATTATAAAATTAAATCACATCTTGTACTCATTGATTTTATAGAAACATGGAGTGTAGCTAAATAATTTCAATTCTATTTCCTATAGTTGCACATCTTATTAGAAAACAAGAATTACATAATTAGTGGGTTGGTAGGGAAGGGGCCAATTTCACACAATTAAAAGTTAGAGAGCAACTGCTGTTACAGAATTAAGGGTGTTTCCAAAATTATGAATTTGGCTTCGCTCTATTTTCATCAAGTTTTTTTTTAAGTTTCAGAAATTACAAAAATAAAACATAATAAAGTTCTATAGTTATAATTTTAGTAATTATGCTCCATGTAGCTATAGTTTTGTTTGCTATAGCCTATGGAGATTGTATGTATATTTCACGTGCCCGTTTGTAGATTTTGTTTGCAAATATATAAACATGGTAAATATATACAAATTCTATATTTGTATATTTAGAAATTTTTCAAGACTCCATTTATATATTTCATTTGTCAATATATAAACATAGTAATCCATTATGATTTTTTCATAAATCATATACAAATAGTTAAGATAAGTATATACAAGTTATGAATTTATACAACTAGGAAATCAATTAGTGAAATTTTGCAAAAATGTAGCTACCAATTAAATATATAATCAAAATTATATTTATATTACATTATATGATCTAGATGTCTGTCATTTCCGTAATTTTTCCAAAAATTAATTGTTAATATTAAATTAAAAGAAGGCCCTAACCATGATTTAGATGTTGATATTCATAAATTTCTTTCAACTTTTTAGTAATTCCACAATAATGGAGATATATATTATAGCTCTATTCCCGACTCGAAATCCATAAAGGACTATTTATATATAAAAAAAAATTATCACTTCCTTTATTTCGTTTATCGTCTTTCAATGTTTATTTTTTTAAAAAAAAGAAGATATAGGTAAAAGGTATTATCGCATAAATTAATTTTTTTGCAAAAGAGAGAAGGTAAAAATTGTTTCTTTTATAAAAAAAAAATAAATTATCTAAACCACTACTAGGGCTTTGTTTTTTGGTAAATTAAATCTTAATTATTAATATTAACTTATATCCACTGATGGTGGATAAAAAGAATCACACTATCAGCTCATTTTTAGGAATACTTGTTTTTTTTTATTTAATTATCATATTTTCATATTTAAAGGTTAATTATTCTTTTAGTTTTTCTTTTTCTTAAAGACACCTTATAAATTTAAAATTGCTTTGAAATAACGTTCAAATAAAGTTATTGATTTATCATCTATCCAAAAACTTTTTCATGTTAGAAAGAAGACTTAACAAGTTATGAATAATTTTTTTAATTAAATCAATTAGTCTAGATTTTATTTTTTTAAAAAGTAAAAAGTTACTATTGATGATTGTCCCAAATTACTTCAGCGGCGTTGATGGAAATGAGGTAAAAATAATGAGTACAAGAAAACACTGCAAAAAATCTTCTTATCTTTGACAACCAAAAAGAATCCTAAAAAACTCTTATAATTAATTTAGAGTTCAAGCTATCATATAATACTTTTATAGTATTATTATTTAAATATTAATAATAAGTAATATGTTTTAAAAAATATATATTTCTAAAATGAATCGATGATGTAATTTATTTTGTCCACTATCGGTGGATATAAGTTAATCTCAATCTAAACCAAAAGTATTACCTACGTATTATCCGGTATATCTAAAAAAATTTCAGAATCCTAATTTATTCAAACTTGGCTACATTTTCCTCGCCAAAATCGAAAAATTTGGATACTTTTTTTTTATTTCGCAATGTTACGTTAAAAAGGTGATTTGGATGAAACGTCGTGTTGTTTAATTGACGCGTAGCACAGCAAAGATGGGGCAAAGGCATGTTCGAAAGGGCAAAATAATTTGATTTGGAATTTGGATGCGTCTTGGATTTCCCTTTCTATTCTCGTACATTGTACAGCTATACTTCAATCATGTAATAACACACATAAAAATTTGACTTATATATATGTGGTCACTTTTTAAATAATTCTTAGCCACACGCTGAAAATGACATTCTGATCTTGCTTCTTTGAAAGCTATATGGACTACCCCATATTCACATGTCACACTTCAATTCTACATCTACTACAATTGCTTCCTGCCCCTCCCATATCTTCAAATATAGGATCATAAGCCTACCAATCAAACTTAAGGCTAATTTAATTTATTCGTTAATTACAAAGGACAGGTGAGTTTAATATATAGTATTTTTGGTTTAAACAAGCTCTCGACTTACCTAACACTTTATTAATAGTCGTTTGATCATGAATTTTAAAAAAAAATCATTTTATTTGAATTTTATAAAGTTGATGATGAAGTTTGATGTATGACTCATTATTTAGTCCAAACATGCATGCATTAGGCAAATTATAACCAATATTTAAAAAATCTTTTTCCTTTTTTTTTTTTGCAATACTTTAACTTCAACTTTTAAAATAAATGACATTTTAATATATTTAACATAACTTTAATTTAGAACCATAAAATCTAAAAAAAAATTATTTTTTTAACTTCTTACCAAATCAAATTAAATCACTGCTTTTAAAACGAAGGAAATATGAATTTAGCATGTTTAATAGAGTTTTACTAACTTAAAATAACATAGCACTAATTACTACTATCACTCAACTACTAACAAACTGAAATGATTTTGCTATCTTTATTTAACCAACTACTTACGTGTTAATGACTAAGAGCCTGTTTGGTTCAGCTTAAAAGCTTGTCAAACTGACTTAAAAGCTGTTTTTGACTTATTTAGCTGTTTGACAATAGTCAAAATAACTTATTTTAAGTTAAAAAAAATTTATTTTAAGCCAAAAGTTAAAAGCTCGGGTAGGGGTGCTTTTTTTTTTTTACCTTATAAGTTGTTTTAAGTTGACCACATTTTTATCTTTTTGCCCTTAATATTTTTATACAATCTCAAAATTACCCACATAACCCTAACATCTCTTTCTTCCATTTTTCCCTTTTCACGTTCGACATAGCAACTTCAGCATATATAACTGCTTATTTTAAAAATAAGTTTCAGCACTTTCAAAAATACTTTTCTAAAGCTGCTTTTATTAAGCCCATCCAAACGGGCCCTAAGTCAATTGAAATACTAACGACTAAATAAAATAAAAGAATAACCAACACAACCAAGCAACGAAGGTGAAGCAAATCCATAAAAGCAACTCTGCATCTTCCACACAATTGTAATTTAGTTTTCCTTCACTAGGTTGTATAACCCCAAAACCTTTCGGATAAAAAGTTTATACTAATTAACCTACAATTAAACATTGTAACTTGTCATTAATATTGATTATATTTTTATTTTCTATAAATTTACCCCATTATTATTTACAAAACACTTCAAATTCCTCCGTTTGAAGAATCTAATTTGTTCTTCTTTACTCAAATGTGTAACTGAATTTTTTTTTGTGTATTTTGACTTGTACAAAATGAATTCAGGCGATGGCTCCTCTGTTGCAACGAGGAGGACTAGACAACAATTTTTAAAATATTGTGTCAACTTAATTGAGAAGAAAAACAAGTCGACTCAAAATGATAACACTAAGAGGAAAACAATCAAGTTGGAAGAAAGAAAACATATTGGATTTTTCAAACGAATTTAATTGAAGTGTTTTACAACTATAAATAATGATGGGAGTAAAGTTATAGAAAATAAAAATAGAATGAAAAATTAGTTATAGTGTTATGTAGTAGGTTAATCAGTATAAGCTTTTTATGCGAAAGATTTTGGGTTTATACAATCTAGGGAATGAAAACTAAATTACGACTTTGTGGAAGATGGAAGACTACTTTTATGGATTTTCTTCACCTCCGTTGGTTGGTTGGTCATTAAGCATGCTAAATTCATACTCCCTCCGTTTTAAAAGAAGTGATTAAGTTTGGTTTGGGATGAAGTTTAGAAAAATAAAGAAGATTTTTAAATTTTTATGTTTCTAAATTAAAGTTATGTTAAATATATCAAAATTATCATTTAATCTTGTGACCTTAAACATTTCATTTGAAAGGGATAAATTAAATTGTTGCCAAAATATGAAAGGTATAATCTTTATTTAAATAGACTAAAAAGGATACTAGATAAAAAATGAATTTAGTTATGATTAGTCTAATTTAACTCATTTAATCTCGATATTTTTAATAAATTATTGTTTATTTTTTATAATCATGAATTTAAATTTCAACTCAAGAAAATAACTTTGAAAAAGTTTCAAATATAAATCCTAAAAGATATAAGATAGATAGAAATTCCTACGCTCAAGATAGGGACATGCATACAAATAAGGAGTTTTAAAACAGATAGAAATTAAAAAATAAATGTCACGCTTCGAGTCGACACCCTGAGCGGGACTGACACTAAAGAACCATTGTTGTCCCCAAGCGACCCCTTGGCCTGACTTACTTAGCAGGAGACTTTAAAACACAAGTAATACTCTCAAACTAGAACTTATGAAATAACTTAGAATGTCTTAAAAGAAACATTCAAACTAGCCAAGATGACAACTCAAGTGTCAAAACACAAGTCAATAATAAAATAGTGACAAACGAACTAACTGACTGAATATTTATAAAGTCTCTAATAACTAAGATGGATGTCGGGACAAGACCCACGATATCCTAATGAACTAAATACTGAAAGCAATAAAAGGGATCCTTTAGAAGCAAGGAGGCTCACCAACAGCACTGGAGCTCAACAAGAACTAACGATGCCCTGGATGCTGATTCTGGTTACCTGTATCTGTATCATTAAAAGATGCAGTCCAAATGATATCAGTACATTGAATGTATTAGTATGCGAGGGGCAAACTAAAACAAGACATAAGTTTGAAAGGAACTGAAACAAACAAACTTGACCTTAACTCAATTGAACTGAACTAAACTAATTTCAATATAAAAAAGTATAATATGTGTAGTATAAAGAAAAGTTTTTTAAAACACAATTATTAACTTTGTGTATTTAGAAATACAATAATACTATATGTATGCAAAGATATAATATTCAGATTTTTCATTCTTTTCAAAAATAACTCTGTCTAATTCTAACTCTTTCTAGTTGGGAGTGTTACATTGAATTAAGCTCAATTGAAATTGAGTTAGAGTCTCAAAAGTTGGGATTAATGAATCACCTATATTTGGTCCCGTAGTGTAAAGTAGCTTCGAGAGCTGAGAGCTTTTGCCGTACAACTTTAGTAAATGCTAAAGGTTGATTAGAAAATGCCATACCTCTAATACAAATAATTAGGTCGCTATTAATAAAGGCATTTGGTCTATTTATGTATGGATTCGACCAATTTTTCATTTTGGGTTAATTAGTTCCCTATTAATAAAGGCATTTGGTCTCTTTATGGATGGATTCAACCAATTTTTTAATTTTGGGTTAATTAATTTTTAGAGTTGAGTTAAGTCTAGATTTATTTCTTTTTATATTATCGACTCAACCAACAATATAAACCTTAGATGCTTTTGTAATTGAGTTGCCTTTGTCAGTCTTGCTCTTGTTGTATACCGCTGCATCATTCGTCCAGCTACTAAGACCGTTTTTGTTAAATAAATTAAATGAGTTAACTTAACCTAAAAAATTATTTTAAGTTGAATCATAATATTGCTCAAATCTATATTAAAAAATTGAAGAATCATTCCGTACCGATGTGAGAGCCTTTAAAATCCTATGGCCTAGCTCTAATGTTATGGTAGATATAGAATGAATCTTACTCAATCTCAAAAGTTAACTTATTAAAAGAGAATTAACCAAATTTATATAACGAAACCAAAGGACCCATCCTCGATGTGGGATATTAAACCATTTTCACCCTATTTCCTCTATAGATTACATTATTAGAAGCACGGACATATATTCATATTAATTTACCATTTTAATGTTAAATCAAATCGTCATTGGATGTACTATAACAGTAAAGAGTCAATTGAAGTTGAAAGAAAGTGAAAAACTTTTAATCTTTAAGAGAATGATGTTAATAAAGAAAATCAGTTAATAATGAAACCCCACAAAAGCTAATAAAAAATTATAACAATAAGGAAGGACCGACATAGAGTCTATTAAGAAGAAACCCCACAGAGGGCCAAAGCCTCTCCTTTTTAATGTAATCTTCAATCGTTGTCTAAATAAATTTTATTTGTGATTATGTCCTTTGGTTTATAGGGACCACAAGCTTTTAATGTCAAATTAATTAAGGACCTCCTTGTAAATGTTCATCCTCCCTAAAAAAATCGAATCCACAGCTAAGCAATTTGCATTACAAATATATACTGCTTGTATATAATGAGGACTAAAACCCAAAATTATTATGTACTATTTTATTTATTTATTTATATGGATTGCATTGGATATATCCCCACATCACCCATCTGCCTTGTAGACCTTCCTTTTGACCTCTTTTGTTGTACTTCTTGTCGTTGGCCTTATTCACATTTAATGCACAAATTATTATTATTATTATTATTATAGTCATAATAAAAATAGAGGGAGGAAAAGAAATGTTAATGAACATTGTCATCAGTGACCTATCCCTCCTCAATTATGTTTTTTCAAAGAAATAAGACTTCTTTTTTGGCATAACTCAATTTTAAAAGTCACTTCATGAACTGTTGATTGTCCAAACCAACTCTTCATAGCCCTTCTCGTATCGGATATCTGATACGTAGATAATATAATACAGAGGAAATTGACATTGAAAATGAGAATTAATCAAATGGATCATGCTTTGATATCAATATAAATGAAGAATGTATTGTCTAAGTTATATTGAAAAAATACTATTCTAATAGTTCGTGAGAAGAAATTTTTTTGAAATTAATTCAATCAAAAATCTAATTTAAAGAGTAAAAATTTTGAAATTAATTCAATCAAAAATCTAATTTGACGTGATGTGGAACTTTTCACAATGCACTACTGGAATAAGAACAGGAGAAATGTACTATATGTGTGAAAAATGTTCAAAACTTTAATTGAACTTCTAGAGAATATTTCCACACTAATAAATACTAGTGTCTAAAGCACAGTAGCTTCTTCTATTTGTGTAAAAATATATAAATTTAAGGAGTGACAAAAATTAGCTGAAATTAATAGACACATCCTTGAATTATCTAAAAGGTTACAGCATATGGATAAAATTAAAAAAAAAAAGAGGGAAAAAGTTTAAAATGTCAAAATAATTAATGGAATTAAATAAAGAAAGATATCCTCTGCAAGGCGGCTAAAGCATGGAAGTACAAATATTCTCTTTTGAAATGAACTTTAGAACTAATCAAATTTGTCAGAGAGATCGAATAAGTGGATTTATATCAAACACAAATTAAATACAAACGACAATGCACCATTCATGCACTTCAACTTGGTTTAAATATTTTAAATTAATCAATTAAATCCTATAGTTTTATTTGAAACATCTAGTACGGGGGTAATATTATTAAGTTACAGCAAAGCAAAATTGAGTATTAAAACTTTGTCGAGCAATAAAAAACAAAGGGAATAAGCATTGTACCCCATAAATAGTTGACTTGATAAATAATGATAGAAACAGCTCATACAGTACTCTTCTCTAGAAATTATTAAGAGATAAGCTCAGATGGAAGATTACAACTATCTCCCTTGTGGGATACTTTTTTATTTTTTATTACATACTTTGTTTAATTATTTTTCAAAAAAATTACTCCCTCCATTTACTTTTATTCAATATATCCTTATTTTTATTTGTGAATTTAAGCATATTCAGAGAAACATAAACTTTTAAAGTTATTATTGATCAATTAATATAGATATCATGACAAATTATGAATTTCATTTATTATTGTTTAAAACAAGAATAGAGTATATTTTAAACAAGTAAAAGTAAATGAAGATAGCTTAAAATAATCTCGTGAAAATATTTTAAATTAGGACATGGCTAAGGTCAAGGAAATTTCGTGTTATTATAACATAAGACAAACTATTAAAGAAAAATAAACCTTATTGTACTTATCATTATATATTGTTCATCTTGATATATTTCAATATTTATTTTTTGTTATTTCAAAAGTCAAGAACGTGCTTAAAGTAAAAGAAGGATTAAAGAAAGGTTGTGAAGTATTAGACGTGTCTACACACGTAGCTTTCATGGAATATCTATCCATTAAATTAATTAATTGATATTAAAGAAAGATGCTTATAATTAAGAAATTATTAAGGGATGCTTTATACTAAAGAAACCAATTATGGATGCTACAAATTTTTTACTTGACATATCTCTAAGTCTTTTATGTGTTGTCTCTTTGTCAAAGCTTAGCCCATGTTATATTTAAATGAAGTCTCAAGCCAGACGGCAAGTAAAAGACAGTTTTAATAACCCCACATGTTGAATTTAATTTGTTAAAAGCGAGGGACAACATAATTTGTAAAAAGAAAAAAAAAAACTTAAATAATTGTTAGTAATCTCAGTAATTGGTTTTGTTATATAACCGATTTTCACCTTATAAATTTTTAGAGGTTGAATTTGACGCGGAACATGATATTTGAACAATAATTACTTACTTTTATATTGCGATCGGAACGTATTATTGGTCATACAAATGACAAAGAAATTAACTCAAGACGATGCCTTAAAAAAGAGTTGTTTTGTCATGAAATACGTATGATTGGAAATACACATTGTTTTGGTGATGAAAAAGTCTCCTAAAAGTGGGGAGAGGAGAGTTGGGACGTGCGGTTTTAAGACTGTTAGGTTGTGGCTTCCCCTAAATAGAAAGAGCCACATTTTGTATTTGACCCTACTCGGCCTATTAACATATGAAAACGAATGAAAAACTGGCCACAACTTAAATATTATAATTTTGAATTTTACGTCTATTTCAAAATTTTGATTAATTTAAATTCGTGTAACACGAAAATAAGGATCATGTACGACTACATTTTTGGGCTATATAATTGCGTAAAAGATATTTCCATTTCCATTTACATTTACAGACAGAGTATATATATGCATGAAAGTTGTTTAAATGTCTGCGCCGACTACAACTGTGGAACTTTTCACGAATGACTTTGCTAGATGTAATAAAGTCAATAAAAACAAGAAGCCATAAATAAAAAAAACACAAAGATTCTACTGGAAATTTGAAAGGTAATAAATTGTATAAATAAATTCTATTTTTATGAGGACGTGTGCATATACAGCTGTTGGAAAGTATTCCATTGACCAGAAATGGTATCAAACAATTAATACTCACTTTGTCACCTTTTATATGAATTTTTTTTAGAGAAAATTATATATAATAGTAAACTAATAATTTAAAATTAATGGAGTAGTTATGATTTAATTGTGCTTCGTAGTAAATGTTTGCAAAAAATTGACAGGCGTTTCTCTCTCAAATATCTCGCTCACCACTCTTCTCCAATCTCTCGCTTGCTTTCTCATTTTTTATACAAACATAAGTGTATAAAAATTATTTTTGATTGTATAAAGCAGAGAAAATTGTATAAATATATATATTTTTATACACCTCTCTTCTCTCTTCCAAATCTCGCTCGCCACTCTCCCAAATCTCGCTCGCCACCCTCGCCTTTCTCACTTATACAAACAGAAGCGAAATGTATAAATTGCGTTTCTGTTTGTATAAAGTGTGAGAAAATTGTATATACACATGCAAGTACATATATTTTCTTCCTATCCACTTATAATTATACAATAAAAATACTCCCTTCCCTAGTTTCTTTTGTCTTTCTCTCTTTCTCGTTTTATACAATTTTCAAATTGTATCTAATTTCTCTCTTTCTCATTTTATACAATTCGATTCGATTGTATATTCCTTGTCAAGTCGCTTTTGTCTTTCTCTCTTTCTCATTTATACAAAATCGAATTGTATATAATCGTTCTACACACTTATAATAATACAATTCGTTTTATACACTTCGTTTTTATACAGTTCTCTGCCCAAGTGTATTTCTCTTTCTTATTTTATACAATTTGCTTCAACTATATATGTATAACGAATTATACAGTTTTTATGTTTGCTATGGAGCGCAATTATGCAAACTTTGCTATAGCATACAAATATAAATTTTTTATTTGTTATATGTGAAAGTTGCTCTTTTTATTAATACTCACTTTGTCACCTTTTATATGATTTTCTTTATTTTTTGAAAGTTAAACAGTCTTGATCGAATATTTATATATTAAATTTTTAACATTTTTGAACTAAAGTTTATATATTTACAAATTAATTAAAAGCTATTATAAATTATAATAATTAATAATTTAAAATATATAAAAAATTTGTAATTAAAAATAAATTTATAATTCGAAAAGTGACAAATATATTGAGACGGAGGGTGTGGTAGTATTATGTGAATTGATAGAAGGAAGAGGAGAAAGCAGCCACATTTGGTGTAAATTTAAAACAAGTCCCATCAAGAAGTGGCCTATTGAATTAAATGTAGGATAAAGGGTTGTAGTTATTAGTACAAGTAGTAGTATCTTTGTGGTGCAGGGTGCTATCATATTGGGTCACCACGTATATGCAACTTTGCATGCTTTAACATATACATAAACCTTTAATATTAAGTATTAATTAATATTATCTCCAATCTCATTCTCAACTATCTCGTACAGATTATCTTCTCGAAATCGAATATTTAAAGTTTATAAGTTTTTAACGATTTAAGACTAATAAATTCATATAAAATCTTAATTTTACAACAAAAAAATCTATTTTATGTTTCAATTAATGCAACGCACTTTGTTATATAAGAATTTAATTAAATTGTAAATGTTTATTTTGTGAGTTAGAGTCAAAATTTTTAGTTAATAACCGACTTTAATCCAATTTACTGGGTTCTTAATAGTTACTGGGGTCAGCCTAATTAACACTGTAGCTTCACCCTGTACAACTCATTTCATATTTTGCCTTTTCTTTTATAAGTTTCTTTTCCAATAATTTGTTCCCTGTTCCTTAATTATATGCAATGATAGAAAGGAAATTTGTGATTGCTTAATGCATTTTTTATTTGAAAAACATATTTTATTGAAATATTGATCCATTATATCTTCTTAATCTATTTTATTCGAGCATAGTTATTATTCCCTTTGTCTAACTACCCTAATACTTTTATATAGTGTCTACACTATAAGATCAAAAGCACATTTAGACACCAAAATTATCCATGGTTTACTTGTTGCACATTTAGATGTATTCAATTGTATAATTGAGGTATAATAATCATTTCGCATATAAATAAAGATTAAATTTAAGGCTTTTTGTTAATTACCCTTTTTCAGAAGCTCTCACCACTTTAATTTCCTGATAATTCAAACTTCTAAATTTTAATTAAAATTAAAAGTGAAAAATGTTAATCACCGATACAATTCTCAAAATTGGGGAATTTCTTTTTTTTAGTAAATTCTAAAGAAAAATAATGTGTAATTCAACAGAGTTTGTCCGTACTCAAGTCTTGGGCATTCTAAAAATTCAGAGTTAGGACAGCTATATCATTGTCATTGTCGGCTATATTTAGATGAAAAACACACCGTTTACTACTTTAAATAATTTTGATTTAGTCACACAAATGATTAGAGGACAAAATTACTTCTTTTTTTTTTCTTTATATTCTAACAAATGGGAAAAAAATAATCTTCGAATAAACAATATTGAGAAGGAAAAAAGAAAATCACAATCAATCATGGGAAATTTTATAGTATTATTTGTTTTCTTTATCTCATTTGATTCTGTCTACAAAAAAAAATTAAAAATGATAGGGGAGTTGGTGGAATAAGATGATAGGGGAAGATACCATACATGTTCCTAGAAAAAATAAATACTTATAAACTAATTGCATATTTTTAAATTATTCATTAAACTATAATGACGTTATGGAAAAAGATTATAATCAGTTCACAAAAATAATTCACGGACCAATACTGCAAAACAAGAAAATAGAAAAGACAATTTCATTATTTGAATTCCACCTGGCCAATATCCATATAAAATTATGTGATAAGAGTTTAGGGAATTTTATATTATGTCAATAATGAAAGACAAGAGAATGTATGATGACAGAAAGTTTTTTCTTACCATTAATTAATTTAGTTTACCCTAATTGCTAGCTTTTACTAATCATTGAGATTTCTAGTCTGCAAACCCCTTTAATCTTATTTAAATGTTCTAACCCTTTTTTAATGCTTTGGAATCTTTATAATTAAACTAATTCAAAATCAATACTTTTTTCGTCACAAATTATGAGTCGTATTTTTGATTTCTATGTTTGTTAACAAAACAATAATTAAAAGAGATTTTTGATGATTTTATTCTGATTTATATTTTAAGATATATAATCTATTGAAATAATTGTCATCTCTAAAAATAATTATTATCAAAAATATATTTGAAAAAAGTATTTCATTAAGTTTTTCTTGAACATTAAAAATGGAATAGTTTATTTGAACCCACAATATCAAACTCAATAAATTTCTTATCTTAAACAAGTTCATTTAAATTACAACTTGTCTCAAATTTTAGTTGAATTTCTACAAATCTTTTCGAGTAATAGTTATTGCTAAAATCATATTGTGGCCATGAAATAAATATCTGTCTTGGTGACCCACACAAGTGCTGTCAAACTCATTAATTTCTCAAAACCCTTTGATAAGACAAATGCATGTCAGAATATTGGAGCTCCATTTCCTAATTTCAAATGTAGCATAGGTAAAATGGGATTTTAAAGGGAAAAAAATATATAAGTAATAAGAAAAAAACTCATGCCATTAAATTTTATATCACATACTTTCTTTTTCAATTTTATCTTATAAAAATCACATTCTAATGTTAAAAGATTACATAATTGAATTATTTTTTTTACCTCTATTCAAGTACTAGTAATAATATATAGTCATATAGATGTTTGCAATTTATTGAAATATTATTATTTTTTATCTGAGAGATCTTTTATTTTTATTAATAAAATATCTAATAATCTTCTATCAATAGGCTTTATTATATTTTAATTTTTTTAATATCAATTGAAATAATGTCACATAATTTAAAACGGCGAGAGTATTATTAAACAAATAAACCTCAAAAATGGAATCATCTGCTGAATACGACCTTCTTTATAAGTCTCCTCCAACCTCCTATCCATTTCATTTTCCACAGCTTCCACTCTCCTTCCTTACATCTTTTTTTTTTCTCTCTCTTTTCTTTGCATCTTAGCAAGAGAAAAATAATATAATCAACAAGCTTCACTTAACATATTCAACTTTAAAAAAATCACATAACTTTGCCCTTTTTGTTTCTTTTTTTTTTTTTGGTTTTCCAGCATTGCAAGTATCACATGGGGAGGCATTCATGTTGCTACAAACAGAAGTTAAGGAAAGGCCTTTGGTCCCCTGAAGAAGATGAGAAACTTATAAAGCATATTACTAAATTTGGTCATGGCTGTTGGAGCTCTGTCCCTAAACTAGCAGGTCCACTATCACTACAACTAATAATATTTCGCAAAAATGCATGATCAAATTGAAAAAAAGATATTTTATAGTCGATATTAACTTGCTTGAATTGAGACATAATTGTTGTTATTTTAATTTTGTTTTTATGATTTTCTTGTTGGTGATTTTATTTATTTTCAATGGTGACAGGTCTCCAGAGGTGTGGAAAAAGTTGTAGACTGAGGTGGATTAACTACTTGAGGCCTGATTTGAAAAGAGGAACATTCTCACAGGATGAAGAAAATTTGATCATTGAACTTCATGCAGTTCTTGGGAACAAGTAATACATTTATCCGTCACCAAAACAGTATAATTTGATTCATTCCATAATGAAAATAATTATTTATTTTTTTTTTGTGTACTTGCCAGGTGGTCGCAAATTGCAGCTAGATTACCTGGAAGAACAGATAACGAGATAAAGAATCTGTGGAACTCTTCAATTAAGAAAAAGCTTAGGCAAAGAGGAATTGATCCGAATACACACAAGCCACTTTCCGAAATAGAGAACGAAGAGAAAGCGTCGGCAAACAGTAACAATAAGAACAATGACAAAGTTTCAGAAAGTTCAAATAATGAATTCAATTTTGTTGAGGGACATGAGAATGGATATTCAACAGAAAAACCAATTAAGCCGGCCGTATCTTCACTGATAAATACTTTGGAGCGCTATCCACTTATTCATGAGCCAAATAATATTGCCCCACCAACTCATGAATTTTTCACCACCAGTTGCAAGTCTCCTGATTTGTCTAATTATCTCTCTTTTCACAATTATTCTCCCAACACAAATATTCTCTTCAATACCAAAACCTCTTCTTCATCTGCTGCTGACAATATTGTACCTGATCATCACTTCAATTGTAGCGCTTTGACGAATGCTACTTTTTCTACTATGTCGAATTCGATTCTCAGTACTACCATATCGCCGTTGGCGCGTAATTTTAATACCAACAAGTTTCAGAATTGGGAAGCGTGTACGATCAGCAGCAATGGCAGCAACCATAGTAATGGTACTAGTAACAGTATCGAATTACAAAGTAACTGTTCATTCTTCGATAACAATGCTGCAGCCGCTTTCGCTTGGGGATCAGCGGGCGCAACTGCAGCAGCAGACTGTACGGGAAAATCGGAGAGGGAAGAAATCAAATGGTCTGAATATTTACAAACACCGTTTTCACTAGGTGTTAGCAATAACACAATCAACACTCAAATTCCTTCGCATCATGAATTGTACGACGGGGAAACAAAATCGGAGACACAATTTATGACACAAGGCTCATGGCTTCAGAATCAAACGCCGCAGACTTCTCTACAGACTGCAGAAGTATACAGTAACAACAATTTCCAAAGGCTTCCAGCCGTTTACGGACAATTTTCTTAGCCGATTTTCAATGGCTAATTATCTCACTTATTATGATGGATGGTTACTTAATTTCCTACAGGTGTGTGCTATAGAGTTTTAATTTTATTTTTCTTAATCTGTAAATAGGTCTTACACATATTTCCTTCCTTTGTCTAAAAAACACTTTGATGATAAAAATATTGGAAAGTTTGTTGATCATCCTCCTTTTGTGGATGGTATATGATAGTATATGTACTTTTTCTTTTTTCTTTTGCTTATGTGGTTTGTACATCTTTTTATTTACAGGTTGTAATTTTGTTTGTTGATTAAGCATTCAATCAAAAAGTTTTATGACTTTTCTAGTTTTTACCGTTGTAGCCACTTATGTATTCCTATTTAAACCAAAAAGAATCCTTTGCAGAAAGCGACTATCAGCTAAGATATATAGCTGTCTCCTACAGATGGAGATAGTTTTTACTTTTCACACTCTTCAAAGTCAATTCCACTCTCCTTAATTAATTTTTAATCGAGACGAACTTATTTTAACTGATCAAGGACCATGGTGAGTTGTAAATATTCATTTCTCTTTAATTAGATTTGTGGTGTTCGAAGCTCTCCAAGGTGAGGAATAATCTTTGCGAGAGAGTGTTTTAATCCCAATATAGGTTATTTCGGCATGAATTTAAATGTTGTTGGGCCCCAATGTGGGTACCACATACCGCTAAAAAATTAAAAAAATCTCCTGCGATTTTAGTACCTCAGTTATTGGGTAATTACTTAAACTTTCTCCTTATCGTTGAGGGTTCGATTTCCCACTTTGTAATCTCCTTCCATATTTTTTCCTTCCCCGGCCTACATCTATGTAATAAAAGATAAAAAAAGAAGTATCTTCGTTTAGCACTCTTTTATATATTTTAAAAGGATGAACATATTTTTATATTCAGATTTTTTTTTTAATTTGATTTTATCCTAATTAACTAACTGTTAATAGCCATAAAAATGTCATGGCAAATTTTCTAAGAGTACAATTAACATGTAACAAAACTTGTATATTTTCTAAATTCCATGTCCAGGCATCCCATTATAAAAACATAGTTGTACTTTCCACTTTAAAAAAAAGAAGGAAAAATGGTGATAAATTTCACAAGTATAAACACTATAGCTATTTAGTCAAATAAAAAGGATTAAAGTAGTGTACTGGAAAACATAATTTCAATGTGCTATATATGATATAATACTTGAGGTTCAAGCACTAGTGAGAATCACCAAGAGAATCAACAAAATTTCCAACTCATATCTTTGGGAGGTGAAAGATATCCATCTAATTGCTTAATGACTTGGAAAGCCACAAATAAAATGCAATTTGAAGAATATGGACACTAATAATACATCCTCTATGGTAACTTAACTTTATCTATTTTTGGGAATAGGAGAAAGAAATTTAAAGGGTCCCACACCTATGATAGAATCAGATAAATCAAAGACTCAAAACTGATAAATAGAGTAAAAAGAAAAAAAATCATATCTTTCTTACAACATAAGAGATATGCTAGAGTAGAAAACAGTATAAGAGAGGAAAAAACCTCCTTATTAAGTGAAATTTTCTAAAGAGACACCATTTGCTTCTACTGAAAAAAGATAGCTATATACCTTACTTCTCTCAAGTTTTTTTTCCCCCATTACAAGTCCCAATTTTCACTTATAGCAAATGGGCCTAGTTTGCATGTGAGCAAGCTATATCAATCTTTCATATTCAACCTTCATTATCACCATAAAACTCCATGAATTGAAGTCTTCTCATTACATGTACTGATCAACAAACGGTCCCTCCATCAACTTTTTAATATTTTCTCCGTTCTAGTTTAACTGTCTTAGTTTTACTGAATATCAAGATTTAAAAAAATAAATAAAAATTGCGGTCATAAATTAATGATATGTATAACCTTTAAATCAGGTGATTTTAAATTTAAGATACTTAAATTGAGACGAACAGATTTATCTTTATTCTCATATTTTACATAATAATATTCATGTACTATCTAGTCATCTAATATCTGTACGTAAGAAACTGACAAGTTATCTTTACGTATAGAAACAAATACTCCAATAATTTGCTGATGAAAAAAATAATTTTCAATGATGAATAGCTTAAGGATATTAAAAGAATCAAAAAAAGAGGCCCATCCAGATATATATATGAATGAACCACATGAACATGTATGGTAGGCCCTATAACCAGAGTCTCCTTCCCACGTGCACCCAACGAAAAAATTATACATAATCTTAATATTAATTGAATATATTTTTTCTTCTAGCTGGCCCTGGTTTATTTTATTTTTGTTAAAATAATTTAATTACGTAGAAACTAGAAAGTATTGTCTATGAAGTAGTATATTAATTGGGAGGTCACTTTGAATGCATGTGAACCTAATTATTGAGTTTTTTTTCTTGGACCTACATTCTTTCTTCTACACAGAACAGAACAAAAATAAAGGAATTGACATCTTAAAATAATTTATCAGCCTAAATAGGAACGGCGAGAGACAGAGACGAATTC
Organism: Solanum pennellii; assembly: GCF_001406875.1. NCBI lineage: Eukaryota > Viridiplantae > Streptophyta > Magnoliopsida > Solanales > Solanaceae > Solanum > Solanum pennellii. The sequence goes on from NC_028637.1 coordinate 101,661,478, forward strand.
AAAATTTTATTTATTTTATGATATTAGATTTACAGTATATCAATATCTAGATCTATTTAATAAATTTTCAATATATGTATAAAATATGTATCAAAAATTATTGAATTTTAGAAAACTCGTATCCTTCTGGTGTGATTGTCCTAAGCAATTATTAATGATTTATTTTTTTCAAGAACTTAAAAGAAAAAAGTAAAAGAAGGGAGACATAAAAAGATAAAGGAATAAGAACCATATGTGTTGACTAATAAGGAAAAATGGAAAACAATGATGAAGGTGATAATTGGGGACTGTGACAATGATAATAAAGGTGATAAAAGAATGTTCAATGTAGTACTTTAGTACGTAATATTTTTTAGATTGAAATTTTATTGGAAAGGAACATACTATAGCTATATATTTTTTTAAAAAAAATAAATATGATTTTATAGTGTATTAAAAAGAACCTTTATTAATAAAGAATTAACTTGTTGGGTGTTGAGGAGCAATTGTTTTAGAAGTAAAAAAAGTTAACTCAATCCACAAGAAAAACAGTTCTATTTTATTAGTATATGTTTGGTTAAGAGTAACAAATTGTTTTACAACTAGAAAAGATTGTTATGATCAATGTCTTAATGGAAATAATTAGAGGGACAAAGTGTGAAAAAGTAGAAGAGTAGAAAATTTTTTCCACCAACTTTCACAACTGTCATTCTCTTTTTTCTTTATCAAAATGTCCTCCTAAGTTTTAACTTTAAAAATATCACTATATAAAAGATCACTGCACATAATTAGTAGAATGGGTGTCTTGAAAATCTGTTATAATAGATTAATGAATTACACTGATAATATAAATTAAATACATTTATGTTATATGCATTAATAACAATAATATTTCAGGTGTAATATTATCGCAAAAATAGAGATATTGTGTTTGATAGATTTTTAGTTCAACGATGTAGCCTTAGATAGGGTAACGCGCTGACGATCAATAAATTACAAATGAATCATGTTCATAGCTCCAAGAATTCTTCAATCTATTTCTAATTTTGTTTATATCGATTATATATAGTCAACCTCTAACACTTATTCACTTAAATATATATACATTTTCTTTTACAGACCTTAATCATCTTAATTTTGTTTTTCTCAACTCATTCATACGGAAGCCACTCTTATCTTGTCTTGAATAACTTTAATTTATATAAGTTAAATCAGTCCTTTTATCCATTTAATTACCAAACTGACTATCACAAGTGCAGACATTCCTCCCCATTAACGTTGTACGTAAATAAGTTATTTATTTTGATTTTTAACCAAACTGATTGTCACAAGTGCAGACATGCTTTGCCCATTCTTAATTTCCATTTGCATCCGTCAAAATTGAAAAAAAAAAAGAAGAGAGCGGTGGGCAAATATTGCAGTACACTATAATTAATACATATATTGGCTCTTCATAGGTTGACTAGACAACAAAGGGATCCACTTCTCTTTTTCCCTTTTGAAAATAATTTCGGATAGAAATGCGGAACATATTATAAGGTGAAAAATTAAATTTTTATTATTGAGATAAAAATTGAAATTGTTAATCAATTGATCTACGAAAATTCCAAGGACCCTCGAATCATCTGTCGGCAATGATTTGATTTTTTTTCTTTGATATGTGAAATCGACACTTTCTAGCTCTCTAATTAAATAAAGATAAAGAGATGTGGAACACATATTAGACCCCCTTATTTTTCTCTTTTTTTTAAAAAAAAAATTGTAATTAGGGATATCAAAGTGCACGAATTGAAATGAACTTGGACGAATGAATTCAATAAGCTGATTAATAAATAAATGAGCAAATAATTGATAGAATTTTATAATATAATCAAATCGGATTTAACAAGTCTCATAGCAAAGTATACACGTGTAATGTGTCGAGAGATTATTACGTTACTTTTATCAACATTATTTTTTTTAGTATATTTCTTTGAAGAGTATATATATATGCCAAGAATCATATTGAGTTGTGTGATCCTACTAGCTTTCAGTACATTGACCCAATGACACATTGTTTGTCTTTTGTATTGATGAGCCTCGTAGTACTAACTTGGATCCAGGCTAAGTTGTCGTAGGGACACAACAGGACCCTCTCAAGCTATCTAATAAGATTCATTAACAGATACTCGACCTAAAACAAAACACAGTTCTCCTCGCTATAGATATTGTCCGCTCGTCTAAGATTTAAATTTATTCATTTTTAAAAAAGTATTATCAAGATACAAGATTTGCTTATTTCATCAAATTTTGTTTATAAGAGATTCTTGTATAAATAAGCTGCTTTACGTTCTAGCGATATGTTAAATCGTTACAACATAAGTGATGAAACATCTCTTTTTATTTCGTGAATCCAACCCATATATTTTGAATTCTCTAATTTCAAAACAAAATAAAAATAAAAAGTATCACGGCCCCACCTAAAATACTTTCTTTACGTATGAAAAACAAAATATATTTTTCCTTCCACCACTCATAAATTGAATGGGACTCGGGGACGAGTGGATGGTAAAGAGAATGACAATCAACGTCAAATATTATTTATCAAATTACAATTTTATAAAAAATAAAAAATTGACCCATCAAACGTATAAAATATTTATTAAAACTATGTTTCTCTATTAAAGTAAAACAAAAATGAAACGATACCTTTTGCTTGAAAGAGACAAATATACGTTGGTGAAAAATAAAAATTACAACATTTGTCGGTTGAGGAAATAAAATAAACAGACAGCTGGATAATATCTTGGCTTTGGAAGTCACACGTCAATAATGGGTTTCAAAGTAAAAAAGATCAGTCAACTATAGATTGGTGCCATTCTAATGTTCTATACTTTCTTGCTTCACTTTAAAAGATACATATTATTCTTTTAAGCAAATAACTTTTCTTGTTTGTGTTTGTAATATAAATAAAAAATACAAGTATTTTCAAGATATATTTTCTTTTTTACGTTTAGAGAACATCTTGATTTAGTAGTCATCTCATAAAATATGTTATACTCTCGATTCACTTTCAATTATAATGTTATATTTATTAAAAATTAATTAATTAAATTATATTATATAGATTTAATATTTTAAATAAAAATATAAATATTTAAAAATTATATAAAAATATTATAAATTTTAATATTTTACATATTAATATAATAAAAAATATACAGCGAAATATTACTCAAAAATTGTTATCATTTAACTTGAGAGAAGGAAATTGTGACACGAAGATGATAGTAATGATTAGGAAGGAATTAAATAGACATCCAAAACACAACATTTGCTGCTTTTAATAAGTACTAATTAATGATGATAAATAAAAAAGAGTGCTCAATGAAAACGTGTAGCCCCTCAATCTCCAAATGAAACTGGAAGTTTCTCCCTTAAATATTTTCATAATATTCATATTAGTTAATGTTGAAGTTCTAAATTTTAAAAAATAACTTGAAAAAAAAAAGATAAAACAAAAATAGAAACAACATTTTGTTGATACGTTAAAAATTACAAATATAATAAGAAATGATTTTTAAAATATTGAATAAGAAAGGATTAACTAAGGGAGTAAGTACTAAATGATTCTAAAGGGATTAAAGTTATAATTGTGTCGAGAAAAGGAAAAGAAATAGTACTACTATTGAGTATTCACCATGTGTGGA